>NC_137872.1:27556191-27581191 GCF_963924005.1 Protomyctophum bolini
GGTCCAGGACCACTTCCACAACCTCCCACTGCACACTAATCTCAATTGTTGATAGGACCTACTAGAACCTTTCACTACACACACACAGACACGCACGCACGCTCGCACGCACGCACGCACACACACACACACGCACGCACGCACGCACACACGCACACACACACTCTCTTTCTCAACACTGTTAATAAACCCTACTGTAGAACCTCCCGCTGCACACATACTTTACTCTCAGCCTAGGTTTTACACAGTACAATCTGCAAAGCGAATTGAAGTCGTAGAATCTAAGAATGTAAATTGTTTAGACTCTGAGAGTTTTCTGCACACTTTAGCCACTTCATGACCTTACCACTGACCACAGCAATCGTGAAGGATGAATCTCCAGGCTCCAGGCTGCTGATCAGCAGTTTAAAGGATGAATCTCCAGGCTCCAGGCTGCTGATCAGCAGTTTAAAAGCCTCAAAGTAGAGGCGAGGAGAGTTCTCTGTACTCTGTGACGACGTGTCGGCTTCAAAGAGAGACCAACCGCTCGCCTCTGTAATCATCACAGCCCCGCCGCCGTTCACCCATGTGCACACGACGACACGCGTTTGTGCCACGCACACACATGCACGCACACACACACACGCACACACACATGCACGTGTGCACACAGTACAGCCATTGTTTGACTGAAGGGGCCGTTCCGTTGCATGTACACTCAGCAGCAGACCCCGGCCTGGGCCTGTACGCATGGACGTCTTAAGAGCCAGCAGCACTCTATAAAACTTTCAGATGTTCCTGCTTCTAGTGACTAAGTGGTGTGAGGCGTCTCATCATCACGTGGTATAGCGTCAGCCCACAACATGCTGTAAATCACAGAGCTTGATCTGATTGAATGATTGATTGATTGATAGCATTTTATTGACACAGAAACTATTTACACATTATTGAGATAACACCAAAAATCCATGGAGCCTATTTCCATTGTGGTCCTAGTGATGTCCTATTCTTTTTTCTTGGACCCTCGGACTGAGTAACTGCCCTGTTGTTAAAATACATTATGTAGTGTAGAAATAGCCAGTGATGTGCCGTGCGGTGCACCATTTCTGATTCTCAGCAATATCCGACACAGAAACGTATGCATTTCCAGTTCTTAAATTCACACTTCTCAAGGGATACTCAAGTAGTTAATGAATCAATACAGAGGGATAAGCGTTTGCAGCAATTGGCCTTTTCGTTTGGGAATTGTATCTTTGGAGCATTTGATTCTCCGCACCACATAAGAGACGCAGCAAGTGGTGTGCATGTTGCCTTCTAATTATCCACCAATTAACTGGACAATAAAAAGCAGCCAAGCTTTCATAATGGACTAAACACGACCAGGGCTCTGGAATGTGGCGCTGCTGTTTTGTTTTCCCCCATTAGTGTCAGTAAAATATTTAATTAGCCGCCTTTTGCTCCATATATCTATATTATTTAAGTAGAGCTACACTTGTTCTGCTCAGTCTTTTGTGTTCTGCAGTATCTCAGCTCCTTTGTAAATGGTAAGGTTGAACAGGAATGTCCATCGTTAGTTCATACTGTAGTTACCAAGCATGAATATTTTATTTTACAGAAAGACTCTACTTCCATTTTGCCAGTGTTGCCACCAGAACTGTAAGAGGGAAAGTCATAGTTTTCAGTTTGTGAAAAGTGGCTGTATGCAGCGTATGGCTGAATATTTTCCCTTTTTATGTGAAGTTGAAAGACAGGACAGATTGGTGGGTAATAAAATGCAACACAGGTTATGAGCCAGGTCCAAGTACCTAACAACATACTGTTACAAATACCTCCACAAATAAATGGTTTACTTCTTTGAAGTGAATGAAGAGTTTTGAACGCACTTTGTTTTAACCACATGAACCCCAGCACCCCTATTCTGAATGTCATAATGGCAAACATTTGGAAAAAGTATCATAGACGAACATTCACAAAATAATAGCACATGCTCAAAACGCGCCCTGACAATGACATATTGTGAGCTTGTAGATTTTTGTCGAAGATATTTAATGTCGCAGTGAAAGAAAGGAGTATAGACCCCCCCCGTCGGCAACAAAGTAAATAGGGATTAAGTTGTTATTATTCGTCTTTTTAAACACTTAACTTCTGTTTCTAGAACTAGAACTTCTTGCACACATTCCTACTACTGGTAATCCTGTGAAAAGACTAAAAACATTGGCAGCATTGAATCAAGTGTTATTACCATAAGCATTGTTCAGTGACAGTTATTTGGAGTGCCACAGTGTTGTACAGTTGTTTGTTCACTCACAGAACCGATACAGCTCTGGGTTGGGCCCCTTCCTTCAAGCCAATTTGGCCCACGGGAGTGATAAATTAAACACAGTGAAAAGATCCTCTCAAAAGTTATTGTTAAACATCTGCATTACTTAATTTACAAGACGTCTACACAATTAGAGAATGTAGAAGAATTGTTATTTAACAAAATCTTATCCGACAATAACAAAATATTCTTTAGTATTGGTTTTGGTTTTGGTTGTCAGTGGCTCCAATAAACAATGGGCCTAATGGGCCTTGATATGAAAGAGATTGAAAACCACTAATGTACCTGATTCACAAAGATCTGCCATCAACGTAGTATTTACAGGTGATTAATGAAGTGCTCCGTCTCCTCCTCTGTCTCCTCCTCTGTCTCCTTCTCCTCCAGCGCTCAAGCGATCCTTCGAAATCGACGACGTGGACGACATTCCGTCCGCCCCCTCCCCCATCATTTCGCCCGGCTCCTCCCACCTCCTCCTCAACCACAACAACAAAGCCAATGAGACGCGAGGAGGAGGAGGAGGAGGAGGGGGGTTGATGATGATGATGGGCGTGCCCACGTCGCCCGCCTCCTCGGCCTACAGCAACATGAACAACAACGGGAACCACGGCGGCTCCATGACGTACCGCTCCCGCCTGGGCATGGGCTCCGGGCCGGGCCCGGCCCTGGGCTCCGGACCCAGTCCGGCCCAGAGCCCCGTGCTCAAGAGCCGCACGGTGGGCTCCAGTCTGTCCTTCAACCGCGGCACCACGGGCAAGCCCGCCTTCAGCAACAACGGCACCGGGTAGGTCGCCCGTCAGAATTATTATAATAATGTAACTCTAATAACCCTGATCGCAAATGGTTTGAGATTATTCATAATTTAATCTGTTGGACACATCTTCAAGGACAATTCCGGACTAACCATTTTCTTAGCTTACTCTGATGTTATTATAAAATAATAGTGGTACAGGTGAGAAATTACATAACAGCATCCAGAGCGCACCCCAGCTCCGACCGGGCGTGCTGGTTCTTATGCTATATTGCTTAAATGGATGTTTTTTAGGAGCGCTAGCCCCTCCTATATCCAGGTTTTAGTGTATGTTCACAATTCTTTGTCCCACACAAACATTAAATTCCCATTGACAATGAATGGAGAATTTTACGCCATAGCGTCTGAGCAAATAGACAGGCCTATAGGGTCTACTTTACGTCGTGATGATGTACGATGATAAGAGCGCTCCTCACAGTCTACACATCTGCCATTAATAATGATCAGATAAGCCCCACCGTGTTTTGTTATGTAATGTTTCTCCTGTACCACTGCACTTGTTATTGGATCATCAGATTAAGGTAAGAAAATGGTTATTCCGGAATTCTCCTTTTAAGATTAAGATTGTAAAATAGCGGCAATATCAGATCTACTTGTTGATCATCTATTTCCACTATTAAAAGTATTCAACCATTAAATATGCATGCCCTATTTTGGCCTTAGTAGGTTATTTATTTTTATTATTGTCATTATATTTATTTTACAAAACCTGAAGACCAAACCGAAATTGAATGTTTGTTTCTATGTATTGTGTTGTTCTGTTGTCCTGATGGTGACAACAGGCCTAGCTGCGGGGGAGTGACCCGGGCCGCCTCCTTCCAGAACCGCTTCAACCCCAACGGCTACTCGTCCTCCTCCATGCTGTCCGGGCCCGGCAGCGACAACGACAGCCTGCACAGCTCCTCCTCCAGCCTGGAGTACTCCTCCGGGACCGTGCCCTCTCTGAGCGCCAAGATGGGCTCTTACCCCAGCAGCCCCCCGCCCTCAGGGGACTACCACCCCCACCAGTACCAGCAGCAGCAGCACTCCCTGGCCCAGCAGCGTGCCCGGGAGCTGCAGCCGCAGGGAGGAGGAGGAGGAGGGGGAGGGGTCCTGGGAGGCAACCACGTCCTGAAGAAGTTCTCCTCCCATGGCAGCGTCTTCCACTCGGAGCTGGACGACGGGCCGGGCTCGGTGCTTGGCGGCGGCCACGGCTCCATGCCCAGCCTGGACCTCCAGAGTGAAGGAGGAGGAGGAGGAGGAGGCGCGCGGAGAGCCATGTCGCCGGGGTTGAGATACGGCAGCACCACCTGGAACGGCCGTGCACACAACAACACCGCCGCCGCAGGGAAAGAGTCCTACTACAACTCCAACAGCCAGAACCACAGCCAGCCTCCGCCCCCCCACACACCGCAGACCCCCAAGGCCAAAGAGACCCCGCGTCTCCACAAGTTTCCCCTGGATCTGGACAATCTGGTGGGCAGTCCTACCAGCGCCAACAAGCCCCAAGCGGGGGCTCCCAGCCCGACCCCGCCCAGGCCCCCCCCGCGGAGCCACTACCCGGCCGGCCCCCCGTCCGCCTCAGCCAGCCCCTCCGCCTCCCTCAGCAGCCTGGACAGCGCCTCTGACACCACCCCGCCCCTGTCGCTGCACCACCCCCTGTCCCCTCTGTCCGCCTCGCCCCTGGGCTCCATGCCCGTCCCCGAGGTGAGCTGCTCCCCGGTGCCTCTGTCCCCGGCCCAGAGCCCCACGCTGGAGCAGCTGTGTGGGCCCCAGGCGGTCATGGTGGCCCCCAGGCCCCCGATGCGGCCCGCGGAGGATGGCCCGGGCGAGGCCAGGGAGAGCGTGGGCTCCATCTTACAGAGGATCGCGTCCTTTTCTCGGCCCATGGCGGTGGACGGAACCCTCTCTCCGCCAGCGGCGGCCCCTCCAAAGGCCCCTCCGGCTGTGGTGGCCCCTCCAAAGGCCCCTGCGGCTGCAGTGGCCCCTCCTATGGCCCCTCCAGCTGCAGTGGTCCCTCTGGCCGCGGTGGGCCCTCTGGTCGCGGTGGTCCCTCTGACCGCGGTGGGCCCTCTGGCCGCGGTGGTCCCTCCCAGGGCCCTCAGTAACGGGGTGAAGAGGAACGCCAGCCCCGCGCTGCAGCGGCAAGAGTGTGTTGCGCCCGCTGAGACAGCCCCGCCCCCCGCCCCCGAGCAGAGACTGGAGAAGAAGATGCACGAAGGTAGGATGCGAACTGTGTGTGTGTGTGTGTGTGCGCGTGTGTGACTGTGTGTGTGTGTGTGCGTGTGTGTGTGTGTGTGTGTGTGTGCGAGCGTGCGTGCGTGGACTAGACATGCACGTTTGTGGGTTTTTATTTGAGTTGAACTTCATCCTCTATCTAAATATTACTTGTACCAGCATAGTTCAAGTCACATGGCATGGTACATATCAGTGCGTGCGTGTTGGCGTGCATGTGTGTACGCGCGTGTATGTGTGCACAGGTGCCTCAGACAGGAGACAGAGGAAAACGGCAGCGAGAGAAGAACGCCATGGTGAGAGATGGGAGTGAAGACAATGTTAAAGGAGAGACAGAGAGAGAGAGACAGAGAGAGAGACAGAGAGAGAGAGACAGAGAGAGAGAGAGAGGCACCGAGTGGGAGGAGGTGGAGGAGTGTAGAGAGAGAGGTGCACAGATTCCTGGCATATCAGCCAATAGCCTGAAGTAAACACTGATAACACCTTAAGTGGGGGATGGATGCAGGAGAGGAGCAGCTTTCAACACTGATGCGTAACGTGATCCCTCTGTGTGCGTGTGTGTGTGTGTGTGTGTGTGTGTGTGTGTGTGTGTGTGTGTGTGTGTGATCGAGAGACAGACAGACAGACAGAGCACACTGTAGTGTAAAGCCTTTCAACCTTTGCATTGCAACACTTGGTCTCTGCTTTTACAACTTGTCACACACATATGGACGTATAGGACGCACGCACAGTGCGCACACACACCCACACTAGTGACTATGGTGTGCTCGATACAAGTAGCGTTTTCAGAAACACACAGTGCAACTTAAGGATTGGTCACGGATAATGATAAATATGTACAGTATATTGTTATAAATCAGTTGCTCAGTGTCAGCTGCAACCTACTGAATCACTTCATTCATCATGTCTCTGATAGCTGCAGGCATAAGGTTTAAAGCTATTACTCTTTGACCCAACTATTTTCCGAGAGTCTGCTGTTATTTCCTGCAGTGTTTAACCTTTGTTCCAGAGTCACAGGGGGTGGATGTGGGGGGTTCGGGGTTGGGGAGTGAATTTTGTTCCCTTGTATGTAAACTTGCACGCCAGCGGCGAGCTCACGTCTAACGCCACGCGTCTGTGTTGTTGTTTCTCCGTGATCATCGTGTTTCCGAGTGAGACACACACACACACAAATCGTACATTTTGAACGAAAAAACTATAGGGAGAGCGAGCGTTCCGTGCTCATCGTTCCGTGCTCACCGCAGTTCTTGGCAAGCCCCACTGTGATTGGCCACTAGTGGACCAAGCTGGGGTGAAAACACAGAGGTGAAGTCAGTGACGTATCACGGCCACAAAGCACAGATGTGAACGTCACTTGTGCATATATCACGGTGTATGATTTGACCACCTGAACCCATGCACAACGTTGTGCACTCCATGGGCACAAATACAGCCAGCCAAAGACACACAAAGCTCCGTATAGGAGTGGTTGCACCACTCAAAAAGATAAAAAAGCTAAGCCTTTCTTTGCTGCATAGGCTGTGCAAATTCTATGTAGCCTGTTGATATCTTAGAGTATATATACAATAGAGAAGACACCCAAGTTCTCCTCCCGTCCACTTGCATTGAGTTGCTCAGAAGCGCATGAGGCGAATCCACTCCTCCTTCCGGTTTAGGAGCCCTGTGCATTCTGGATTTTTGCCCTCAAACACATGAACGCGCGAGCGACCGGCAGAGTGGACGGAGCCTAGTGCGCGTTCATGTGTTTGAGGGCAAAACCTTACCAAACTGCAATACCTTCATTCGGCCACTATGTCCATTGCGCTTCAGGATTTCCTCTGGGTGTCTTCTCTATTGTATAATAACTCTATGGTTGATATACATACACTGTCGTACAGCTCATGTCATTCTGGATAGGACTTTAAAGATGTAATGTAACAAATGTGTCAGACATGTTACGACCAGCATGGGAATAATGCTACAATTGTTCTTCGTGTTTCTTTTAAGATGTTTTGGGACTTTTCCGCCTTAATTGATGCTACAGTGGAGAGAGACAGAACACAGAGTCCGGCTCGCGTATCGAATCCGGGACACGCTGGCCATCCCCTTAACCACTTGGCCATCAGCGCCCCGGCTATCTGTCTGTCGTTATATCGGTCTATCTATCGATCTATCTATCTGTTTATCAGTCATCTGTTCCTACCACTGTGCCCAGTTCCGTAATTCCAGTAAACCTTCAAAAACAAGCAGGCTATGGAAAGTACAAGTCATGATGTCAGACTCACTGATACCACTGGAAAACTGGTGTGTGTGTGTGTGTGTGTGTGTGTGTGTGTGTGTGTGTGTGTGTGTGTGTGTGTGTGTGTGTGTGTGTGTGTGTGTGTGTGTGTGTGTGTGTGTGTGTGTGTGTGTGTGTGTGTGTGTGTGTGTGTGTGTGTGTGTGTGTGTGTGTGTGTGTGTGTGTGTGTGTGTGTGTGTGTGTGCGCGCGTGTGCGTGTGCGTGTGCAAGAGGAAGTGGAAGTGTGTGTGCCAATTCTGGAATTGTTCAACTTTGTCCCTTTTTTCCCCAGACATTTTCATCCCTATTCCCTATCTTCATATAATTAGTTTCCACCATTACTCATTATAAGAAGCCTACCAGTGACATCATCAGTGGGGATGCCTAGTAAAATAAACTACAGCCTTTGGAAAGTTAAAAGTTAGCACACTGAAATCAATAATAATGAAAAAGGTTTGAAATGTTGTTTGAAATGACCCACAAATGACATCATTGGTAGGCCGGTTTTCTGAAGTGACCACACACAGCCTACGTCTGGAAACACAAATGGTGCTGTCTCTCATAATGACCATTAGTGAGGACAAATTATGTGAAGATAAGGTTTGACCAAACTCTGAATGAAATGGGTTTTTTTTCTTATTTCCAAATGGCTTTTGTCTGTGTGTTATTCTTTCCTGTTTCATGAGGATGAGGGCTGCAGACTGGACACGCAGCTGTGCCTCAGCGCTATGATGATCATCTAGATTATAGAAGCTTCATGGGGAGGGAGAGGGGTGAGAGAAAGACTGACAGAGAGAGAGGGGGGGGGGGGGTGAAGGTATAGGTAGATTTCATCTGTACAATGAGAAGTTGTTGATGGCAGATGGTCGCTAATGATGAGCCATACTTGAGTGTTTGTTTTGTGTGTGTGCGACTGTGCGTTGTGCATGCGTGCGTGCACGTTTGTTTTAGACGTGGACCAGCTGCAGTGCAAACAGGTGCTCCATGCTTGCCTTTTCACAACACTAGTCAGCGCTGCACAAACACCCAGATATCCTCTTCACATTATAAACACTGTCCTCTCTCTCTTTCCTTCCATCGCTGACTCTCTCCCTCCCTCTGTCTTATCACTCTATCGAGTCGAGTACACTATGAGATTTATTGGCCATATTGTATATAATCCTGAGTTTAACTGTCTCTGAAAATCTACAAATGAAACCAAATGGGCCAGTTTTGTACATACATTAATACTAATGCTTTTACTGTGTGTGTGTGTGTGTGTGTGTGTGTGTGTGTGTGTGTGTGTTTGCTTGCGTGCGTGCATGCATGCGTGTTTGCGTACGTGCGTGTTTGCGTGCGTGCGTGCGAGCTTGTAGATCAGCTATTTTCCATACTTTTGTATGTCACTCTTGTAAGCGCGCACACACACACAGTCACACACACACACACACACACACACACACACACACACACACACACACACACACACACACACACACACACACACACACATCTTCTATGTGCTTTCTGTCAAGACAGGTAATTGATGAGTGGCTAATGACAATACTGTTTTCAGTGGGAGGTCAAGGTAGCGGAAGTGGAGCGAGATAGCCAGCATTCTTAATGGCCGTTTCAACGTCAAGTTGTCTTCAATTGCTTTTACTGCTCAGTGACTCAGGGGTGACCAGTGAAGTCCTATACGGGTTCATTTTCACGCAGGCAGGGTCGTACTATCAATTCAATTTCAATTTAATTAAAAGGCTTTATTAGCATGAGCAAACATACGTTTGCAATGCCGACGCAAAAATGGAACAATGCAATCAAACAAAAATGTATGTACAGTTGAAAGTCAGAATCTTCAACAAATTTGAATTAATTTCTATGTACCAAGATCACTCGATGCAGATAGTGCAGGAATACACACAATGATTAGTCTTTCACTCAATATTTTTCTGGTGTGCTAGCTGTGTGACCTTCCCTTCGCTCATTTCACTGAAAAGGCTTAAACTCACAGTTTCATTCAAACACGCACACAAAACAAATCCTACGTCCTCCTGTGTTTAATGGCTTGTTTGACATTTGTTCTGAGGGTGGTGTGTGTGTGTGTGTGTGTGTGTGTGTGTGTGTGTGTGTGTGTGTGTGTGTGTGTGTGTGTGTGTGTGTGTGTGTGTGTGTGTGTGTGTGAGAGAGAGAGGTATTTTTAGTATAGCTAAGGTTCTGGGGCCTCTCCTCGCGGGCTCTGCTTCCCCTGATAACAAAGAAAGAGCACAGGTCAACTTCTGTCACTTGGCACTGCAGTGTTTATTATTGTAATTAGTCAGTGCTAAATAGTGCTTTACAATTCAATCTGGCAAATAATAAAAGAAGTAAGTCAAGTAGGTCAGAGTGGCTCATTTACTGGTACTGGTACTGGCCGAGGACCAGAGTTAGACCAGTGCTTCTCAAACCTTTTCCAACCGACGGGGTTGGTATATTTTAATATCGATATATCTGCAAGTTTCAAACTTATTCGAAAACATCATTGCTTAATAGTATGAATTATGGACATGGAAAATAAAAAAACTAAGAAATCATCAATCATCACAAGCAGTAACAGTTTGCACTCATTCTGGTAAAGCTTGTATGCTCTTGGGAGGAAGGATATCTGCCTTTGTGCGACACAAAGGCACTGGAGACCTAGATTGATGCACTAATTGGCCAACATTTTTATGTTCCGCTATCCATCCGCACCTAATCACAACTATTTGAGATCATCTCAATTATTTTTGCATAATTGTCATAAAGATTTCCATGTTGAAAAAATATATATACATTTTCAAATATTTAAAAAGGAAGAAATAGCAGATCTACAAGCTTACAACAACGCATCCCGAAGTAGCTTGTAGTTCAGCTATTTCAATATTCATGTATGAAATTAAATTATTAAATATGTCAGTGCGCTTTTTTATATATAAAGTTATGTAATTATCAAGCCTAAAAAGGCCAAACAGATTTTTTTATTTTATTCACATGGTCCAATGTTCAACGCCAAAAACACAATTAAATCATCAATCGTAATTATTTGTGTGACACTTAATCGTCAACTTAAAAATTGTAATCGTGACAGCCGTCATTTTCTCATGAAGTCCACTCTGTCGGACAATGTCGCTCCATTGAAAACAGCCATCAGTAGTGTGATGAGTTGACTCCCCAGGCAGGCAGTCCACTCTGTTAGTCCTCCATTGAAAACAGCCATCAGTGTGATGAGTTGACTCCCCAGGCAGGCAGTCCACTGGGTCGGTGCTCCATTGAAAACAGCCATCAGTGTGATGAGTTGACTCCCCAGGCAGGCAGTCCACTCTGTTAGTCCTCCATTGAAAACAGCCATCAGTGTGATGAGTTGACTCCCCAGGCAGGCAGTCCACTGGGTCGGTCCTCCATTGAAAACAGTCATCAGTGTGATAAGTAGACTCCCCAGGCAGGCAGTCCACTGGGTCGGTCCTCCATTGAAAACAGCCATCAGTGTGATAAGTAGACTCCCCAGGCAGGCAGTCCACTGGGTCCGTGCTCCATTGAAAACAGCCATCAGTGTGATAAGTAGACTCCCCAGGCAGGCAGTCCACTGGGTCCGTGCTCCATTGAAAACAGCCATCAGTGTGATGAGTTGACTCCCCAGGCAGGCAGTCCACTCTGTTGGTCCTTCTTTGAAAACAGCCATCAGTGTGATGATTCCCCAGGCAGGCAGGGCCTGCAGGGAGTAGCTGTAAGTGTTTAAGTGTGAACATCAATGTTCTGATCACATGTACGTGACCGTCTCCAGCACAGTCCCTGTCCTGTGTGCTAAACGAGGACACGTGTCCCTCTGCTCTGCTGCGTACGTTTCACTAAGTCACCAGCTGTTCTCCTATGATCTACAGACTTGTCACTTACTTCAGAGACTATGACAACATGCCATTTTCACGTGCCTATGTTATCCACATGCTATTTACCAATGTCTACACTTTCATCATCGTATTTCAAGCGTACTCACTGGAACCGACTTTTATTCCACGAAGAGCCGTTAAAAACATCCGTTCTACGTTAGCAGAAGCTTTGTGTTGTCGGGTGGAAAACTCATCCAAAATGGTTACTTTTCAGGATGCAAATAAAACATAAAAAAACAGCCAAAGTAGCAGATCTGCCAGCTCGAAACGTGGCACTTTTGCGTCGTGATTTTAGCTTGCTACTTTTGATGCTTTTGTGTGGGGGGGGGGGGGGGGGGGGGTGAGATAAGAGGTTTCTGGGGGGGGGGGGGGGGGGTGAGATAAGAGGTTTCTGGGGGGGGGGGGGGGGGGGGAGATAAGAGGTTTCTGCCCGACAGCAACGATGTTCTCAATCGTTACATGACTGATGTAAAACCACATGACAGACATTCCAGTCAGACTTATTCATCGACGGCTGTCATTGTCAAAACTCTGTATATTTGACGTTTTGAAATATAGGTCTGTAATCGCAGTCAATGAATCTCAACTGGTTTACAACATGGACCTGAATGCTGTGTTTGCCACCAAGTTAGGAACAGAAATAGGGTGGGGCAATTGTGACGATGATCTAATTTGTTCAAAAACTTCAATAATGGCAAAAATAGACACTATACTGTAAGCTCAACATGATATTGTTGATTTTGAACAATTTAAAATATCCAAAATCTAGTAGTCCCTGAAGTTAGATAAAACATTGATATACAGCCGTGCCACATTATCCTATTAAAGTTTGGGTCTCTTCCCGTTTGTTTAGAAACACACGCACGCACGCACACATGACTGCACTCCGAACTGCAGAGTGTCAGTCGCCCTGAGTTTGCATTTAGAGGCAATTAAAAAGCAACTAATTTTGATTGGGCTTGCTGCCGTGCTCAAAACCTCCCAAACTCACCTAAACCACATAGCCTACCCCAGTCACCTAAGGATATGTCGTTATGGTTGGTCGCTTCAGACCAAATGTCTTTTTCGAAAATAGACGATCTACAAGCTCAAAGCCTGTAGCGTTGCAACGTATTGTGAGCTTGTTCATCGGCTATTTCACTGAATACTTACCCCAGAATTGGGATGCTAGGGTTCATGTGGTTAAAGTCTGACTCATGGATTAAGGTTTTCAGTCGCCAGTCGCTGCGACTGATTTTCAGTCAATATATCTTCTTTGAAAGCACGTCACCGCCGAAAATAGCAGATCTACAAGCTCTCAACCTGTTTTAAGATGAAATGTATTTTAAGTAGCAATAGAATAGAATACAAGTTCAGAAGAAGCATCTTCCATAAACATGAATTGTCTCAGAAAATGTCATAAAGTTTAGAAGTTTAAAACTGCTTGGCTATAAAGAACAGCAACAGCATAAGGTTTAGAATGATAATACCTAAACATAATACCTAAAGTTTAAAACTGGATGGCTATAAAGAATTAACAGCATAAGGTTTAGAATGATAATACCTAAACATTACATTTTTCAGTCATGGGATTACATTTTTGCTTAATTCCATGTGAACATATACCTGCCTCCCTGCGTCTGGGTCTCTGCCCGCTGGTTTAGAGACACCACACACGCGAGACCGCGCTCAGAACTGTGCCAATTGTTGCAGACGCCTCAAGTGTGCATTCAGGGCCAATTAAAAAGCAGCAAATACCCGTTTGGATTTGGCTCGCTGCGACACTCACAACCTTCCAAACTCAACATTAAGATCCAAAACCACAAGGGAAGACTTTTTGAAGTGGCGTGCTAATTCAAAACAGAGCTTTTTCGATCTCTTCAATCATCCAGTCATTTTCTTTGTTTACGACCCTTCAAACTCGTAGTGGCTTTTCGAGACAAACTAGCAGCGGCTTGTGTTTAGGCCTCGGTGGGAGTTTTCTCTCTCTCACAGCCTTCTCCCAATCTCATCAGCCTAATCATGAGGAATTAGCTGGATTCCTCCAGGGAATATTTGTGTGCGTGCGTGCGCGTGTGTGTGCGTGTGTGTGTGTGTGTGTGTGTGTGTGTGTGCGTGTGTGTGTGTGTGTGTGTGTGTGTGTGTGTGTGTGTGTGTGTGTGTGTGTGTGTGTGTGATGTGAAAGTGACTGTAGTCATAACCCCCATTATAAATTGACATCTTAATTCTATCTTCCACTGACGCAGGCTCATATGACAGAGAGAGAAGGTTGGAGAGAGGGGGAGGGGGGGGGTACAGAGATGAGAGAGAGTGAGTGAGAGAGGGAGAGGCAGGGGGCCATGGAGCCAAGAGGGAGGGAGGAGAGAGTGACAGAAAAGACTGTATTAAAGAGTGAGAGACAGATTGTGTGTGCGTGCGTGTGTGAGGGAGGTGGTGGTTGGTTGTGCGTGGGTGCTGCGCGCGTGTGTAAAATGTTTGTTGGACGTCTGACAACTTAGTTTTATGAGCTTTCTGACATTGCAGTGCTTTGGGCACAAGATTAGGTTATTAAGTTGAGATGCACGCATGCACACAGACAAGACAAACATCAAACGCACGAATAACGTCATGCAAAAATAAGTCTCATTTGTGATCCTAGACATGCACAGCTTTGGCACCGTGTGACGCATCCTCTGTAGTTGATCATTTGTGCATCATTATGTGGAAGCCGTTCATAGAAGAACACACAGATGTTCTGGTGTTGAAGCCCGGGTGTGATTTAGAGTGTTCTGCTGCCTGTTCCACTGTCACAGATGTTCCACAACGAGGTCGTCGTTGTGGTGGTTCTTGATGTCAAAACGTTTGAGAACAACTGGTATAGTAATTGTATAGCAGACGTGAAACGGAAATGGTTCCAAATGTGATGGAACCGACTCCGGTTCCTCAGTGTTGGATCCGGTTCCTCTGGTTCCTCAGTGTTGGATCCGGTTCCTCCGGTTCCTCAGTGTTGGATCCGGTTCCTCCGGTTCCTCAGTGTTGGATCCGGTTCCTCCGGTTCCTCAGTGTTGGATCCGGTTCCTCCGGTTCCTCAGTGTTGGATCCGGTTCCTCTGGTTCCTCAGTGTTGGATCCGGTTCCTCTGGTTCCTCAGTGTTGGATCCGGTTCCTCTGGTTCCTCAGTGTTGGATCCGGTTCCTCCGGTTCCTCAGTGTTGGATCCGGTTCCTCCGGTTCCTCAGTGTTGGATCCGGTTCCTCTGGTTCCTCAGTGTTGGATCCGGTTCCTCCGGTTCCTCAGTGTTGGATCCGGTTCCTCTGGTTCCTCAGTGTTGGATCCGGTTCCTCTGGTTCCTCAGTGTTGGATCCGGTTCCTCTGGTTCCTCAGTGTTGGATCCGGTTCCTCCGGTTCCTCAGTGTTGGATCCGGTTCCTCCGGTTCCTCAGTGCCTAGCCGCCGAGGACGGGGTGTCTTCTGGTTCTAACTTCTAAATGGAAAATTAATCGTCTTGCTCAAGGACACTTCGACACCAACTCTGGGGTTTGCCCGGGATCGAACTGGGATCCTTCCTGTTCCCAAGCGGCCGCTGTACCTCCTGAGCCACTGCCGCCCGTTGTGTCGGATATGACCCGTGCCTCCTTGCCCTTCTGGCGCGGGCCGCCAACCATGTGTCTGTCAATGTCACTGGTTGTCATCTGTGCCACTGTAAAGTAGTGTGGTGTTTCTGCCACAAACACACACAAAACATCACCACCATGGGGAATTATGTGGAAGAAATGCAATTACTTGCACTTCAGGAATTACCCCCTAATGTGTGTCCGCCCACACACGTATAGTTATACACACACACACACACACACACACACACACACACACACACACACACACACACACACACACACACATCATCATCATCGTAGTAGAGATTGTAAATAACAGACTAATGTGTGTGGTAATGCGTGTTCACAGTCAAATGACTGTTTTGCTGTGTATGCATCCCCTCCTCCTCTCCTCTCTGCTTCACTTCAAAGCTGCAGCTTGGCTTCCCATGAAAAACATGAAAACAAAAAAGTGGCCCCCGGGGGCCTCCTTTTCCTCTCCTCTCCTCCCTTCCTCTCCTCCTCCTCCTCCTCTCACAGAGAGAGAGAGAGAGAGAGAGAGTCATATAGGTCAGAAGAAAGCAGAAGGAGTGAGCAAGATAGAGGACGGGATTGAAGATGAATGAAAGGGAGAAAACAATAATGCAATTGAGAATGATGGAACAAAAATAAAATGAAAAGAAGGCGACGAAAAGTGTGGAAGAAATGTGACAAAAGACAGCGTATATCTGGTGTTTTGCCGTGTCTTGTTATATTAGCTGTTTCATGAAATCCCAACCAGCCACTAAGTCTGTGTTGCGTCACAATAGACTTTACTTTTGTTCCTACTTGTGCTTCTGTCACCATGTCGTCACCACACCCCGAACCCCAGCCAGCCGGGCCCCGGGCCCCAGGCCCTCTACCCTATGTCTCCACACCCCGAACCCCCGCCACTGCCAGCCAGCCAGGCCCCCGGGCCCTCTGCCCTATGTCTCTCCCTCAGATAAAGACTGCTGTTTACCCATTTTCTTGCTCTTTCCTGTTTTTGTCTTTTCTTTTCTCTACCCCTGTCTCCACCTCTCTCTCTCTCTCTCTGTGTCTCTCTCTCTCTCTCTCTCTCTCTCTTTTCTTTCTCTCTCCCCCTCCGTTTAACTCTCTCTCTCTCCCTAACTCTCTCTTTTCCTCTGAACTCTCTCTGGCTATCATGCCAAGGCTTGTCTAGGACTAGGAGTACCCCCCCCCCCCCCCTCTCCCTCACCCACCCGCCCCCTTCACTTGTCTTATATGGCACACTTGATTCCAGCTTTAATGACAGTGATTTAGGGAATAAATTCCTCCCCAGCAGATGTCTGCAGCCCCCCTGCCCCCCTCCCCCTCTCTCATCATACCCCCCTCTGGCTCAGCCTGGGACCGGGGTGGGGGGGGGGGGTCTGGGGGGTAGAGTTAGGACATGAGAAAGAGAGACGGAGACAGACAGAGGCAGACAGTAGCGAGGTTTAGAATGACCGCAAAGTCAACAGAAAGACGGCACAGTTCTCATAGGGCTTAATACTTTATTTCCTCATTTAGTGAACAGTTTGAGAAGGGACTGTAAGTTTTGGCAATTTTGTCACTCACCCAATGAAGATATTGGTGACCTTTCACCCATTTGTTGCACTATAAAGTCACCACTAGGGCTGTCATGATTAGAGAATTTCTGCCCTGTGTACCTTTAGTTTTACGAAGCCAGACGGAAATGTAATTTACGTTCGTAATGTTTCAACGACAGAACTGCAATGAAATTGTTAAACACAGCTATTTAAGCGAAAAGGAATGGTCTGTCACGTTTTCAGTGACAGTCCTACGGACTGCCATCATTGATGTCACTCAACTAATGCAGATATTGGTGAGGTGACCTATAGCCCATTTGTTGAACTATAAGGTCACCACAAATAATGCTGTTTTCTTATTAAATACCACGGGAGTGAGTGAGTCAGCATTTTTGTTCAATAGATCAATAGTGAAGTGTCAATCTGTCATCAGTCCAACTCATTTGGAAACAGGCAGGCTTCTAGCTCAATAAACCTTAAAATCAAACTAGCTTGTGCTAAGAGTGAAGCGATAGTGTAATGAGTGTAGTGTAGTGTAATCAGCTTTCCTGGTATAGGGCACCATTCCTCCTGCGTTTTCCCCTCACTGTCTCTGCTGGGACAGACTCCGACACAAGTGAATCAATTAATAAAGCAATCTAAACCATTGAAAAACAACGGGGATTAGAGCAACCGGCCAATAGCAAGCCGTCCCTCCCCTCCCCTCCCCTCCTAGCTAGGGGTTTGTCTCATGTGTTTGTTTGTCCTTCTTACTTCCCAGTGGCTGAGATTAGATGCCCCCCTCCTCACTGCTTCCTGTGCGCTTGTTGGGTTGCAGGGCCCTGAAATGTGTTTCCTGCCCCCGATAAGATTACCACGCCCACCGTGTTAAGGCTGCCTTATCGTATGGACCACTAGCCTAGTATGAACCACGCACGCAGAGACACTGACGGCATCACTCACAGCCAAACGGGGAGGCAGACTGTCAGGCGCACACACCGTGTGTGTGTGTGTGTGTGTGTTTGTGTGTGTGTGTGGGGGTGTGTGTGTGTGTGTGTGTGTGTGTGTGTGTGTGTGTGTGTGTGTGTGTGTGTAGGCCCCATCAGAGACACAAACAGGGATGATACCACAGCACTTACAGATCAAATTGTCTCTTATTGAGACCAGCAGGCAAATTCAACTGCTAAAACCCTGACAACCAAAAAATGCTGACTAAAGAAATAAAGAAGTCTTGAACCCTTTAAACTCTATATATTATTCACTGACTGGTGTTCCCCAGGGGTCTATACTTGATTCCCCACCCCCCTCTACACCAAATCTCATATAATAGGGATGGCCTAGAATAGGATGCTATAGGGTTGATGTGTATGTGTACATGCATATGCAGTGACACTTGGCAGAAATAGCTGATTTCTGAGTCACTGTCACATCAAGCACAGAGAACCGCTCCTCGAAACATGAGGTAATAAACGCAAAGTGTTTTCTGTTTACTTAAAGCATATAATGAGAGAGACTTACAGTGATGGACAGAGAAACCAGAAGACAGAAAGGTGGGTCGGGGGGGGGGGGAGGGGTTGGGTGACGACAACTTGGACCTTGTGTTGTTGCGAGACGGCGACTGACCGGGGACAATGTGACAGGTCATGAGAAACAGAGGAGAGGCGTGCAGGTGAAGAAGTCAGCAGAGTGAAGCAGTACTCTGGCACGCCCAACGGCGTCGTAAATCAAACGACAGAGGCGGCACATCACAAGGGCTCTGTTTTAAAAGGTATAGCCCTCCTTCAGAACACCGCCGCATTTCGGACCCGTCGTTTCACGTGCGTTTGAACGTGCGAGGAGGGCCCGTCTAGACGTATAAGAAGAACTCCTCTGTGGGGGTTTTCGGTTTTTGTTTTTTTCACTTGGGAAGTGAGGACATTTTTGGGAGATTATCACTCTTCAAAGCAGGAGACATTTTAAAGACTAGCTGTAACGCTTTGAAGGTGTAGTGTAAGGGTTAAAGTTTGCTGTGCATTGAAGGCAAGTTGGAGTTATGATTAGAGAGGCTTTAGAAGGTAAGTGCTGTCAATGAAAGATTGAGACGTAGCATTACAAGTATCGTTCTCGACCGCCAATAAATAATAAATGATAAAAGCTCTAAACTCTATTGCTTAATGTACATACATTTTGCTCTTGCAAGCGTGTGCGTGCGTGCGTGTTTGTGTTTATTGTGGTAGACATTGGTAGATAACAATAAGGTAAATGCTGGCTCTGTTTGGTCCCTGGTGGGGAGGAGAGATTGACCTGGATCAGGTTTTTGAAAAGGTCATCTTGATCTTCACGTCGGATCTATGGTGTTAGTTTGTCATCATCATAAATGGGCTCCAGACTGTACATTTGTGCATGAATTCATGAAAAATCATCCAAACAAAAGCGTCCGAAATGAGTTTTCTTCGACGGGTGGCTGGCATCTCCCTTAGAGATAGGGTGAGAAGTTCAGTCACGCGAGAGTTTCGGAGTCGCTGTTTCTTTGCTTGGAAAGGAGCCAGCTTTGGTGGTTCGGGCATCTGGTTAGGATGCGGACCTCCCTAGGGAGGTCCGCGAGGCACGTCCCACTGGGAGGAGACCCCGGGGCAGACCAAGGCGCAGTTGGAGGAATCACATCGAGTCACTGGCCTTGGAACGCCTCGGGATCCCCCAGGAGGAAGTTACTAATGTTGCTCTGGAGCTCTCTGGTGGAGCTGTTTTCCCCGCAACCCTGACTACGGATAAGCGGTTGAAGATGGATGGATGGATTGTCAAGGATGAAACTCATTGTGCCCCTTATACATAATATAGTATACATAATTATACAGTCAAGCCCCTAGCAGGGACCCCCCTGAGTGAGTCCATTTATGGAAGGATGATTGTTGTTGTTATGTTGAGCTGCTTTAATATAAACGGGTACAATTGTTTCTGTCTGCACACTCTTCTGAGTTACATTTTTGGTTTTGTCTGCACTCTTCCACTAAGGAAGCTTTGTTCTTGTTCCTATGATTATAAAGTGAGCATCACCCAAAACATGAGGATGAGCGAAAAGCATTTAGTGTAGACTATTTTGAGTGCACTCTTCATCTGTGGTATTAGCAAAGTAATAATTATGTTTTATCACAGGGTTTGTGTGAGGCCTCCTCTGGTTATCTACTGATCCTCTGGAAGAGCCAGTCAGCTGAAATAAATAAGTCCAAAACTAGACCAGCTGACAGCTGATTGGGTCAGTGCTGTTGGCACAGTGCCATTGTCACGTCACCATAGTTTCCTGTTTAGATGCTTGACCACGCTGGCTTGGACATCATTCCCAGGCATACCAACGATCAGATGGAGGGATGCGCGCCTTACCCCTCTTATGCCATGTTTTACTATTTTATAAAACATTTAAAAATATTTCCAATAGCCGATCTACAAGCTCACAACCTGTCAATGTAGATCGGCTAGTTGAACTATTTTAAAATGTTTTTTAAAATACATTTGAAATTTTAAAACATTTGTACACTCTCTGAGTTACAGACCCATACGGGTCCATTTGGTTCCTAACTATCATTTAGCTGGGGACCCCCTGGAACTCCCTCAAGGACCCCTGGGAACTTTGGGAACCACTGCCTTACATGGTATCAAAGGCCATACTGTATATCTCTGTGGTAATCACACTGTTTGAAGAGGCTCAGGTTTGTAGCCAGATACCAGATAGAATAGATAGACCTTTATTGATCCCACGGGGGACTTTCAGTCGCCAGAGGCTCTATATCCTGAGACAGGAGCCCAGGCATAGATAGCCCTGTGATGTGCCTGTGTTTAAAATAAGCTCTTTTGACACGGTGCCACAAATAGACTGCCTGAGGTGAAGAATATCCGTATATCATCACATTCCCACGTAGCCCAGTCTGAATCCATATTGTTTGAGGGTCTGGAGGCTTGTTTCACCTCGTCATCTTCCCACCCATCACCACCACATCGGGACCATCCTCAATCCTCCCACGCTTTTCTCTGCCTTCTTCCTGAGCCAAGCTGCCACGCAAGCTGATATTTATACCTCTGCCTATTCTGTTTTAATAACACCTCCGAGAGGGCCTTAAGAACCGTTGCACACAAACAGACCCCCCCGAGGTAAATGATAATGGAAGTCGTAAAGGGAAACCCGTGTGGATTATTGTTAGATGGTAATTTATCTGAGGGAAACCTGACTGAGCATGAATGCACTTCTACACCAACACTCTCTCTCTGCTTCCAATGAACGCACTGACACACACACATACACACGCACTCGCACACACACCCTCACACCTGGGAGGTGTACAACCACAGACTTCTATTGTTTTTGACCCACTACGCAGCAGCAATTTACGGATTAAGCGCTTTGTTCAGTGGGATGGCTGTTTTGGAGGGAGGAGAGAGATCCTCTCTCATCCACTTCCCCATCCGTGTACACAGTGAAACCACACAGTGTTCATTTAAACGCATGGCCATGGCATAAATAGGTGGAATCAGACACACACCTGGAGAAAACCTTTGGTGAAAATAGAACATTTGGTGCAAATAGCAGATCACTATTGATGTACAACAAAGAATAGACGCCTCATATGTCCAAAATTGTTAATTCAAATTAAAAAAAGGTGGCAGATCTACAAGCTCAAAACCCTTGCAGGTCTGCTACTTTTGAGTATCGCTTTAGTATTATCTAGTAGGGCGTTACTTTACCAAAAAACACAAAGACTTATGGAGATAGGAGGTTTCTCCCCCGACAGCAAAGTTCAAGTGAACCCGTAACTCACGGACTGTCCAAAAGGAAAGGAGCCTTTAAGTTCCTGTTGTACAATCACTGAGTTCAATTGACCCATTGTCAGCTTTCTGAACTGTCCCTGACCGACCAATTCCGCTTAGCAGAGGTTGTTTATGCTGAGTTGGCTGAACAGGAGGAAAATATCCAGTGTTTGGAAAAAGCACATCATGCCCAGTCACAATACTGCACCCGATATGTCATTCTTTACTAAGACCACGTGGCACGCTCAAGGGAACATTTCGCGGAACGTTTCGCGTTCAAGGGAACGCTTCGCGTTCAAGCAACGTTTCTGTCGTGTAGACCTGAAGTCTGAGGAACACGACCGATACGTTGCTTCTACATTGAAATAACTTATCTTGAACGTGCAAGTGGCAATGTGCAATGTATACCTTTTATTGATCTCGTCTACTGATTGTCGCCTAGCTCTCCTGCTTTTAAACTGATCTGGGTGTGCGGAAGTTCTTTTGCAGTCGTACCGCACTGTGGTCAACATGCATCGTACCGCACATCTGGCAAGGTGTGGTCAGCATGCACTGTACCACACATCTGGCAAGGTGTGGACAACATGCACTGTACCACACATCTGGCAAGGTGTGGTCAACATGCACTGTACCACACATCTGGCAAGGTGTGGTCAACATGCACTGTACCACACATCTGGCAAGGTGTGGTCAGCATGCATCGTACCACACATCTGGCAAGGTGTGGTCAGCATGCACTGTACCGCACATCTGGCAAGGTGTGGTCAACATGCACTGTACCACACATCTGGCAAGGTGTGGTCAACATGCACTGTACCACACATCTGGCAAGGTGTGGTCAACATGCACTGTACCACACATCTGGCAAGGTGTGGTCAACATGCATCGTACCGCACATCTGGCAGGGTGTGGTCAACATGCACTGTACCGCACATCTGGCAAGGTGTGGTCAGCATGCACTGTACCACACATCTGGCAAGGTGTGGTCAACATGCACTGTACCGCACATCTGGCAAGGTGTGGTCAACATGCACTGTACCGCACATCTGGCAAGGTGTGGTAATCATGCACTGTACAACACATCTGGCAAGGTGTGGTCATTCTGGTGTGTGTGTGTGCTCCGCGATCCCGGCAACGACTGTACGACAGACTGTACGACAGACTGTACGACAGACTGTATGACAGACTGTACGACAGACTGTACGACAGACTGTACGACAGACTGTATGACAGACTATATGACAGACTATGAGGGAGGGAGGGAGGGAGGGAAAAACTGTTAAGGGAAGTGTTGTTTGTCAGATATTTGCCGAGCTAAACGGCGGCCCACAGGCCCGTTAGTACATGTTGGAGGCTCTGACACCACAGAGAATGTTCTGGAGCCGTGGGGAGCGCGAGGTCAGAAAAACGTGCACACACACACACACACACACACACACACACACACACACACACACACACAGGTCCCATCATGGATGTGTCTCACTCACTCATGGCAGTCATGTGTGAAGGAACACCTTTGTAGGCACGTACCGACCGATCACTCTGCAATGCATCATCTCTCTGTGTATGTGTGTGTGTGGTGCATGTTTCTGTATGCATGTATGACTATGTGTGTGCGAAACGAATGCATCCATTGTGTGTGTGTGTGTGTGTGTGTGTGTGTGTGTGTGTGTGTGTGTGTGTGTGTGTGTGTGTGTGTGTGTGTGTGTGTGTGTGTGTGTGTATTCACATCTTAAAAGACCTATTTTCCAATAATTGGATTGTTCGGTAGTCTCTTCAGTCCCGACACATCACATTATCGGCTCAGGAATAGGGATCATGCCAGAGTTAAAATGCTGTAATGCATGAACAAACCATGCATATCTCTGTGTCTGTGTGTAATCAATCACGCATGTTCATGTGTGTAGTGTGTGTCCATGCATTTGTTTATACATGTTTGTCTATACGGTACGTGTGTGTGCGCGTGCGCACGTGTGTGTGCGTGTGTGTCGCAGGTAGAGGGGTCGTGGGGGTCGCCTGCAGCGCGGCTTGGCCCGGATTTGTTTCCAATCTGTTCAGTCGTCTGAACATGGCTGCCCTTTGGCTCCGTCCAATCATCTCACAAAGCCCTGGAGAACATCCTGTAGCACGCACGCACGCACGCACGCACACACGCGCACGCACGCACACACACGCGCATAGTTCCTTATAGTGCTACACAATAAGATGGGCAAGGGAGAGAGGAAATCAGAATGTAATGAATAGATCCATCCGCCCATCCTGTAGCATGTGGTATGTCTGAGACACCTGAGCAACTATCTGAATTTATGTAATGTGTGTGTGCGTGCGTGCCTGCGTGCCTGCGTGCGTGCCTGCGTGCCTGCGTACCTGCGTGCGTGCCTGCGTGCCTGCGTGCGTGCCCGTCTGTCTGGTACAGTCTTGCACTTGCTCGAGATGTGAACTTTAGATATGTCAGATGAGCCTTGTTTTCTTTTTTTCTCCCTCCATCCATCTGTGAAACCTTTGGGAAAATGTTCTACCGTTCATTCATTCACCATAAATACCCCACAGTGGAGCACCCCACCCTAACCTACATAGCTGCTATTATGACCAGACATTTACCTATTAAAGCACACACACACACACACACACAGAGGCATTCCCATGATGTGCATCGGCAGGTCCTTGTAATGTGGTCTTTGGTCCCGGGGGGCCTAGCATTCTCTTATAATCCCCCTAATCTGAGACACAGAGAGAGATCAGAGAGAGAGAGAGGAGAGAGAGAGAGAGAGAGAGAGAGAGAGAGAGAGAGAGAGAGAGAGAGAGAGAGAGAGAGAGAGAGAGAGAGAGAGATAGAGAGAGAGAGAGAGAGACAGAGAGAGACAGAGAGAGAGAGAGAGAGAGAGAGAGAGAAGTGAGGGAGAGAGAGAGAAGTGAGGGAGAGAGAGAAATGAATGGATGGGAAGTGGGTTCCCCCCGTGAAGATGGAGACACAGAGGGAGGAAGGTGAGCAGAGGGAGGGAGGGGGGATAAGATACGAGAGAGAGAGAGAGAGAGAGACAGAGAGAGAGAGAGAGAGAGAGAGAGAGAGAGGAGGAAGAGAGGAAAAGATACACGAGAGAGATAGCGAAATAAAAAGAGGTTAATTAAATTCCAGCTTAAGAAAAATGTCCTGCCTTCGGGTACGAGATTCTTGAGATGTATGAGTTTACGTGTGTGTGTGTGTGTGTGTGTGTGTGTGTGTACGTGCGCGTGTGCGCGCACGCGCATGTACTTTACTGTACTCTGCATGCAATGACACCTGCGTGTTTCCACATCAGTGCGTGCGCGTGCTCGTGCACGTGCGTGCTGGTGTGGTGGAGGCTTTCATCCCGTCTCCGTGCCTACAGCCAGGGTGTGAGTTGATTTAACACGCTATAGTGGAAAAGTTTGGCGGACACACAGGGCTGATTTACGAGACCCTCTGCAGCATCCCCTTAATGTCCCACAACGTAATATCAACTACCTGTCCGTCCCTGACTAATTGCTTTTATAAGATCGTAAATTCTGATGTAAATCATAATTTATCACAGTGCGATGAATGTCTTTTTTGTTTCGCTCTTTAAACACACAGACACACACACACAATTTCATTTTTTTTAAATATTATTTTATTGCGGAACAGGTGTTCGGGAACAGCTGCAGA
>NC_137872.1:27586191-27696191 GCF_963924005.1 Protomyctophum bolini
CAGAGACAGACAGACACAGACAGTGAAACAGATTGTCCAGCCTCGGGGCGAGTCAGATGTGATATTGACACCATGACTTCGCTCCTCTGTGGCCCTCTTGTTCGTCACAAGTGGTCCTTTGTATCCCCCGCCAACCTATACAACCCCCCTCCACCCCACCCCTCTGGGTCCCATGCAGCCCCACCCTCTGTCCCTTCCCCATGTCCGTCCGTCCCACACGGGGTTACAGAGCGGAGATTAGGCTCCGTCTTCACAAGCGGACACACTTATACCAATAGGATTCTTTTGATGTCCAAATGTATACAGACTGGCCACTCTTGAATGAGCCATTCTCTGTGTGTGAATGCATTCAAAGGGTTTCCCTAATGCCTCTCTTATCGCAGGCAGCTTTACCGTGAGTCACCAGGTATCCGGGACAGCGGTTGGCCTGTCGACACCCAGTGATGCGGTATGGACTGAAGCTTTAGACCAGGGCTGTACCGGTTCATATAAAGAATCACACCATGTGTGAAGTGAGGGGCGCTCTTATCACCGTACACCATCATGTTGTAAAATAGACACTATATGCCTATTTGCTCAGACACTATGACGTAACATTCTCCATTAATTATGGTAACTAAAAGCTGGATGTAGGAGGGGCTAGCGCCCCTCAAAAAAGCAAGTGAATATTTTTATAAATGAATCAATTAATAATCGATCCCTTTTTTGGGCTGGCCTTTTTGGCAAAATAGAAGAAAAATAAAACATAGAACATTTTTTCTTAAATTGCAGATTACACTGGCACTGTATAATAGTATAAAATTTAGCCCATTGCATGTACTAAATGCATCCGCTTGAGGGTGCTGAAACACAGCTCAGCTATGCACACCTCTTAGGTTGCCTTGTTTGTTCACATGACAATAACAACACGTACAAAGTATACACCACGAAAGCAGGAATTCACATACAAGGACGAATGTACATACAGAAGTTATATAGGCTACCGTATGTGTACAGAATGCATATCATCTCTGGCGGGTGGATGGAAACCTCATATGTCCGTTTCAAACTTGTGTACTTTTGCTACTTTTGATGCGTCGTGTGACACTGTAGTAGTATGTAGGCCGCTAATTTATGGTAAAAAAGTTAAAATATGAAGCTAGGAGGTTTCTGCCCGACAGCAATGGTTGTAATGTATAGCAAGAAGTCATTTCAGTCTAGGAGGTCCGTTTCTAAGTGGAATTTACACCAACTCACCTCTGCCAAACTTGAACAATGCAATTCAGTGAGCAAATAGTGTGAGACGTTCATTCAACACACCTGGAGACACACGCACGCACACACACACACACACGCACACACACGCACACGCACACACGCACACACACACACACACGTGCAAATGTGTGCTTGTAGGTCACCGGTGAGGAGTGGCTGCATGTATGTATACATAATTGTGTGTGCTTCAGTATGCGTTGCCAGGGACAGAAATGTGCGTCTGCATTTTGTGTACACAAGCCGTGAGTTTGTGTGCACGCGCGCGCGCGTGTGTGTGTGTGTCAAAGAGAGAGGCAACATATTTCCTCTGCAGCCAAGTAAACCCAGTGACCCTCAGTATAGAGCCTGATTTATGCTACACCCGAACATAGCAGAACTACAAGCCCACATTTCCTCCCTTCCGCCATACGTTGTGGGCTTGTAGATTGGCAATGTGTGGCGCGCAAGACCGTCATACGACAAAGTATAAATTAGGCATACTCCAGGCTGAAAGACGGCTTTGGTCTTCTCAGGTTCTCACCTCTGAGCCACTGCTCACCTGAGATCACAACATTGGGACACAGGGGTGCATTAAAATGGGGACCACACATGCCTCCTATGCCTTCCCTAATTTAGTTGTGATGCCAAGTGATTCCTCCCCACACACATTTCTGTGTGTTGTCATTGCTGTTGTATCCTATACTGACTCACCTTCCAGTGAGGAGACCCCACTGGGAGGATGTAGTAGAAAACTTTGTCCTACTCCTGCCCAAGCACTGACAGGTGCCGCCCCAGCCCATAGGAGTATATGCACTGACAAATATCACCCTCCCTGCCCTGCTTCCCTCTCCCAAACACTGTATAGTATAGAATAGACACTCAACAAAGTTGAATGCACCGCGGTGAATACGAAGTTTGAACCCCCTAGAGACTCTGTGGTGGTGGGAAGACACTTTACCACTGTTTTTAGATTATATTTTCTGTTTAGTTTGACGAGGAGGAAGGTTTCCTTATGTGATACGTGAGTCAGTCAGACACGTGTATATGTTTGACCAGAAACAGAGTGAAGTTCAGTAAAACACCTACTCAACAACACAAAGCTGAAGGCTGTTGCGTAATGACCCGTTGTTATTTTGAACAGAGAAACAGCCACCCAAGGCTGTCTGACCAGCCTCCGCACACACACACACACACACACACACACACACACACACACACACACACACACACACACACACACAGCTGTCACCCTCCATCCAGCTGGGTCTCCTCTGGTTGGATGTGGACATCCTGTTTGTGTTGGGTCCTACAGTACGGTACACTTCAGCAACGCCTAACTCAGCCATTCCCAACCCGAGGGCTGCGTGAGGATAATACAAGTGGGCCTCCAAATAATTACCAAAATGCTAAGATTGTATTTATAATGTAACATTAGTAGTATTTTAACAATGTACACAAAATAATCTTGAAAAACTAGTTTTCAATGCTACACCGATAAATAGAAACTTTATCGTCTGCCGTGTCATGTGGACAGATGGGTGGGTGAACGCTTTTGAGATATTTTTCCCAGTGAGCCAGAAAAGGTTGTGAACAGCTGGCGAAACTTTCGCACGATGAAGTACAGTATTGTTCTCATTCGGTTCAATTCAGTTCATTCCTTATTGCCGCTCTATACCTACAAAGTGAACTTTGTAAGTAATAGTTTCATTTGGGGCCACAGTTTGTAAGTAATAGTTTCATTTGGGGCCACAGTCAGAGCAGCACAAACAAGCACGTGGCCAAAACGACTGCCACGTGTAAATATCCAGATTTGTTTTATTTTACTCTGAAATTGCAAACTGTGAAGTGAGACGTTGGACGTTGAATGTACTTATTACCATGATACTGTGTGAAAAAGGCTTCAGGCACGTGGTAATTTGAAACGTATAAACAGTGCTGAAGTATCACTACAGGGTGTAAATATAAAGTGACTGATGCACAGTGATGTAACAGTAATTGTTACAGCAAATTAAGTGTGAATAATGCCCAGCTGGTTTGAAGAGAGTGAAACGGAGTCAGAAACAGAATGTGCGTGCGAGTGCTTACTAGCATCACTGCTAATTAACTGTTTGGGAAGCAACTTCAGTCATTCATGTAGTATTTTTGTTGAACAACAACCCCCCCCCCCCCGCTTTACCTGTGTGTCTGTCTATAAGCATTCCTGTCTGCTTCCTCTAATGGGAAGTTACACTGCTGTTGGTCAAGAATAGCTCAATGATTCACCTTTACAACTCTCACATACACACACACACACACACACACACACACACACACACACACATACACACTGAGTGGGGACAGATGGGCATGTGTCATAGGTGTGTGCAACATTGTGAATGCATGCAAAACCATGTGAAGAATGGTCTGCGATGTGTATTCAAGGAATCTATCTCTTCACATGGTTCCATATGTTAATCTACCTCTTCACATGGTTCCATATGTTAATCTACCTCTTCACATGGTTCCATATGTTAATCTACCTCTTCACATGGTTCCATATGTTAATCTACCTCTTCACATGGTTCCATATGTTAATCTACCTCTTCACATGGTTCCATATGTTAATCTACCTCTTCACATGGTTCCATATGTTAATCTACCTCTTCGCATGGTTCCATATGTTAATCTACCTCTTCACATGGTTCCATATGTTAATCTACCTCTTCGCATGGTTCCATATGTTAATCTACCTCTTCACATGGTTCCATATGTTAATCTACCTCTTCGCATGGTTCCATATGTTAATCTACCTCTTCACATGGTTCCATATGTTAATCTACCTCTTCGCATGGTTCCATATGTTAATCTACCTCTTCACATGGTTCCATATGTTAATCTACCTCTTCGCATGGTTCCATATGTTAATCTACCTCTTCACATGGTTCCATATGTTAATCTACCTCTTCACATGGTTCCATATGTTAATGAATCTACCTCTTCGCATGGTTCCATATGTTAATCTACCTCTTCGCATGGTTCCATATGTTAATCTACCTCTTCACATGGTTCCATATGTTAATCTACCTCTTCGCATGGTTCCATATGTTAATCTACCTCTTCACATGGTTCCATATGTTAATCTACCTCTTCACATGGTTCCATATGTTAATCTACCTCTTCACATGGTTCCATATGTTAATCTACCTCTTCACATGGTTCCATATGTTAATCTACCTCTTCACATGGTTCCATATGTGTCTGTGTGTGTGTGTGTGTGTGTGTGTGTGTGTGTGTCTGCATGCCTATGTTTGCATATCAGGAGCGATCTGTTGATACATGTGTGTGTGTGTGTGTGTGTGTGTGTGTGTGTGTGTGTGTGTGTGTGTGTGTGTGTGTGTGTGTGTGTGTGTGTGTGTGTGTGTGTGTGTGTGCGTGCGTGCGTCCGTGCATGAGTTCTGCCTGCATAATGTTTATTATGCAGGCAGTGATTTAGTTGGGTTTTGTCATAGAATACCGGAACATATTAATACAAATTTATATTTACAAATAACCTACATTTGACAAGACATGACTGGCATATATATTTTTTTAATGTTTGCAAATTTATGAAAAGTTTTTAACATGGAAACGATTATGACGATTATACAAAAAATTATTGCGATTTGGTGATTATGTACAGTAATGATTGTGACAGGCCTAGTGTTTGCGTGTGCATGTGTGTGTGTGTGTGTGTGTGTGTGTGTGTGTGTGTGTGTGTGTGTGTGTGTGTGTGTGTGTGTGCAACTGCAAGCGTGTGTGGTCATGGCTTTCTGTCCCCTGTCTTTCCTCCCATCCAACAATAACAGGATCCTTGTTTCCAGATGCTTTATCCTTCATTCACACCACACACTTGCATGGGTGCATGCACGCGCACACACACACACACACACACACACACACACACACACACACACACACACACACACACACACACACACACACACATGCACGCACGCACGCACGCACGCACATGCACACAGAGTGAGTGAGAGAGATGAATGAGACATACTGACAAACAGGAAGCCATGACCAAAGCCCACTTGCACATCAACATATAATATTACAAATAATGTAGCACAGTACACACACACACACACACACACACACACACACACCCCTCTGGCGATGAGGGTAATTTCTTACCATCAGGAAACGCATGTCCTGTCCTTAAATTGGAAACAGTCTCCTGATAGACTTCCATTCTCTCTCTCCCTCACACAGACGCACGCACGCACGACACACGCACACACACACACACACACACACACACACACACACACACACACACTGTCTGTACTTAAATTTGAACCCCTCCTTTTTCCCTCTACACCTAATCTTTTCACTGAGAATTGGATGGGAGAAGTGACAATTTAATACCTAAAAAAAAGAAGATGGTCAAATATTATGTGAAAGAGGCATAAGGTGAGGCGTTGTGAGCTTGTAGATAGCCTCAACTCCTACAATTCCAAGTGCTTGTCAGGATGGGGGCTCCCCAGTTCTTCTGGGGGGGGGGTTGTCAGGATGGGGGCTCCCCAGTTCTTCGGGGGGGGGTTGTCAGGATGGGGGCTCCCCAGTTCTTCGGGGGGGTTGTCAGGATGGGGGCTCCCCAGTTCTTTGGGGGGGTTGTCAGGATGGGGGCTCCCCAGTTCTTTGGGGGGGTTGTCAGGATGGGGGCTCCCCAGTTCTTCTGGGGGGGGGTTGTCAGGATGGGGGCTCCCCAGTTCTTTGGGGGGGTTGTCAGGATGGGGGCTCCCCAGTTCTTCTGGGGGGGGGGTTGTCAGGATGGGGGCTCCCCAGTTCTTCGGGGGGGGGGGGGTTGTCAGGATGGGGGCTCCCCAGTTCTTCGGGGGGGGGGGGGGGGGGTTGTCAGGATGGGGGCTCCCCAGTTCTTCGGAGGGGTTGTCAGGATGGGGGCTCCCCAGTTCTTCGGGGGGGTTGTCAGGATGGGGGCTCCCCAGTTCTTCGGGGGGTTGTCAGGATGGGGGCTCCCCAGTTCTTCGGGGGGGTTGTCAGGATGGGGGCTCCCCAGTTCTTCGGGGGGGGGGGGGGTTGTCAGGATGGGGGCTCCCCAGTTCTTCGGGGGGGGGGTTGTCAGGATGGGGGCTCCCCAGTTCTTCGGGGGGGGGTTGTCAGGATGGGGGCTCCCCAGTTCTTCGGGGGGGGGGGGTTGTCAGGATGGGGGCTCCCCAGTTCTTCGGGAGGGTTGTCAGGATGGGGGCTCCCCAGTTCTTCGGGGGGGGGGTTGTCAGGATGGAGGCTCCCCAGTTCTTCGGGGGGGTTGTCAGGATGGGGGCTCCCCAGTTCTTCGGGGGGGTTGTCAGGATGGGGGCTCCCCAGTTCTTCGGGGGGGTTGTCAGGATGGGGGCTCCCCAGTTCTTCGGGGGGGTTGTCAGGATGGGGGCTCCCCAGTTCTTCGGGGGGGTTGTCAGGATGGGATGGGGGCTCCCCAGTTCTTCGGGGGGGTTGTCAGGATGGGGGCTCCCCAGTTATTCGGGGGGGGGGTTGTCAGGATGGGGGCTCCCCAGTTATTCGGGGGGGGGGGGTTGTCAGGATGGGGGCTCCCCAGGTCTTCGGGGGGGGGGGGGGTTGTCAGGATGGGGGCTCCCCAGTTCTTCGGGGGGGTTGTCAGGATGGGGGCTCCCCAGGTCTTCGGGGGGGGGGGGGGGTTGTCAGGATGGGGGCTCCCCAGTTCTTCGGGGGGGGGGGGGGGTTGTCAGGATGGGGGCTCCCCAGTTCTTCGGGGGGGGGGGGGTTGTCAGGATGGGGGCTCCCCAGTTCTTCGGGGGGGGGGGGTTGTCAGGATGGGGGCTCCCCAGTTCTTCGGGGGGGTTGTCAGGATGGGGGCTCCCCAGTTATTCGGGGGGGGGGGTTGTCAGGATGGGGGCTCCCCAGTTATTCGGGGGGGGGGGGTTGTCAGGATGGGGGCTCCCCAGTTCTTCGGGGGGGGCTCCCCAGGATGGGGGCTCCCCAGTTATTCGGGGGGGGGGGGGGTTGTCAGGATGGGGGCTCCCCAGTTCTTCGGGGGGGCTCCCCAGGATGGGGGCTCCCCAGTTATTCGGGGGGGGGGTTGTCAGGATGGGGGCTCCCCAGTTCTTCGGGGGGGGGGGTTGTCAGGATGGGGGCTCCCCAGTTCTTCGGGGGGGGGGGGTTGTCAGGATGGGGGCTCCCCAGTTCTTCGGGGGGTTGTCAGGATGGGGGCTCCCCAGTTCTTCGGGGGGGGGGGTTGTCAGGATGGGGGCTCCCCAGTTCTTCGGAGGGGTTGTCAGGATGGGGGCTCCCCAGTTCTTCGGGGGGGTTGTCAGGATGGGGGCTCCCCAGTTCTTCGGAGGGGTTGTCAGGATGGGGGCTCCCAGTTCTTCGGGGGGGTTGTCAGGATGGGGGCTCCCCAGTTCTTCGGAGGGGTTGTCAGGATGGGGGCTCCCCAGTTCTTCGGGGGGGTTGTGGCCTGAAAGGTTTCCGAACCACTGACATACAATACGATTCACATCATTCTGCTAACTAAAGGGAATCAATGAATCACATTATTTATGCTACTTGATCTCTCTCTCTCTCTCTCTCTCTCTCTCTCTCTCTCTCTCACACACACACACACACACACACACACACACACACACACACACACACACACACACACACACACACACACACACACACACACACACATAATGGAAACCTGAGCTTGATTGTTTGATGACTCGTACAAAGTGGAGGAAACGTTGGGGTCACGCACCACATGTGTTTCCTCAAGCTGACAAGCAGCCAATCCCACACTGTTCCTCCAGCTGTGGACCAATCAGAGGCCTCCTTTTCCTGGATGATGACATGACCCGGACCTCAGGTCACGTCCACCAAAAGTGATGGCTCCATCTAATTCGGTTCACACGCGCGCACGCCTGCGTACACACACGCACACAGACAGACACACACACAAACTGTCTCGCAAAAAAAATACACTCTCTCTCTCTGCAAGAATGACAATACAACATTTTTCTCACACTTTTTCCCTTTCTCTATCTGTCTTTTTGCCACTGCTATAGACCACTATGTGTGTCCCTGGCTGTGTTTGTCTGTATCTGTCTGTCCGTCCGAGTACGGAAATAGCGTTTGTTGACCAATCAAATATTACGTGGCAATAAAGCAACGTTGCATAATTCTTCCTCGCAAATAAAAGCATCAGCCGGTATTAGAATGATTTCTCTTTTGGTGCGCGAGCTAAAAGGTTTACAGTAAAACCTCCAGCGTTCATTCATCCACTTGTTAACTCAGATTGTGAACAAATGTAACCACCAAATGGACCCTTCCTTCCTTCCTTCCTGCCTGCCTTCCGAGGCACTCTCAGAGTTAAATTAGCACTCAGGCTCTTTACCGTGTGCAAACAGCCGGCGGGTTCATGTTGAGTTATAGTGACACCTTGTATGGAGAGAAGCCCCTCTTCTAATCTAATGTCATCTGAAGAGTGACTGAAATGTTTTTCCTGGCCAATTCCTCTTTCCTACAAACAGTGTAATGTGAGAGATGTACAGTTTGACAGTGTAATGACTTGTATAATAGCATGCGGGCCATACTTGTCTCTGGCTGTGACATGTTGTTCCAGAATTATGTTTAGAAATGTGAAAGTGATCTGTATAGACACACACACACACACACACACACATGCACGCTCGTACACACACACACACACACACACACACACACACACACACACACACACACACACACACACACACACACACACACACACACACATTCATGTGTTCATGGAGTAAGGTTCTCAGTCGCCACGGCAGATTTCAGTCATTTGGATTCCATACAAGGCAGCATGTCTTCTTTGAATGTGATTGTGTTTATGGGGTCAATTGAGCAACTGGGTTGTGGGCTAAAATATATCAAATAAATGAGAATAATATTATGTATTTATTTTAAAACGACACTCGTGTTATTCTTTATTTATAGTTTGTGAAGAGGGAGAAAAGCTGTGTTTTTCATAAATTTTGACAAAATATTATTCTATGAAGATTATATGCATGATCAACTGACTGGGAGATAGTTGTGCCAAAGGAACACTTTTCTTTTTAATGTTCAATGGTTTGTGAATTACTTTATCTTTTTAGACAAACAGTTTAGGCTTCTAGGGGTGCAGACAGTAGTGCACAAGACAAGACTCGCGTATACAACTTTCAATAGAAGAATTGAAAGTCTTATTTTCCTGTCCGCAGCCCTGCCTTGACATTCCTATAGGTGACCAATGGCACTTTTGACAGAAAGATTACATAGTACAGCACAGTACTCCATCCTTGCATGGACAGCATATCCTTCAGCCTTTTCCAGAGGGCCTGCGCTGCCCTACAAAGCCAATTAACTACATTTTAGTACACACTGACTTATATGTGTATCCCAAAGGTCAAATTATATTGTGATTCTTGGAGGATAAACTATTACCTCAATAACAAACATAATTAGTGTAATATCGCAGCCAATAACCCATTCCGCTGACCAATTGAAACACTTCCAAACCCTTTTATCAGTTAAATTACTTCCGTAGTTTACTTTACGCTGACTTTGCAGGGCAGTACGGAAACATAAGACTTATCGAAACAGAGATGCTACAGAAAATAGAGGGTGGGTTGGGTTGTTGACTTTTCTATGCACCAGTCTCACACACACACACACACACACACACACACACACACACAGGTCACACACACAGACATGGGCACCCACACGTGCGCATGCACGCACACACACACACACACACACACGCGCGCGCGCACGCACACACACACACACACACACGTTACTTTCACGACACAAAAGAGCAATAACAACCAAAACATACTGAACATACCACACAATGGAGAAGAAAGGAGAGGGAGAGACAGACATTCCTCCACTCCAACCATGACCCATTAAGGGAAATTAGAGTCCTGCATTAGCAAATGAACACATTCCTCGTGTCACACAGCAGCAAGACCCGACATCATCTAATCTGTGAACACAAGATGGATGCTCCTTATAATCCTTATTCACAAACTCTGTTGTTTTAGTCCACGTTTCTTCGAAGTAACAGCAACACAGGCTAAGTGTAAAAATCATTTTATTGTTTATTCTGATCCCCATCAGCTGCCATGGTCTAGTACTCACTGGTCTAGGATTTGCTTCTGATTTAAAAGTATTCATATCTTCTAGTCAATTACTCAAATCAGTCGAGTCATTTTTCAAATATGATTTAGGTCATTCATGGTTAGTCAGCCTTCCGCAAGTGTACAGCGATGGTGAATCTACACCATTTGAGCCGCGTGCACAGCCGTTCATGGCACGCACAGAACAGCCATGGTGGACATATTCAAGAACAGCACGACAATAAGAAAATAATAATACCACGGTAGATTTGTAAATGTGTTAATTTAACTCAGAGACCGTACAAACATGACCAAGCGGACCCTAATGTACACTACACACTCAGGGCTACAAATAAATGAACACACTGTGTGCAGGTTCTGAATTTAAGAGGAAAATCTGATTCACTCTAGTGTTGGGGGGGTTGGATGGGCGTAATTTAAAGTGACTGATGTGTAACAATTCAAGAATTAAACTCACATGCGTCAGAGTACATAATGTCAAGATAATGTAAACACAAGTGACTGATGCCTGTTAATATCAAATGCAAATATTCCCATATTTGTGTTGGAATCCGTCTGGGCTCCTGGAACCGCCAAGATCCTTTGGAATGTGCCCAATTTACTGTATAGCCAGAAGGTGATGATGAATATTGATGCTGTCGGGCAGAAACCTCGTATCTACATATTCTAACCTTTTTGTGTTTTGTTGCAACCACAGTTGCCAACACTGGCAACAACCCATAACATCCCATCGTCTGCACGGCATGGCTAGTCGAGCTCTTCTGATTGGCTGCCTCGTCTCCAGCCATGTTGCCTCAGAATTCTTTAGGGTCAATCATTTCAGCAAAACAGTGGAGCGCAGCTAAAAAGTGCCGTAACGTGAGCAGCAGACTCGCTGATTTAATGAGAACAGACAGTAACACAAGTATCAGTCACTGGACACGCAGACCCCCAGGCATACTACCGCGGACCCCCGCCGCCCCGCGCCGAACTCCGCGGGGACCCCCACTTCACTCACGGACCCCCACACAGACCTCTTCATACCTGCCAAGCCTGTCAACACTACTGACAGCCTGTGCGTGAGGAGCGATGCGAATCATGGTCGTGATAATAATATAGCAGCAGTCTACTATGCAACAACTTCAGCATCCTTGTTTAAACATCGATCTAACTGGAAAGTTTTGAGCTGTTACAATCATGACAGAATCACCACAGTTTGACATTGCTCAAGCTGTTTTCCGTGCGCAACAGAGACAACTCACTTGCTGTGCACGCTGAGCGGCTGTGCCGCATATCCCCGCCAGGCCAGGTTGTATACCCAGGCCTGTGGAATTCATAGGCAGTCATAGTAGCCAATTTGAATGGAACCTGCTTAGCCCAACATTTAGACTCACGTAGAGTTTTTATTTTATTATGACGATATCGCTCTCTACGAGAGTCTAACCGGCACTACTGCCAAATGCTTGGAAGGGGCGAACCTTTTTGCCTCAAAATCGCTCTTACTTTGTACAAATGCAAAATCTAAGCTGCTTTCTCGTTTGCCCCACTTGTCCGCTATGTGTTCGGCAAACAATTACACGCCGTACGGCCGTAGTTTTCAATAAAAAAGGTATTTTGATTCACTCTGTCCATACTCTGTCTCGGAATCTGGAGTCTATCTTGGATTTCTCTCCATTGTAAATGCGTAAAAGCGCCCCTAGCGGCCAGGGTTCTGTTGCGCATTTACAATGGAGAGAGAGAGAGAGAGAGAGAGCTATTATTTTACTGTGGACCACCACCGTCTCAAATATAAAAGCAGCTGCTGGTAATAATATGACTATGTCATCATTTCTTGTTTTAAGATTAGTTTTTGGCTTAGTTACAGTGAAGACAGACAGGAAAGCGGGAGAGAGAGAAGTGGAGAGACATGGAGCAAAGGTCATCATGAACGGGACTCGAACACGTGACACGCAGTCAGGCAAGAGCCTGGCATGTGCCTGGACCGCTAGGCCAGCAGGCACCCCTCAATCTGCTACTTTTGAAAAGATACAGTTTTGGACATGAGGTTTCCACCCGACAGAGATGATGCATGTATTTATATGTAGGGTATAGCGAAACAGACAGACTGTTGGCGTCCATGATGACAGCTTCTCACAAGATCTCAGTTGAATTTCCACATTTACAGTATTGTGCACATTTATAATAATTTAAGCTGAATGTATGTGTGTGATGTGATGTGATGCCTGCTGTTATAATAGAAATAGACCCACAAGGGGTCGGCTCGGTTCCATTTGTACACAGAAATGTGAGAACTATCAGTCACTGACTCGGGACCCTCTGGGAACCCCCCTCAAGGATCCCTGGTTGTCCCCATGGACCCCGGTCTTTCACTGTCTCTGGGAACCCCCCTCAAGGATCCCTGCTTGTCCCCATGGACCCCGCTCTTTCACTGTCTTGTGTACTAATGCAGGAAAGATGTTGCATAATAAACACATGGAGGTGGTGAACTTCCATAAGGACTCAGTCTGTACAGCACTAATGCAGGACAGATGCAGAGCATAATGCATTGCAGGGGGAGGTGGGGTTTGGGGGGGATTGGGGGGTTTCAGCAGTACAATGGTGTATTGAAGTCCATGTCCTAAAGAAAAACGGTTCCTTCACCAATAGATCCTGTTTCTACACTGTTTATGGACCTGTCGGGCTCTGCGTCAGAGCCTGTGTATAGATAGTTTAGATAAAGTGCTGCACGCTTTTCACTTTGCTTACACAGGTGAGAGATATCGCAATCTCACATCAGATAAGTTTGTGCGTGTGTGCGTGCATGCATAATATATGCTCACGCATTTGCGTGTGCGTGTGTGTTTGGAATATATTTCAGGGTTGTAGTTACACCTTCTCACCACATGGGGGAAGCACTAGCCTAGGATGTTTGATTTTGCTGGTTTGTAATTCAGCCACAGTGAAGTTGTACATTGCCATTATCCATTATCCATTTCTCTTCTCTTCTCTTCTCTTCTCTTCTCTTCTCTTCTCTTCTCTTCTCTTCTCTTCTCTTCTCTTCTCTTCTCTTCTCTTCTCTTCTCTTCTCTTCTCTTCCCTCTAGCGCATTATTGCACATGCAGTCTACCATTCATTCATTCATTCATTTCCTGACACTATTTCTTTGAAGGGAGGTGCACAGAGACAGACAGTGCAGCCTGACATGTCCTCCTTGTCTTGAGTCTAGCCTACATGTTGACACTCGCTAGGAGGCACACACTTCAAATTCCTCTCTGCTAGTGTGTGTGTGTGTGTGTGTGTGTGTGTGTGTGTGTGTGTGCGTGTGCGCGTGCGTGCGTGCGTGTTAAAAAACACTTACACACTGTATGTTGACAGTCGTTCTCCCCCTCTCCCTTTGTCTAAAAGCCGCGGCACGTTATTGTGAGCTTGTAGATTGAATGTTTCCAGCAAGCAACTTACTGTCTCTCTTACTCTCTCTGTATAGCTACGTGTCCAGTAGGCCTATACAAGGTGGTGACTGATATGTCAGTGTGTGCAGCATTTAAATATTGTAATATGAGTACAAGTTAAGAAGTTTTCCCCAAATGTGTATACCTATAGAAGTGCAGATGGAAAGTTGGCTACGATATAACTATTGTATCAGCCCATATTTGTCACTCTGGTAGTCTGGTTTTGAGTGACAAAACCAGCTGCTCTGGACTAAAGTCAAATGACTGTGCTTCCTCTTTGCAACGCATGTGTCACATTTGTGGTGATTCACTGGCAATAAGGAATGCTGTGTGATGCTAACATTTGATATGATTGCTAATGAAGAATACGTTCAATTCTAATGTTCAAAGCCAAATAGTATCTCCCTGCTTCTCAAATAACTGCATCTCTGTGCTGTTGTCTTAAGACAATGTGCAAACTGACTACAATGAAACATTACTATCTTCCTATGCATGAAATACGTTCAACCACATCACACTCAGCTTTACAAATCCTATCTTTGAATTCAAACACTGTAAAAGTGTCATAATCTTCGACGGATCATTTAGCATGCATATGAAAGGCAATCTGCCCGCCCCCGAGCCATATCAGCTCAAAGCTTGAACAAGCAACTCTCAAATCAGCTCTCAAATTTACTACTTCTAACTGTCACTGATAAATCAGCAGTTAATAGCACTGGAAAACTTGCTGTGGATGGAATCTCCAGATTCTCTCTGGAGATTGCCCACACCGCATGCATGCCTACGCGGACAGCCGGACACACTCAATCATCAACCAAGTCCATAAAACCATATTTAAATATTTGTCTGCTGTTTCCCTCTCCTGGTGGAGAGAGGTCATTTAAACTACAATAAAGATGGCGGCACATCCAGCGTGCAATCCGGCAACGTGCTTTTCCGCTCCAAATAACATTTTATATTAAATGAACACTTTAAACATTTTACTGCACATGCATCCGTCTCCACAAGACTACAAGGGTCTTAAACAAACTCTGTGCCGTCAGTCGCTGCACTGTTAACCGGTAGAACCCATATACTTTTTACCGGAGTCCCGCAGGTTTCCACTCTACATATTAAATATCTTCACTGAAGTGAAAATAGCCGATCTACAAGCACAAACACGTCTGTGGTGGTTGTAGTTGATCCAGAATGCGTTTTTAGAATCGGCCTCATCACTAAATGGGTTAAAACCTTACAGTGAATTTTCATTTGTGCTACCGATACACATTGGTTCCATTGATCCAAGCCGGATTGATCATTAAAATAAACATGCTCTGAAAGTGCACGCTGCCCACCCATCTGGTCAGGCAGGTGGGCCGCGAGCAAGTGGGCCCTGGTCCACCCATCTCATCTGGTCAGGCAGGTGGGCCACGAGCAAGTGGGCCCTGGTCCACCCATCTCCTCTGGTCAGGCAGGTGGGCCACGAGCAAGTGGGCCCTGGTCCACCCATCTCATCTGGTCAGGCAGGTGGGCCACGAGCAAGTGGGCCCTGGTCCAGAAAAGGGTTGAGAACCACTGGCGTAGACGAATAGCGTTCACTGTCCAGTGACTTCCAGGAAACATCACCTCATTTTGTTGGACTGTGAATACAGCAGCCGCAGCTATAGGAAGTCGGAAAGCGAGGAAACAATGGAGAAACAAGTGGATTAAGACGTTGTCCTCGTCTCAGAGGTTGTATTTCCATGGCGTAGGAAGGTGCAGTGGGATGGGAATGTGACCTGTCTGGGAATAGTACAATCTGAGTACTCCGCTCGCTGTTCTCAGGACTCACACACAGCCTGACGGCAGTGTCCTAGTGGTCATTTCAGAGAGAGAGAGAGAGAGAGAGATGGAACAAAATAAATCTGTTGAAATCGTCCTTTCTTATAAATGCCTGCAGATTTCATTTGCAGTCATCGTTTCAGTAGCCAGGAAATGTCTCTTTCGCAGGCGAGGAAGGAGACCAGTGAGCCCAATGGACCCTTGAGGGCCTGTAACTCCGAAAGCGTACGAGCAGCACCGGGTCCATTTGGTTCCGCTCGTACGCTTTTGCAGTTACAAAATGGACACATCAACACTGAGGATTTCTGTTACGTCCGCTAACTCTCAGAGTTAATGAAGTTTGCTGTGAAGGGAGTGAATGCGGAGAGACAGCCTCTGCTTGGGAAGGACTAGTTCACACACATAAACAAACATACACGCACGGGCAGCCAGGGTTGCCGTAGTGCCACGGACAAACGTTTTGGAAAAGAAAAGTAGTGTTGAGAAATAAAGACACAAAGAGGTGACAAGAAGGGACAGACAAAAGAGAGCGATAAAGAAGTCGAGAGAAATAAAGGGACATGCAGGCAGAGAGAGAGAGAGAGAAAGAGAGAGAGAGAGAGAGAGAGAGAGAGAGAGAGAGAGAATAAACAGGGAGAGACAGAGAAATTGGCAGAGTGTTGAAGACCTAACCAGGAAACGCTTGCCCCACGGGCCAGGAAATGCATCATCCCTCTGACACAGAACCTGCCACGCCCACACACAAACACACACACACACACACACATACACACACACACACACACACACACACACACACACAGACACTCGCACACACGCGTCCCTGCCCTCACAGTGATACGCTCCTATACACACACACACACACACACACACACCCACACATGCACACACACATACACATGCACACATACACCCATGGCAGTGTTCTTCTAACATCCTGAGTAGTTCTGTGTGTGTGGGTGTGTGTGTCACTGCATGCTGCTCCCCATAACCGCTCTCTCTTCATAGCAGGTAAAACGCTCTTTTTAGGTCTGTCTGTCTGTCTGTCTGTCTGTCTGTCTGTCTGTCTGTCTGTCTGTCTGTCTGTCTGTCTGTCTGTCTGTCTGTCTGTCTGTCTGTCTGTCTGTCTTGTCTGTCTGTCTGTCTGTCTGTCTGAACTATGTCCTTTCAAACAGCTCTTGACCCTTTTTATGCATTTATGATTCTGTGTGTGTGTGTGTGTGTGTGTGTGTGTGTGTGTGTGTGTGTGTGTGTGTGTGTGTGTGTGTGTGTGTGTGTGTGTGTGTGTGTGTGTGTGTGTGTGTGTGTGTGTGTGTGTGTGTGTGTGTGTGTGTGTGTGTGTGTGTGTGTGTGAATCACTTTGATGTTTGTATTGAAGTGGACTTGTGGCATAGTATGACAATGTGCTCTGGGAAAGTTCCAGTTCAAACACGTTGTTTTGTTAACTGAGGGTCGGAGGCTCATTAGCATTGCTAACAAAACCTCTTTGGACCACACCACAGTGACCAGAGTACTCCCAGTCTTTAATAAGGGCTGGAACTGTTGATCAATTTCCTAGCCATTAGTCTATAGATTACTTTGTTTGATCAATCGAATAATCGCGTCGCACAAAGGTGTTAAAAAATTGTTAAGATAGAACAATCTCTAAGCTCACAACACTCTTGTAGATCGCCTATCTAAACTACCTTGAAATTTCTTTGACATATCCGCCTATTATGACGTGCCAAAACTGGATTATTTCTTAATAATTGCTTAAATTGATTGATATGTTGGATTAACTGCTATACACGCCTACTGGTTATCTTGAAGCATGCCTTATTTGCAACAAAAGGTGCTTACAGTTCTGATCAACTATTTCTAGGGCCCCTGAATTGAATGGTGAACTGTGCCAAGTGTCTGACACAGGAAAGTAATGACAGATAACACGCTATTCCAATGCCAAGACGCCTTTCATCTCGGTATTGTTTGGACCTCTTGCACAGTCAAAACCCCATGGTGTTTGTAGCGTCCATTTGGTTACGTTTGCACACTTTCAGAGTTAAATGAACACTCAGGATTTCACCATTGTGCTCCTTTACCCACATGGAAGGACAGAGACTATAAACTATACTGTTGAAAGAAAGAAGAGACATTCATGCATGATGGGCTCAATATTGTTTTGCATTCCCTTTTGTTTAATTTAACCTAATTGTGTGTGTGTGTGCGTGTGTGTGTGTGTGGGTGTGTGTGTGTGTGTGTGGGTGTGTGTGTGTGTGTGTGTGTGTGTGTGTGTGTGTGTGTGTGTGTGTGTGTGTGTGTGTGTGTGTGTGTGTGTGTGTGTGTGTGTGTGTGTGTGTGTGTGTGTGTGTGTGTGTGTGTGTGTGTGTGTGCATGCACACGTGTGGGCAGAGAAGGTAGATGGAAGAAATCTAGAGAAAGCGGGAGTAGGGCTATATTTTAACTACATACATTAGTTAGTTTTGCTCGTTTTCATTTCACACATGCTTTGGTAATTTAAAGTATGTTTAACATGCCAGTAAAGCCCCTTTGAATTGACTCGAACTGTGAGAGAATGAGAGAGAGAGAGAGAGAGAGAGAGAGAGAGAGAGAGAGAGAGAGAGAGCAGTTGAATGGAGTGGAGGAAAAGGGAGGTGTGTGAGGTCTTTTTGTGCCTCCAACAATCCCATCAGCCTCTCTCTCTCTCTTCCCACTTGTGGCAGGAGTCTTTTCAGCTCCCACCCCCCTCTCCCTCCCCCCCCCCCTCTCTGTCTCTGTCTCTTCCCCCGGTCTCGCACTCCTCGACACCCTCTCCATATCTCTGAATACTGTCCACCCCAGCTTCCCTTGTATGTGCACGTGACATCAAGTTGTGCACACAGTATTTTGTACACAGTATTTTGTATTTGAGTGAGAAATAAACTCCAACATACACACGTGGGCACGCGCACACACACACACACACACACACACAGAGACGTTGAAGGAGTGAGGCCATGCTGAACCTTTTGTTGTTCAGAAGTGCATTGTGGGAGATGGACCCCCCCCCCCCTGCGCGGGGGAGGCTGAAGCGAGGCTACACACTATAAAATCCAGAGTGTTCATTTAACTGAGAAAGAGACCGCTGTGAGGGAGAGAGGAAGAGGAGCGTGTGTGTGTGTTTGTTTGTTGGGGGTATGCCTGCCCACTTCAAAGCACCAGAGTTCTTCTCTTCTAATTGATTTTATAGGTCAATTACTTATTACACACTGGATTCTCCAGGGCGCTCTGTCTGTCTGTCTGTCTGTCCGACGGTGTTGTGCAGCAGAAATAGCAGCTCTGCACGCTCACGGTGCAGCGCCGGTGAGATGCAGCGTGATCTTGTAGATCTTCTATCTCTGCAGCAGAACTCCGGGCCTGCATGCAGCGAGGTATAAACCAGGCTCCGCTCTCTCTCTCTCTCTTTAGCCCAGAGTATGACTGACATCCACTCGTGTGTAAATGAGTCTTATGGGGGGAGGGAGGGAGCATAGTTACCCCCCCTCCTCTTAGGGATTAGCACGAGCTCCTTGGTCTATCTGCATGTGAATGGCGTCCCCTCCTCCACACCCCCCCCCCCCCCCCTCTCTCTGTTTCTCTCTCTCTCTGTCTCTCCTTCACTCTTGCTCTCACACACATCGGGGAAAGAGGCAGCCGAAGAGTGAGAGGCAGAGAGAGAGAGTTCAGTAAGTGAGTTAGACAGTAGTACTATTAGACAGTAGTACTATTAGACAGTAGTACTATTAGACAGTTACACTTCTGATCATTGTGTGTGGGATCCATCACTTCTTCTCCCGCGTGGACCAACTTTCCCCAGAGAGGAGGAAGGCTAACAGGAGGAGACCGACCGGGCCGGCTGTGGGTGGGAGGACAAGCGTGTGGGGACGTTTATTTTGTTCCCCTCCATGCCTGTGCTGCGGAGGGGCCTTATTCTCTCCGGGTGGCTGTGAACCGTCTTGCCGAGGGAGCTGCGAGAGAGAACTCTTGTGCTTTGTGAATGAGAGAAGGTAGGAGTTACTATCCCCCCCCCCCCCCACGACCCCTGCTTTTTGTGTACTTGGTGTTACCCGCCGGGCCGCGGGGTTCTCGGCGGGCTGCGTTCAATGTTCCTCAGCTAACAATGAGGCCTGACAGGATCGGTCGACTTCAGCACGGGGTTGGGGGGGGTTGGGTATGGTAGGGAAAGCTTCTGCCTTGTCTCAGAAACATGCACTTTTGTGGGGTGGGGTTCAGATAGGAGTGGAATTTAGTTCTTCAAAGTGTGGAACGCTCCTTTTGAGCGTCACACTCGGAAAGAGGCCGGAACGAAGTCAACTCAAGCCGGGTGTTAATTGATAAATGTTTGAATTGTCAGGCTGTTGCTATGCAACTGACCGCCTCCTCCCCTGTATTTTTTTTAAACAGCAAATCTCCGGTCACACGGTCAGAGACACTCTGAGGTGCTCTTTCTCAACCGGTGGTCTGCATGAGGACCCAAATGGGGTGTGTGAGGTCTTCTGATAGACAAAGAGCAGAATGCTGTGTTGTTGTTGCATGCATTGGTTCATGACTTTCTATCAGGAGAATGACACATCACAAGCAGTGTGTGCGTGTGTGCATGTGCAACTGATGTTGCAGCATGCATGAGCATGGCATGCTAGTAGAGTGCATGTGGTTTCTGCCCATGTGCTGCCAGAGGTTATCGAGGCACAATCTCAGGGACTGATAAAACTTGTAAAGATTTTACTGTTCAAAAACATCCCTGAATGTTATCTTGCAGTAACAACACATGCGAGCCGCAGCCAAAAGACACAGTATAGTGTAGTTTACTTGTTGTTGTGTAGTTACCAACGTAACACTCCCCCAAGTTACAACTCTATCCAGTGGGTGATGAAATGTTTCAGATTATTGGATGGTTGCTTATTTGCATTCTGTTATGTTCAAACTGCAGTGAATGTCTTTGTGTTTGCTTTAGGCCTATACTAGGACACCCATCTGATAAGATTTTATTTTATTTTTAATCTCTGGGACCGTTACCTTTTCTAGATATTAGATACAGTATAACAGCGAAACTCTGATCAAAATATCCATTCTTGTACGATGCTCTAGTTGTATTTACTTGTCTTGTCCATGTAATAGTGCTGCGATTAGCGGTCCTCTGGGGGGTCCCCGGGCCCTGTGTTGAGCACCACTGCTCTCTAAAGCACCTGTCGAGGTGTAGTCTATACCTTGTCCAGGTGTAGTCTATACCTTGTCCAGGTGTAGTCTATACCTTGTCCAGGTGTAGTCTATACCTTGTCCAGGTGTAGTCTATACCTTGTCCAGGTGTAGTCTATACCTTGTCCAGGTGTAGACTATACCTTGTCCAGGTGTAGTCTATACCTTGTCCAGGTGTAGACTATACCTTGTCCAGGTGTAGTCTATACCTTGTCCAGGTGTAGTCTATACCTTGCACAGCATGATTCACGTTTCACTGTAAGTTCAGGTTGCGGAAGACGCCCAGCTGACGATGACGATGACACAGTCTGAATTTCTTACTTTGCCATCTGTGATGATGCCACAATGTGACACAAGGTTTCTTTTTAAGTTTTTAATCAAGCATGATATGAGTCAGCTGGACTTGAGCATGCTTGAGCATGTCTTGGTTGCTGTTTTGGCTGGTATCAGACATTGAATCACTCAACCAATTCTTCTCTGTTAGTTTTGTTCTTCTTCCTCTCACTGTGACCTCACCCTCTGTGACCTCACCCTCTGCTGTAGGTCTCCATCAGCAGCTGATCAAAGCACTTCTGTGTTCAATTCAGCGCAAGATTTTGCTGCTTGTACTTGTCATTGCCGTCGGGCAGAAACCTCCTATCTTCATATTTTTTTATATTTTTTATTTTGCGTAAATTAACGCCCTACTCAATCAGACTACAGTGTTACACAAAAGTAGCAGATCCACAAGCTTGTACACCTGCTACTTATTACAGTTTTGGACATATGATGTTTCCACCCTGGGGAAAAAATACTGAATCCCTTTGAATCAGCCTCTGGGGCACCTCCCTCACCACGTATAGAGACCGCATGTCAGCTTGCTCTCTCTCCTTCAGCCCTCCTCTTCCGGTGGGGCGTCTTTTCATTTTTACACTGACTACAAACTCTACACAGAGTAACAGGAGTTCCCAAATCTGTCCTGAGAGAGGCTGTTTTTTATTGTCATTTGTTAAAAATATCAATCAAGAAGGCATACGTTAGCACATTCCTATTTTTATAATGGCACTGCCACTGATTTGATCTTCTTTGTTCACAGAAACATGGCACTGTGAGTCTTACAATTGTTTATGTATAGTATCCCACATTCAAGAAACGAAAGCTTAGTCTGTTGATGCATTTGTAAAGTCCCCTTGGATGTGGATTTGATCGGGCTGGTGCATAACGATTTGCATAATTGGACCATTTGGAGAAATAAAAACATTTAAGGGGACGTGTTGTTTACAAAGGATCACCATTCACACCTTCCGAAAACGATGGCCTAACCCCTGCCTCTCAAGTCAAATGACAACATTAGCACCTCTAAAGAACACTGGGCGAGGCTCATTTACAACTGTTCTGTCTTCCTGGGTGAATTGATCTCTTAGAAATAGGTTAACCTGCTTTCAACCTGGTTGTCCCTATTTTGGCCATTTCACATTTTCACAAAAATGTCTGATCTGATCTTGTAGATGGTCTATTTTCACACGATGCCATCATACAAATGAAGTACCTGGTTAACATGCTTGTGTCTGAATTAGTCAAAAGTGTTTAGGAGATCTCTCTACACAAAATATACAACATTCTACAAATGTTTTACACGGCAAGGTTAGTCTGATTGGTTTCCGGTAATCACAGCGTTCTGAAGTCTGTTATTTCCCGATTTCAGACTGCTGTGAGCTCAATCACAACACCTGTAGCAACTGCAGAATATAACAGACTATTTTCTTTAGCAGAAGCAATGAAATCCTTTCTAAATGAATGAAATGATTAGTGTTGTTGAGACGTAACCCCTGCTAGGGTGATGCAAGTCATGTCTCAATAATGACCACTTCAGTGGGCATTATCGCTTATGAAACTCATGTCTCAATAATGATCACTTCAGTGGGCATTATCGCCTATGAAACTCAGGATGACTTCAGAGCATATTCTATTTCCTTGTGTTGTAACCATTTTTAACTTAGTTTTAGGATTTAACTAAACACGAGCTGACTTTAATTCAATGAAACGTCATCCAACTCGGTTAGAAGTTTTTTCTCTTTCTCTCCGTCTCGTGAAAAATAGTTGATCTACTGTTACTGTACAAGCTCAAGAGAGATCTGCTGTAGACAACAGGGACAAGGGAGGGGCGCTGGTATAGATGGTCCAGGAAGTATGGCGTGATTAGACGGACAGACTCTTTCCACGTTACATCCAAAAGATGATTAGAGCAATTTTTGAAGGTGTTTGTGTTGACACCGTTTGTTTTCCTCCTCACCTAATCAACACGATTTAGACTTTATTATATTAGTGCCCGTCACACAGGTGTGATTTTTACATTTCCATATGATTTATTTTGTGGATGCTCTGAGAGTGAGGCCAAAACTGTTACTTATTTCCAGGATGAAAAAGCAAAAGTAGATCTACAAGCTCAAAACGCACCGCTACGTGCCGTGCTTCGAGCTTGTGGATCTGCTACTTGAGATAGTTTTGTGTGACGTTGTCTATCAAGTAGGGCATTCATTTACAAAAAATAAGAATAAGAAAGGAGATTTCTGCTCGACAGCAACGATATCTTGAAGGACACATCACATAGCTGTTGGTGAAAACTGAAAACACAGGTTGTTGTGGAGATTGAACCGGGGAGCTGCAGCAGCTTTGTATAACCACCTGGATTGGAACCCGGGTCTGTTGAATGCATGGGAAACCAAACATAGCGCTCAGTCAGAGGGGAACCCCCACCTCCAGACATGGCTACATATATCTCCATAGTACCATGTGTCATTACCCTTTTAATGTTTACATTGAAAGGTGAATCTCTCTCTCTCTCTCTGTTTGTGTGTCTCTCTCTCTCTCTCTCTTTCTCTCTCTCTCTCTCTCTCTCTGTGTGTGTCTCTCTCTCTCTGGGGCGTTTGGTTTGTCTTCCCTGAACAAACGCAGTGTCTGTCAGTGTTTCTTTCTCTCTGCGGTCCGGGGTCTCGTCCTTCTGGGATGCTGTGTTTGTCTTTCTCATGCGTCTCCACACACACACGCATGCACACACGCACACAAACACGCACGCACCGCGCTTCGCTCTGCACATAGTGCTGTGTGTGTCACAGCTTGACTGTGTGTGTGTGTGTGTGTTCTAACTTTTCTCTTGCATTTTGCTTCTCTTTCTGTCTACTCTCTATATCCATGTCTTCCATCTCTTCCTCACTCTCCACTTGATCTCTGTCTGTCATTTCCTGACTCTCTCTCTCTCTCTCTCTCTCTCTCTCTCTGTCCTGACAGCACCAATTGGTTCATCAGGATTAGTCCCAGACTAGTGTCGTTGGTGTTGAGTATTTATAGCTGATCAAATTATAATGATGGCTTATGACTTTTGTCGTGTGTGTGTGTTTGTGTTGTGTGTGTGTTTGTGTTGTGTGTGTCGTGTGTGTGTGTGTACTGTGTTGTGTGTGTTGTGTGTGTGTTGTGTGCGCGCACATGTGGTGAAAGATAGGCTGAGCCGGAAGGCAGTATCAGACAGTTACAGTAACAGAGGAACTAGTTGAGACATGGTAAATGTGCCACAGACACGCACGCACGCACACACACACACACACACAACTTGGTTTGCACAACTATATGGTCAATCCACAAACAAAGTGTTTTCTCACCCCCATCCAATCCTGTCACTCTCTGTCTCGGTCATGATTTTCTGATTTTCTGATTTCCAGAGCTGACCAATCCTCTTATGGTAGCTCTCCTCCAAACAGACTTTACTACAGATTACTGCAGACTGGCAGTCGAATGAAGTCGGTAGATCAGTCGGTTGGAAGGTGTGAATGCACCTGAGAGCCGACACCGATAGACGGCAATTATGGTAGCTAAAAATAGTCTATGGCTTGATGTCTTTTTCAACAACAAGCCCGCAGCTATCCGACGGTCTAAAGCCAACTGAGCCAACTGCTCGGTCGGATGTCGACACTTCACTACAACTTGCGACCCGACGTGGCAGTGTACCCACCGCCCATTCAACAGCAGATTTCCGTCAACAGACATGCCGATGTCGGTGTGGTGGAGACTGGAGAGCTAGCTTTACACAGACAGTTAGACAGAGTGGTGTCTTGGTGTGTCAGCTTGCTAATGACGCTGAGAACAGGTGTACTCACACTGTGATTTATTTCCTGTGCACAGTATTCTGATAGTGACACAAAATAGTAGTACATCTACAAGCATTGCTAAGCATCTCACCGGTTAGTGACGGAAGTTATTAGCAGAAATATGCGATTTTCAACATTTCCTCTATGCATTTAATGCAGGTATACTGTGCCATTGGCTGCCACATTATATTATGTGTCGCTGAAACATGTACTGACAAAGTTATACTGATTGATTGATTGAAATATTTATTAACAGTTTGCAGAATTACAGTACATTTCAAGCACAAACTCAATACAAAGACTGTTAACTGTGAGTGGACGACCCAATTAAGCATTACACTTGTTTACAACAGGGTCCACCATGTTCAATTCATCAAAACATTTAGAGACGTACAAATAGACACTTCTATAATAGTTAAAGAACAGAACAGGAATTCATCATAAAGGAAGCAAAAAGGGAAAAGAAAGCATTGAAAGTAAAGACTGCAACATTTACTTGATAGCATGACATTGCTGTTAAAAAATTCAAATCCAGCATGCTCTTTCGGCAACTGTATTAGCCTGATTTCTAGATTGTGCTGTATCAGTGTATTTTATGCTAAAGTTATTAGTTGGTGTATGCATTGGCGTTGGTGAATGTGACAGTCTAAACTGGGTCAAAGGACCTAAAGACTAGACTGTGCTGAATGTGCACAGACATTACGTCTCTCCTGATTTGGCCGTTGTGGTGTATGCTGTCATTTTGATGAACGCATATCTCAGTGTTAATCTAACATATATACTTGTGACGCTGTACTGTATTTGCTTGAGTGCAGTTGGCTAGCACCGGTACATCCCATAGCTCGCGGTTTGCACAACTATTATGGTCATTTCACTGAAACCACGTGTTTTCTCACCCCCATCCAATCCTGCCACTCTCTGTCTCGTACTGTACTGTATTTGCTTGAGTGCAGTTGGCTAGTACCGGACCGGTACATCCCATAAGCCGGAGGGACAGGAGTAGAGAGCACATAGCATAGGTGGACAGGTCGCCCAATTAGCCAGTTCTGTTCCATAGCCTGGTGATGCCAAAGCATTCCTTTTTGGGAACCACAGTGTATCTGTGTACTGTAATTATCAATAGAATATGGTGGTGGTCGTGGTCCTGTGTGCTAGCTAGCTTGTGAATGGAATACTTGAGTATCCTGAACATTAAGTCAATATTGGTGTGCATGTTAAGGTTTCTGTCCAATGTAATGTTCTTTCTGTGATCAAATCTGGCACTTGGACTGTGTCACATGTCATCTCCTCTATACCTTCCTGTCTGTCTTCACTGTAATGTCCGGTAATTAAAAGTAATGAAGTCATGTCAAATAGAGAGAGAGAGAGAGAGAGAGAGAGAGAGAGAGATTGCTGTGGCTTTGGACTTCAGACTTCAAAGCTAAGTGTGTTTCTTCTGCCTGAGAACACCACATACCACAGCACCTCACAACACACTCTGATAGTTAATATATTAAGGTGCACGGATCAAAGGGACAGATGGTGTGTGTGTGTGTGTGTGTGTGTGTGTGTGTGTGTGTGAGAGAGAGAGAGAGAGAGGGGGGGGGGGGGGAGAATAGAGGGAGAGAGAGATAGAGAGAATCAGGATTGTTCTTAAGAGTCAACGATCAAACATGCAGCCTGACCTTTGTGTGTACAGTACGGCTGTGTGTGTGTGTGTGTTTGTGTGTGTGCGCACGCTTGTGAGTGAGTGAGTGAGTGAAGGCTGTGCTTGCACGCGCACAGTGTGTGTGTATTTGTGTGTCTGTTTTTCATCTAGTTTAATCTCGTACCATTGTTACTCCCTGCGAACAATGCTTTCTTCTCAGAGGTTCAGCATGCAGTAATAATGGTTGTTTTGCATTTGCATTCTCAATACAAGCATACATGTGCGACTACGTCATGCTCAGGGTGTGTTTATGTGAGAGATGTTGTCATTCTATATGCATATGCATTGCAGCCGGGGTGTTTCTGGGAATTCTGGGAACCATGACAACACAACATACTGCACCAACACACAATAAAGTAAACTATGGCATGTTTGACGGCCAAACCTTAATTCATTCCTATTATGCAGGCTATCATACACTATATATAAATGCATACATGTGCCTTTGTGTGCATGTCATAAACCGCCCTTTGGTCTTTTGTGGGGGAGAGAGTGTGTGTGTAACCACCTGCATTCTAAACAAATTATCAAAGTAATCCTCTCATGACCAAGCGAGTCATTTGGCTTTAAGGGCTCAGGCAAGGCTTCCCTGCTGCTAGATATGTGACTGTGGATGCTGGATTATTTGAGGTGTTTTTATCGACTCGATTCTCCAAACTTACCGTGTCTCTCGTGTCTGTCCGCAGAAACTCAGAAAGCGCTGGAGACGGACACGGCCACCGCCGCCATGGAGGAGAGAGAGGCGGAGCCGGAGAGAGCCGCGAGGGGAGCCGGAGAAGAGGGAGGAGGGAACGAGCCAGAGAGCAACGGACAGGCCACGCCCCCGGAGGGGGTCGACGCGACCCCCGCGGTCGCCGGCGACCCGAAAGAGGAGAACTCTTCGGAAGCGAAGGCGGAGGAGGAGAAGAAGAACGGTGGGATGACAACCGTCGAGGTGGAGGTGGTGGAGAAAGTGCCGGTGGTGGTGCCGCCGGTCGTCCCGGTTTGCCGGCCCGCGGCGCCCGTGCCCACGGCGCCCGTGCCCACGGCGCCCACAGGCCCGGAGGCGGGCATGTTGCGCGGTAGTGAACTGTTTGGCTACGTGGGCATCGAGGCCGTACTGGACCAGATGAGACGCAAGACCATGAAGGCCGGCTTTGAGTTCAACATCATGGTAGTGGGTGAGTACCGAGTAGGCAGAGTCACATGCACAGTCCACACACACACATAAGCACCGCACATTAAACCCTGTATACCACTTAAACCCTGTATATACTTTGTCCATGGCCCTCTTGGGTCTCAACCTTTTCATGCCGTGAACCCCCAAAATTATGTATTTTTAACTGGGGACACCCCCCCCCCCCACCCTGACAAGCACTTGTAATTGTAGGGGTTGAGGCGTAACATTTACTTTGACTCGATTCCACAGATAAACATTGTGAAATTTTGCCTCTTTCTTATGTAATAAATTTGGAATTCAAAACGTCTTAAAAGCCATTAAGCCATTGTCAATTTAGAATAGATAGATACCCTGGCCTGTATATACACTTATACTGTATGCTGGTTTGTTTACTGTTCGAGTGAGAAAACAATGCTGCGAAATATCACCTGGGGACCCCCCAGAATAATTTGGGGCCCACTGCTCTACAGCACATTTCTTCATCGATAACACAATCTATTGAAAATGCGAAGCATTGTGACTGACCGTGTAGACCTGCTATTTTTGGCAGACTGTTCAACAATTAGGACAGGTCCAGAATAGGGATGCTAGGATTTGTGTGGTTCATTTGCGTAACATGTACACTACAGTAGGTATGTTAACATATTTTTGTATATGCAACACATGTACACACTCACGCACGCACGCACGATGAGGGTGGTATTCTTTTTGTTGGAGGCGAGTGAGTAGATCACTCCACGCGGTTATTGACTGCGGATTTCAATAATGGGAGGAAAGGATTACATTACACATCAAAACATTGATAATAACATGTTGTAACCACAGGATGAGGAAAGGATTAAATATGCTCTAGGCGTACTTGTGTGACTTTGTTGGTTGAGAGAATGTTTGAACTGGTTTCAATTTCATTCATTCAATATGCTTTATTATGGGCTTGGATCTTAGTAGTATGATATGGCAGAAATAAATTGCATGGACAAAAACGTATGAGGAAACGATGTGTCAAAATGCACGGCTCATGAAGAGCTTTCTCTGGTAGCTGAAGCATTCAGGCTTTGCACCTCATGGTTCTCAAACGCAACAGCTACAAACAGGGAAAAGCAGTTAACAAAATATGCTCATGCAAAAGATAAAAGGTGCTGAGCAGAAGAACATACTAAAATTGAAAAACAGATAAGTCCACACGCTCGATCTTTATCATGATCCAGCATGCATACTTTTTTGACACAACACAAATGACTATTTCATGAAAATGAGGATAAGTATGTTCTAAAAACATACTGACTGAAATAACCTATACAGTTTATTTTTGCGTAGATTGTAGAGGATATATTTGGTCTGTTTTTAGATGATTGTTTTTAGTTAGCAAAGGAAAGGAAGGAAACAGGAAAGAGAAGATGGAGAGTGGTGGTGACATGATGTGACACAGAGCTATTACAGCTTCAAACCATGGTGGTTTGACTGCATCTGTGCTTACACATTATTATCACTAAGACCTGAGACCAGACTCTACAAATGTCTTCTAAATCATGTCAGTTTTCTGAAAAACCTATGTTTCTATAGGTCAGTGGTGCTCAAACATTTCCATGTCAAGGACGACATGTATGTGGTTGCCGACCCCCATCTGAAAATATGTTGTTCGAGGGCCCCCAGAAGCAAAGATTTGAGTTAAAAACGTTTGCTGTGAAAGAATTCAAAGATATAAAAAAATAGCAGATCTACAAGCTCATAGCATGGCACTCGGTGCTGCACTATGAACTTGTATATCTGCTATTAAACTGGTTAAAAACTAAGGTGACACAGATGTGTTCCAGGTCTTAATGGGTTCAAGATGAAAACAAACCTCTGCTGTCCGTAGGCGTAATTTGGTTGCTTTTGGCCTGTTGTGGAGACGATGACTGATTTGTATGTACCGAACATAGCCGATCCAAAAGGTCACAACACGTCGTGCTGCGCATTGTGAGCTTGTAGATCGGCTATTTATTTTTGCCACATGACGCACACCGTCGCCACGCAACCAAGTATAACATCCTTCAGTGTCTCTACTGACTGAAACCATGTAGGTCCAGGGTAACAAGACAGCATAGGAGACGAGCTGTAGCACAGCGGAGCCTCTGGGGTTTCCCTGTCAACCACAAACACTCTCACACACGCTGACGTGCCAGGCAGCTAAACCTTTCCTGTTCACCTGCGCTTCCTGTGGGTGAAAACCTCATGCTTCAGTGCTACGTGTGTGTGTGTGTGTGTGTGTGTGTGTGTGTGTGTGTGTGTGTGTGTGTGTGTGTGTGTGTGTGTGTGTGTGTGTGTGTGTGTGTGTGTGTGTGTGTGTGTGTGTGTGTGTGTGTGTGTGTGTGTGCGTGCGTGTGCGTGTGCGTGCGTGGTGGTGGCCGCATAACCTAACTTATGAATGCTGAAGTTGCAGTATTCCCCTCCAGTTATAGCCTGAAAACAGAGATGCTATGATTGCCGATGTTGTGGAAGTTTGATGCATTCAGGACATGAAAAACTGCCACATGTCACTATACACAAGATACGGTAGTCAGATAAAATATTGAACACATGCATTATATTCTTCGAGTATATAACATTTGTAACAATAATCCTGTGAAACTGAGAAAACCTGTTGGAAAGTTGAAACACATCCATTGCTCTGTCTGAGGAGAGGTAAACAAATGTGGAAAGGACATTTATTGCGTGCTGGCTGTTTTCTCAGTTTCATGACATCGTTGAGGTGCACCTTGAGACTTTTGTTTAATCTGGAGTGTTGCAGACATTCTGCTTTGCAGTGTTTTCCCTGAACAGTCATCTTGAAGTGTCAGTGGAGTGGAGATCTAATCTAGATGATACTAGTCTGATACGTCTGCCTGGGGACTCCTAAATGTAATGTTGTTAGAACAGCGAGGACCGAGAAAGAAGACAGACAAACCTACGGCGGTTCATCACTGGCCCAATATGAAGGACCGCCCTAAAGAATACATTTTTAACAGAATCTGGGAGATTGTCTTCAGTGTGTTCTGTTCCTTTCTGAGTTTAACTACTTAAACGTTGATGTACGTCAAATGTCAAAAACAGCAGATGAACATGCTCGCTGGAGTGTATTTCCCTGCTGAATGTTGACCTATTTTCATGAAACTTTCACCCATTTTTGCTGATTGTTTGTCCATTGCCCTGAATGGGGATGCTAAAGTTCATCTGGTTAAAGGCATGTGAGGTGTGGTTATGTTTGAAAAAACTACCTTTTTCTAACGATTATTACATTTTATTTTATGCTTGAGTGTAGAGAGATAAGAAACCTATATAGGATTAGGTGCAGAGAGAGTGAGTGGAGCCTGCAAGACAATTCAACTCAGAGGAGCACGACACGACAGCTCAAGTTTTTGTTGTTGCAACTCATAGGAAGCATACTTTCCGAGCCACCAGGCACCCCCATGTCCTGCACTACTCTGGTACCATTAAACACAGGGTTTTGGTGTGACTGGGTGGGCTTCAACCAAAAGAGCTGCATTCTCCAGTCGCATGGCGCTAACGTTGGTCAGAGCCAGCATCCTGGCTCCTTCTTTTGTTGAGAACACCTGCTGCTTTGGCTTTTGACATAAACACACACACACACACACACACACACACACACACACACACACACACACACACACACACACACACACACACACACACACACACACACACACACACACACACACACACACACACAAGCACACACACGCATGCACATGCACATGCACATGCACACTCCTATTCATTGTCACGTTTAAACAAGATGCAAGTTTATAATTATGTGTATTGTGTGTGTGTGTGTGTGTGTGTGTGTGTGTGTGACTGTGTGTGTGTGTGTGTGTGTGTGTGTGTGTGTGTGTGTGTGTGTGTGTGTGTGTGTGTGTGTACCTGCTGGGAGGAACTGTGTTGCACTAGAGCCAACATTCCTCACAGGGCCTTTCTTTTTACTTCTGTTCTCACATTCAAAACAGACACACCACGCACTCTGGGCCAATCGCAGCGTCCGAGGCCTCAGGCCTGTCCTATCACAGGGCAGGATGTCGTGACTGGCGTACGGTTAGACCAATGAGCAAGCGTAGAGCGATGGCCAGCAGGTCACCATCCAAACCATAGAGCGTCTGAAAGGAGGCTTGTTGTTTGTTGGAACAGGTTGCTTTTGTTGTTTAGTGGAAGTCGTTTTTTAAAGACTGACAAACTCTTGTTTTGAATCTCTCTCATTCTCTCACAGTCACTCTCCCTGCTTTTCCTGTGTTTTTAAATGTAGCTTTTTAAAGGGTAGCCATATTCACCCACCTACATGTAATGAATAGTGATCCCATTCTGATGGCATCACAAATAATAGGCAAACATTCAGTGGAAAAAGGGAAAACCTTTAGACAGGTTCAGTTCAGGACAGGTTCAGTTGCAGGACAAACGACAGCAGAGGTTTCAATATCACAAAGCACAATTTATTTCCACCAGTAGCCAGACAGAATGCACTGCTGTGGTACTAACTAGAAGACCCTGTAGCTACACAGGCTCTCTCTCTGACTGTGAAGATGACTGATTTTTCCTGTCGTGCCTCCATTTCCTCCATAAACAACAGCGTCCGAGTCCAATTAACAGTTTGACTCATGCCAGGGATGACTGCTTAAATCAGCCATCCTCCATCCCACAAAAACATTCCACAACAATCTACCATCTAGAAGTTTACAACGTGTCACTCGGGTGCTGAAGTGTTAAACTCCCTGCCCAACACGGAGGTTGAGGTTCGAATCCGTCGTGGTGCATCCGGCTTTGTCTCATTGTAGCCCGTATCCGGGGGAGTGAAGCCGGTGCGGGGCGGGTGATATCTGTCACTGCATGTACTCCTACAGGCTGGGGGCGGCGCCGGTCAGCAGGGAGTGTTGAGTGGGAGGAGTAGTAGGACGAAGGCCCTACGTGCTCCTCCCGGTGGGGGCTCCTCACTGGCAGGTGAGTCAGTAGGAGACAACACAGCAGTGACAACGCAGAGAAGAGTGTGGGGAGAAATTAATTGGCGTAGCGACTAAGTTGGGGAGAAAAAAGGGGGTCAAAATAATTGGCTACTAAAAGAATGTCGCATTCTTCTGTGTCAGTGTTTGCTGAAGAGATTTGGTTTAGAGTGAGAAAAGGTAGGGGTCAACAGAGTACAGTTTTGAGTGGTTCATATTCGCCTTGCATAACTGTATAGTACTGGGTTTCCAGAAGCTTACATACTGTACAGCACATACCCGTTTCCTGTTTCATTGTCTCATAGCTTCTTTTGATCGGTTTGGCAGCGGATTTAAACCTCATATTATGTCCAAAACTGTTACTTTTCAGGATTCAAATTAAAAAATGGCAAAAGTAGCAGATCGACTAGATGTTTTCAGTTTGTGAATGCTGCTACTTTTGATGCAATTGTATGGTCAAGTAGGCTAGTAGGGCGTTCATTTACGGAAAACAAAAATAACACGAAAAGTTAAAAGAATATGGATATAAGAGGTTTCTGCCTGACGGCGACGAAGGTGAAGGTGACATGTAAGTGCAGTTATGTGCAAACTCACAGAGCACAGTGCTGGGACCCCCCAGGGACTGCTGTGGGTCCTCGGAGAGCCACTGGTGTGTTGTACAATAGGAGAGCCACTGGTGTGTTGTCCAATAGGAGAGCCACTGGTGTGTTGTACAATAGGAGAGCTACTGGTGTGTTGTACAATAGGAGAGCTACTGGTGTGTTGTACAATAGGAGAGCCACTGGTGTGTTGTACAATAGGAGAGCTACTGGTGTGTTGTACAATAGGAGAGCTACTGGTGTGTTGTACAATAGGAGAGCCACTGGTGTGTTGTAGAATAGGAGAGCCACTGGTGTGTTGTACAATAGGAGAGCCACTGGTGTGTTGTACAATAGGAGAGCCACTGGTGTGTTGTAGAATAGGAGAGCCACTGGTGTGTTGTACAATAGGAGAGCTACTGGTGTGTTGTACAATAGGAGAGCTACTGGTGTGTTGTACAATAGGAGAGCCACTGGTGTGTTGTACAATAGGAGAGCTACTGGTGTGTTGTACAATAGGAGAGCTACTGGTGTGTTGTACAATAGGAGAACCACTGGTGTGTTGTACAATAGGAGAGCCACTGGTGTGTTGTACAATAGGAGAGCTACTGGTGTGTTGTACAATAGGAGAGCTACTGGTGTGTTGTAGAATAGGAGAGCCACTGGTGTGTTGTACAATAGGAGAGCTACTGGTGTGTTGTACAATAGGAGAGCTACTGGTGTGTTGTACAATAGGAGAGCCACTGGTGTGTTGTACAATAGGAGAGCTACTGGTGTGTTGTACAATAGGAGAGCTACTGGTGTGTTGTACAATAGGAGAACCACTGGTGTGTTGTACAATAGGAGAGCCACTGGTGTGTTGTACAATAGGAGAGCTACTGGTGTGTTGTACAATAGGAGAGCTACTGGTGTGTTGTACAATAGGAGAGCCACTGGTGTGTTGTACAATAGGAGAGCTACTGGTGTGTTGTACAATAGGAGAGCTACTGGTGTGTTGTACAATAGGAGAGCTACTGGTGTGTTGTACAATAGGACAGCTACTGGTGTGTTGTACAATAGGAGAGCTACTGGTGTGTTGTACAATAGGAGAGCTACTGGTGTGTTGTACAATAGGAGAGCTACTGGTGTGTTGTACAATAGGAGACAGCTGTCGCTTGGTGGATAAGACCACATCACGTTGGTTTTTCATTTGAAGACAGGAAGCAGGCTGCTGTTGTGTGTGTGTGTGTGTGTGTGTGTGTGAGGATGTGATCTCTTCTGTGTGCCCTGGGGCTGTCTGCACTTTCCTGCTGCATGCACACACGCGCACATACACACACACACACGGTCTGTCTGTCTGTCTGTCTGTCTGTCTGTCTGTCTGTCTGTCTGTCTGTCTGTCTGTCTGTCTGTCTGTCTGTCTGTGATTTTGTGTAGGTGTGCATGTTGGTACAGCTTCACACTCTGTTGTGACATCGCTAATCAATTAAAGGGGATTACAAGACTGCAGATCACACCTGACAGACTGACAGTGTCACTGAGCAGAGATCACACCTGACAGACTGACAGTGTCACTGAGCAGAGATCACACCTGACAGACTGACAGTGTCACTGAGCATTACTTTGTATTGAAGGTGGTGGGTTTTAAAATGTTACACCTTTTTTATTTAAGTTTTGTTGTTATTGGTTTTGGTTGTCTTTTTATGTAATTCATGGTACAAACTAAAGTGTGTGTGTGTGTGTGTGTGTGTGTGTGTTTACAGGTCAGAGTGGGCTCGGTAAATCCACCTTGGTCAACACACTCTTCAAGTCCAAAGTCAGCCGCAAGTCCTGTACCCCCAACTACGAAGAGAAGATCTCCAAAACTGTCAAACTGCAGTCAGTCAGCCACAGTGAGTAGCACGCACACACACACGGACACGCAGTCGAACACGCATGCACGCTCACACACACGCACGCACACACACACACACACACACACACACACACACACACACACACACACACACACACACACACACACACACACACACACACACACACACACACACACAAATCATTTAAGTGTATGGCAGAGTGTACAGCGCAACGACAGCGGTGAACAATATCGTTGGGATCACGTTCAGAGCGATTTGATGAATGACAACAATCAAAATCCATCATCTCAATTATAGTTATCATACTCGGTTTGGACGGCCCTTAATGGTTTCATTTTTAAATCGACCCTAATTACTGTGTATATCAGTTCTGTGGCCAGGATGACGCGGCGGTTACGCCCCCAGCTACTATACTGTACAGCAGGGGTTCTCAACATTTTTAGGCTGCGACCCTCCCAATATAATCACATTTGAACTGGGGACCCACCACCTTGAATTGTAGGCATTGTAGGTATTGTAGGTATTGTAGGTATTGTAGGTAAGGCATTTAGTTTGACAGATTAATATCACTTCCACGTTGACCACAGAAGCGGGCCGTGGTTATAAGCACAAACCATATAGAATGTTGCGTACCTACAGTACAGTACGTGACATCCACATACGTTATATTGTAGTTATCTCATGAGCAGCATCTGTGGGCTGAGTCTCAGGTCCTGGTTTCTCTGCTACATCCTCACTCCCTCAGAACAGGAATCCTCACTTCTCCTTTGACCACCTGCAGCACGGGGTCAACTTCTGTTTTACTACCATTAGCTTCCCGTTTAGCAGCCAGCTACACTGACACATTCTAGGACAAGGTCATGGTCATAGGGTTCTATTAATATGCACTGTATTGTGTCCGTGTAGGCAAAACAAAATCTAGAGCGTTCATTTGATGGACACGCACGCAGCCGGGCATCAAACAGAATTAGCTTAGCCTTCGCAGACTCAACTTCATCTTTGTCCCTCAGCTAGGCCTGTGCGGGCATGGAACTGATGGAAGAATAATTAATTTGCATCCAAACCCTGGCTCAAAACAGTCATTGTTCGTCCCCTCAAAGGTTCTTGCCGCAAATGAGGTATAATTTTCTCCCAATTGGGTAAGAAGGCTCTCGTTGTGCACGGTGTCACTCCTAAAACCACACAGTCTTCAGATGTGGCCAAATCCAATCTGGAGCTCAGATGATCTAAAAAAAGGCTTGATTACCTTTGAGGGATGTTTTTGTTTTATTTGACAGAGCCGTGCATGGCGATGAGTCACGTTTAAGCCCTCGATGCCATAATGAGGTTTCGTGCACAGTGAAATCCCAAGCGTTTATTTATCCACGTGTAGCTCAGGGAATGTACAGTTGCATTTTGTACGACGCTCACAAGTTAAATTAACACTGAGGATTCTGTACGTGGCAGAGGGAGTTCCCAGGATACCACGGAACTTTGAATGATATGTTGACTGGCATGGCCGTGTGTGCCTGTCTGTCTGTCCATCTGTCTCAATGTGTTTATGTGCTTTGGATGGCAGAAAATGTCAGGTTAAGACATGAAATTATTATTTGTCTCTCCCGTACGGTTTGTCTGTGCTTACATACACGCACGCACGCACGCACGCACGCACAGACACACACACACACACACACACACACACACACACACACACACTAAAACTTGAAATCCAGCCATACAGACGTGAAGCACACTTGACTCAAACTAACCTAAACACGACGTCTCTTTGACGGAGGAATTCTCTTTTTTTCCCTTCTCCATCTCGGCCTTCGCAAGAATGTGAGGCTGCAAAACGTGACATCTTTCATAAACATTTTGCTCCGCCGCTTTCACATGGCTGTCTGTGAGCGTTGTGACTGCTGTGTCACACACGTACGCGTCGCAGCGCACTCAGAGATAGAGATAAAACATGATGAAAAATAGCCACGAGAAAACACTGTTACAATCCAGATCTCTCCTCGAGACCCAGAGAAAATGTCAGTATGCTATATTCAACATGTAAGCCTTTACATGGTCATTGTTCAGAAGCAGAAGTCTGTTCACTTTTTTCCCCTCCACCAAGAATTTGACTTTCGTGGCATTTTTAAGAGACGGCTAGTAAAGACAAAGAATCACATAAATAACATATCTTGAGTTAAAGCTCTTGCACAGTAAAATCCATCGTTTTAAAGCTAGAAATTGTAGATATTATGTCCTCTAGAATAGATGGGAGAGGGTAAATGCTACTGTTACACCCGGGGAGATACGTCCAGGGGAGATAATGAGCTATGAATATGACAAAAGATGCAGAATGTCAATATCAAATGTAATATGTAATCTATTGTAGATTGGATGGAGCCCGCACACCACAGGTAATAGCAAGACGTTCTTTATTGAAATATATGTGTAATCTATTGTCATCATCTTCAGCCAAACACCAAAACTAGTAATAACAACGTTCATGCACAGATGAAAAGTGAATGCCTGCTAGCTATAGGGAGCATGATGCCAGTTTTCCTAAAAGTGGGTTGGACTGTTTGGTGTCTGGCTGGCTCTGCCCCAAATCCTAACTACTTTGAACCCTTATTTCGCATCAAACGATGACACAAAAACAAGCTCACAACATGTCACCATGTGGCGTCGGCTGTTTTCGCTGCACTACTTTTTGAGAATTTGGGTCTATACTGATATGCCCAACAGAAAAAGTCCTTGGGTTCCCGCGTAGGCTAGAATCAAATGCAGAACTGTACAATGCAAAATAATAGTTTTAATGGCTTACAAACGGCTATATTTAAAAACCTTTTTTGTTTTAGCAAACAATTCTAGCTGTTTGAAGGCATTCAAATCTATTTAGCATGCACTGTACAGTGTTCTACTACCTCCTCAGTATAAGTATACCAGGTTTGATGTGGGGGGTGAACTGGAACTACAACTGCTGAGTCTTCTGCAGTATTTCTTCCCTCTTCACCGATGCTGACCTCATTGCCTGTAAATCCTGCTGCTTTAGGGAAAGGAAAGACAGTTGCACAACCTCACACAGCCTGCAGCGACTATAAAGGCTACTGGAAATCTAGTAAAAAACACAGTTTAAAGTGAGCTGTGTGAAGTAAGCTTACACAATCGGCTCCTATTTATTTTACCGCCACCGTCCTCCACCTGTGTGTGTGTGTGTGGGGGTGGGTGGGTGTGGGTGTGCGCGCGCACGCGTGCGTGTGTACCTTTGATTGATTGAAGACTTTAACAGTTTGCAGGGAAAAGCACAGTAAAGTACAGTTCACTACAAGGTCTGCTAAGAGGATTTAAAACCAAGAAACTAAAGCCTATGGCTCTCCATTGTGGTCCTCAATTCATCGAAATTGAGTGTGTGTGCGTGCATGCGTTTGTGTGTGTGTGTGCATGCATGCATGCGTGCACACACACACACACACACACACACACACACACACACACACACACACACACACACACACACACACACACACACACACACACACACACGGCAATAATGTGGCCGGCAGAGAAGCGGACTGAAAACTGGAAGTGCTGTGGCAATCCTTTTAACAAATATTCCCGTGTGTGTAATGCAGAGCAAGCAGGTCTGCCCCTTTATTGCAGGTTAGTCAACCTCTCAATGATCAGTTTCCAACTGGCCTCTCAGGCTTCCGCTGAGAGGAGATTCCTGTGTGCTTACTCCACATGGGAATGGGCCTCAAATGATAGTCTTTAGGCTGCTGCATGGTTTACCCAGACTCAAACACACACACACACACACACACACACACACACATGCTCACGCCGTGTACACGCACATATCGCACAGTCAAGGTAAAAGTTAGAGGCGACAGGTGTTATTTATTTCCTTTATCTTACGGCTGTTTGCATGCATGCACGTGTCCCGTCATGGTGTCAACGGCAGGTGACTGAGGTGAGTGCCTCTCAATCCAAGGTGGCCTGTCTGCTGCCTGATTTGTGGGGTGGACTGTAAGAATGGCAGGCCATTTAGGTCACAGTGCTTCCCAAACATTTTAACGCTGAACTCTTAACTTTGATCCTCGTTAAGCGATTGGCCAATGGGGGCTTGTGAATCTACTTGGAAGAATGTAGACTTAGTTTTGCGTGCCAGCGTCGCGTCGCAGTAAACGCACTCAGGAAGACACAGTCGCAGCAACAGAGTCACCTTTACTTGACATACACATTATGCAAGTCATCAATCCCTCGCGTCCGTCCGTCCATCCATCCATCCATCCATCCATCCATCCATCCATCCATCCATCCAATTAACAGTTTTTTGTTACACCTGCTTATAATGAGATCAGAGCAGCAGATCATAGCCCTGGTCCAGGGGACCCAGGCTAGTACTGCTGGTTTCCATTCTAGGTTCTAATTGGATACAAATGTATACCCAGAAGTGTTAATAAAACACTGTGTATTTTACTACGCAGCTACATGTATATCCAACACACACACACACACACACACACACACACACACACACACACACACACACACACACACACACACACACACACACACACACATGGGTTAGAGAAGAAACGGCAGTAAGGCAGTATGTAACGTGGATCCCTGGCTGTCTGTCGTCCCTGTAGTGATCGAGGAGAAAGGGGTGAAGATGAAGCTGACTGTCATCGACACGCCAGGCTTCGGAGACCAGATCAACAATGAGAACTGGTGAGTAGATTAGCAGAAGTTAGAGAGATGGAGGTTCACGTGTTGCTCACAGACAAGTATGTGCTAAGTTCACTATGAAATGCTCTCTTGCACTCGTTAAGAGAGCGTTTTTTTTCTAGAAAAACCTTAGGATTTAGAACACTTCGTGCTGCACTAGGAGCTTGTACATCTGCTATTTTTGAACATTTAGCACAAATCGTCTCTTCTGGGGGGTGTCATTGGCACGAAATAGTTTGAAGTAGTGATTTAGAAGGCATTTGTAGAATTGTATTCTATCGGTCTAAATGGCTTAAACAGCAGCAGCCGTGATCAACTAAAACGTCCTCGTTATTTCCACAATCCTCTCCAGCTGGGAGCCCATAGAGAAGTATGTGAACGAACAGTATGAGAAGTACCTGAGAGAAGAGCTGCACGTCAACCGCAAGAGGAGGATCCCTGACAGCCGCATCCACTGCTGTGTCTACTTCCTGCCAGCCACCGGCCACTGGTGAGTAATACTACACACGCATGCTGCTGTATGTAATGTCTGACTCTGAGAGATAATCAATGAGGAGCGGGTCATTAATGCAATGTAATTGACACGAGCCGGTCCTAATGCTGACAAATAAACCCCGACAGGGTGATTAGACCCTGACACGATGGCGGAGGGGTCTTTATCACCCTGAAGTGAGCGACGCAACGTGTTTTGAGCTTGCAGATCTGCTATTTTCGGCAAGTGACGTCATATTACTAGGCTCGTTTCTTTTCTGAGCCTGGCCCATGTGTCTGGATTCGATACGTGACATCACATTAGGACCCACTAGAATCCGTAATACGCCAAAACCTTTGGCTTATTGATCTGGTTCTCCCAATTCCCTGTCTGTAAACCTCAATCTGGTTGACAGCAAATTTTAACAACCGTGTGTGTGTGTGTGTGTGTGTGTGTGTTGCAGGTTACGTCCCATTGACATTGAGTTCATGAAGAGGCTTGGCAAGATAGTGAGCATCGTACCGGTCATCGCCAAGTCCGACACGCTCACCATCGAGGAGAGACTGGAGTTCAAGCAGAGGGTGCGCAGAACGCACGCACGCACACACGCACACACACACACACACACACACACACACACACACACACACACACACACACACACACCGTGTTTCGCCTCTCGTAGGTCCATATAAGTAGCTCTGTCATCTGGCTTTTGTCTGTAAACATTTCACTGTCTCCCACCGGTAGACCCTGGACCTTCCATACATCATTTTTTAAAACGTAGAGTCTGATGCTCTTTCAACACTAAACAACGTAACTCTGGGAGTCATGAGTTGTGTCACACATGATGTGACTCCAATAACAGCGGCTTTCACATCCATACTGAAGGCTTGGATTCGGTTTTGTTCTGACTCTGTGATATATAAGCTCTGCTATCTGTTCCTCTCTGTGGTTCAGACGTCATTGGATTCTGTCCAAGATTGTTGCTGTCCTTATTTACATTTATAAACATCTTTTTACAGTAATGTGATCTACAATCTAATTTAAACATTGTTCATTGTATAAGCAACATTTAGCTATTGAGCTATCGTCAATCTAATGATCCTGCTACCCTAATAGAAAGGGGTGCATGAGCACCTGGCCGTTCATTCGTGCTCTATCTCCGACCAAGCCACACTTCCACCACACATCTCTCTATGCAAAATAAAACCTGCACACTCCCACAAAAGACATAGACTACATTGCATTCGCCAAAAATGTCTTATTTACTGTTTAAATATTACTTTTCTGAAACACGCTATTCTTGCTCAACCTCAACAGCCTACGTCAGAATCGTCATGTTGGCGTCTACTACGCCAACTACGTTCACTTAATGGGGCCAGTCCTTCACAGTGACACACGCGTTAGATGAACCACGCGACCGGCATGGTTTATACCCCTCAATGTCGTGCCTACTCTACACTGCCATCCCAAGTCCCCTCCCCCTTTCACTGCTCCTGTGTGTGACCTGTGAACTACTCTCTGACTGCACTGTGGCTTGATTTATATGTGCGAGGTTGAAATGTAATGCACATAAATTAATTATAGGTCCAGCAAGCAAATCATGATTGGCTGTTTGTGCTCAATAGGTCACCATCACATTCCGATTTTAGCTGTTGTATTTTGTATGACATTTATTTGGGCCAGTAGTTTCATATCTATCCTTTTTCCGACCAACACAGAACATGCTAACGGTGTTAGCGCGTTAGCATCCATCTTGCTTTTGATTTATATGTGCGAGGTGGAAATGTAATGCACATAAATTAATTATAGGTCCAGCAAGCAAATCATGATTGTCTGTTTGTGCTCAATAGGTCACCATCACATTCCGATTTTAGGTGTTGTGTTTTGGATGACATTTTGACCAGTAGTTTCATATCTATCCTTTTTCCTTTGACCAACACAGACCATGCTAACGGTGTTAGCGCGTTAGCATCACACAGCTTACAGCGTCAGTGTTGCATGAATACTTTCAACCATGACAATGCCGACTACTTTTGCTACACACACTTCCAAAGGATTATGGAGATGTCTTTATATTTTTTTTAAGGTTGAGAAATGAAATAATTATGGTCGTTTCTAATCTCAGCATTTCACAAGAGAAAGACGTGGATGCCTTTCGCTGCGCTGTTGGCGTTGCCATGTCTCATAGAAACAAGTAAATAGGTCTATAAAAATAATCCCAAAACAAGCGCATATAACAGGGGTCTGTAACCTATTTTCAATGAAGTGCCATGTTTTTAATTTCTAGATAGTGAGTCAGCCACAAGCTCACATCACAACAATAATCCATGTAATAATCACAATAACAATACTAATAATAATAATCATAATAATAATAATAACAATAAACTTCTTTGTAAACTCACTCATTTACAAACAAGCTCACATCAGAACAATAATGCATGTAATAATAATAACAATAATAATAATAATCATTATAAGAAAAACAACACTAACAACAGTACAGTACAGTACAGTACAGTACAGTACAGTACAGTAAAGACGTACAGTAAAGTACAGTACAGAGGACAACATTACAGTACAGTGCAATACTAAGGAGTGCAGTACAGTATCCTGCTACCCTAATAGACAGGGGTACATAAGCACATGGCCGTTTATCCAACAGCTTTCTCCCACCGAACCACACTTTCACCACACATCTCTATATGCAAAATAAAACCTGCACACTCCCAGAAAACATATAGACTACATTGCATTCGCCAAAAATGTCTTATTTACTGTTTAAATATTACTTTTGTCAAACACGCTATTATTGCTCAACCTCTACAGCCTACGTCAGAATCGTCATGTTGGCGTCTACTACGCCAACTACGTTCACTTAATGGGGCCAGTCCTTCACAGTGACACACGCGTTAGATCAACCACGCAACCGGGATGGTTTCTACCCCTCAATGTCGTGCCTACTCTACACTGCCATCCGAAGCCCCCTCCCCCTTTCACTGCTCCTTTGTCGCCAACTACGTTCACTTAATGGGGCCAGTCCTTCACAGTGACACACGCGTTAGATGAACCACGCGACCGGGATGGTTTCTACCCCTCAATGTCGTGCCTACTCTACACTGCCATCCCAAGTCCCCTCCCCCTTTCAGCGACTCGAACAGCAGCTCCGTCCGAAAGCCCACAGCACTACTGCACAGCCCCACACATGTCACACACCCAAATGAATCGAATGAATGAATAAGGCGCTTATATCGCTTTTGCTCAGTGGATGGGACATTTACATTAAAAGCAATCGGATGGACGCGTGGATAACGGCATGGTTGTGTGCAATCGGAGGGAAAGCTTCCATAATCCATATAGCTTCCATGCTAGCTGCTTCAGACACAGGGGAGGGAGATGGCCCGGTCTCGAGTGCGAAATAGCGCTTATGCAACAATTACCCTAAAAACACAAACACATCAACTCGATGTCATTGTGAATAAGAATTTCGAGCGACAAAATAATTTTTGGAAGGACACTTTCACCCAGTATGAAGCTATATGTGGTAGCCGTCTGTGTCACACCAAAACTGGTGTCCTATACAATCCTGTAACGATCCTCTCTTGCATCTGGGCTGAGGCACTGCCTGCGAGTTGGCTCCGTCTAATAAGCAAATTTAGAAATTCCTGTTTGAGAGCTAGCTAATTTAAGACATCCGGTTGCCTTCAGAATAAAATAAGGTCATTTAATTCGTTAATTACATAATTATTACATTACATTATTAGTATTATTGTTACATTACAGTTATTGTAAAGACACACATTATGTTCCTGTGTAAAAATAAGTAATTCAATATATCTAAATGGATAAATGCTATTCACTACAGTGCATGGACTTTAAAAAGTGGAAATTATACTTCTGGATTTGCAGGCCTGGCGCCACGGGGGGGGGGGGAGGGGTGTTTGCCCCCCTAAATCAACCTCTCTGCCCCCTTACATCAAAAGTGGAAAAAACTCTACAGTTACAGACAAAACAATTACAGTTACATTTCCAGGCATTCAATTAAATTCCCTTGCTTGAAAGGAAGGAAGTAAGGATGCATCTTAATACAGGATCCAGCAGCATCTTAATGATCTCCCATCTACAACTGGAAAAACAACATTCCTCACCTATAGGCCATCCTTGGGGTGGGGAGGGGTGCTAATGTAATTGTTGCAGTGGTCAGGGTGCTTAAGTGGCCAGCTACTGTAACTAGCCAGGGGTGCTAATGTCATTGTGCTGGGTGTGGTCAGGGTGCTTAAGTGGCCAGCTTAGCTAACAATAAGCTTCTTTGTAAACTCACTCATTTACAAACAAGCTCACATCAGAACAATAATGCATGTAATAATAATAACAATAATAATAATAATCATTATAAGAAAAACAACAATAACAACACTAACAACAGTACAGTACAGTACAGTACAGTACAGTACAGTACAGTACAGTACAGTACAGTACAGTACAGTAACGACGTACAGTAAAGTACAGTACAGAGGACAACATTACAGTACAGTGCAATACTAAGGAGTGCAGTACAGTACTATAATAATTTATAACCCATCCGTTACTACATGTGCAGGGCACACTACTGAGTTTAAAAACACAGCTGAAACATGAAGTGGAGTCTGTCAACTCCTTCTTCCCATATTGCGCTGCAACGACACTGGGATGAGGCCCCCGAAGGGGGCCGAAATTCTAGTAATAATAATAATAATAATACACTTTATTTATATAGCACCTTTCATACATAAATGCAGCTCAAAGTTGCAATGGCAAAGAACATTCACGATTCAGTCCTAAGCCTGATTTATATATATCGTAAATGGCAGATATACAAGCTCACAACGCCTCATAAGCGTGACACATTGTGAGCTTGTAGATCTGTTGTTATTCACTGAGCATGACACCGGCACCCCACTAAGTAAGACTTAGCTTCTTGTTTTAGGATGTTCTATATGGCCCTCATACTTCCTGACCGTGCGATGCCCTGACACGTGAACCTTTTGTTGTGAACTAATGAGCCCTCTCTGACTGCCCTTTCCTTGACCTCTTAACTACTCTCTTGACAGATAAGACAGGACCTGGTTGCAAACGGTATTCGCGTCTACCCCCAGAAAGAGTTCGATGAGGACACGGAGGAGCGCATGGTCAACGACAGGATCAGGGTACGTTCAACCTGATGAATAGAATGTGTTTTAAACATGTATTTATTATATACTGGCCTCCCAATATGATCCGGTCACTTCACATAATAGCTCATTTCAAAACTATGATGAGCTTCTCTTCTCTTCTCTTCTCTTCTCTTCTCTTCTCTTCTCTTCTCTTCTCTTCTCTTCTCTTCTCTTCTCTTCTCTTCTCTTCTCTTCTCTTGCTTTGGTTTGACACTGTGACCTTCTGTGTGTGGTGGTTTTGACACTGTGACATTCTGCATACAGGAAAACATTCCCTTTGCTGTGGTGGGAACGGACAAGGAGCACCAGGTGAACGGGAACAAGGTGCTGGGACGCAAAACCAAGTGGGGCATCATCGAAGGTAACCACCACTCCATCTATCTATAAATGCACCAGGTCTCTGTCTGTATGTATGTCTGTGTGTGTGTAATCCACGTAACCGTTAGCCCCCCCGACTTCAAATTCACGTTCCACACCACAGCAGGGGGTACAATGCCCGGTGTCGAGTCAGTCGGACCCATATATGGAGCTGGCCTGTTCTGACCTCACAACACTATTTGGCTCGCCTGACACAGAACTCCACCAGCTGGCTGCATAGACTCCATATTTGGGCATGCCTTACAAAGAACTCCATATATGGGCATAAAAGGGAGACAGACACAATAACTGGGTGGGGCATGCATTTCCAACTTGCATTGTTCCAAGTAGGCCAGTGCCCAACGGGCACCGCTGTAGAGGCCCCATGGGCACTGTTCTAGTTTAACAAAGACCACACAGTGGTCACACGCCACAAGCTCACAATGTGGCACATAGAGAGGCATTATGGAGATCTGCTGATTTTGCTGTCAAGTATGTCAGTGATTCCCAAATAGTGTGCCATGAGACGAGTCCAGGTGCGTCTGGGACCAAAGTTGAAAAAACTAATTTCTTAGTGGTGCAAAGGTGACATATTTGTGAATGACAACTACAGAAAAGGATTTGGGTGATGATGATGCTGATGATAGTAGATGGTGCTGATTATTATGATCATTTACAAGTACTTAATAACTTAAGTCAATGAAGCCGATCAAAATGCCTTTTTTGCCTCAGTGGGGTGGTGTACATTGCCATCTAGTGGTGGGGCTCTAAAACAGAATGCTCAAGGCCTGCTACAAACTCAGAGTGGAAAGAATGACATCTATATAGTCATGGCCTGGGGCATGACATGGGAAATGGCCTATGGTTGTGCTAGCTGAATATATCTGAGCAAATAACAATACGAACACATTTTATCTGAAAGGCCTGTCCTGGGACATTCAAACATCAACAAAACATTAGTGCCATTGAGTCAGCAGAGAATAGTCCCAGAATATAACTGGCAAGCTGCTGTGGGATTCTTGAGGGATTAGAAATAAAAGCTCCTTGTATCTTTAAGTGAAATAGACTTTCAAAACATTCATTACGTTTGTGATGCAGTGAAACACCACAAATCCCTAAAAGCCATGTCATTTTTCTCTGTCCACAGTGGAGAATGTGGCACACTGTGAATTCGCCAATTTAAGAGATTTGCTGATCAGGTGAGTCGATGTGCCGAGGTGTGTGTGTGTGTGTGTGTGTGTGTGTGTGTGTGTGTGCGTGTGTGCGTGGATGCGTGTGTTGTTTGTTGTGTGCTACTTTAAGCTACCATACGCAGAGGCTTACCAGTGTGGCTTCATTTATTTTCCCGTGTTGTCAAGCGTGGGATCATGGGTAGTTTGTGAAAGGCCATAAATGATACAGAGGGGTGTTTGTTTCCCTTTGGACAAGTGCATGCACACACCTTCATACGCACGCACACACACACACACACACACACACACACACACACACACACACACACACACACACACACACACACACACACACACACACACACACACTGGTGGCTCGTCCCTGTTCAAGTAGAATGGAATCTAATGACAGAGTTTGCAGCCAGGGCTACTTTAAGGTCAGCCGGGGTCGCATGCCTCTCCGAGGCCTACCTCAGGCCAAAGGGCAGAGGTCAGCGCCGTGTGTCCGATACGGAGCAGGATCTGTCAAGCGGGAGAAGAAGCAGCTGTTTTATGACAAAGTGGAAGGTGTTTTTTTAACTCCCGGGGGAAAGTCTCATGTTTCCGCCTTAAATCATACTGTGGAACATTCATGTAGAGTTTTTAGTTGCTGTTTGTTTTTGCATCACCACGTTTTAGTATCTATAGGGACGTACTGCCTAAAACGGAACGCTGCAGGCAGTGCTAAAATACATTTCCGGTGCGAGGGAAGACACTCTTCCCTCACCTCCCACACTCTTCTTCTCTAAACGTCTTTAGAGAAGTTGTAAAAACAGAACACATTTATAGGTTAATGTGAAAGATATACCAGTGAAATATTACATAAAAAGTAAATAACTATAAAGGTTGGCCAGGTTGGCCTTCAACACACGCTGTTGCTACAGATTATTTTAGGATTATTCCCGGGGCATTCCTGCCTTATAGAGAGATAAGAGGTTTCTGCCCGACAGCAACGATATAGGATTTACAGTTGTTAAGAAACAAAACAAACGAAAGCCTTTGAGTGTAACCCTCCGTGTCCCTGCGCTGCTTCCTTCCTCCCCACACAGGTCTCATCTTCAGGACCTGAAGGACGTGACCCACGACGTCCACTACGAGACGTACCGCGTGCGGCGGCTGAACGAGAGCAACATGACGCACAACGGCCTGGCGCTCGCCACCCGCCCGCTGGAGAACGGAACGGCTCACAGCAAGAGCGACTCGGAGAGCCACCTCTGAGGGACCCGGGCGCCCACGGGCGAGGCTATTCCCCTCGCCATTTCCTGTTTCTTGTGACTGCGAGCCCCGAGAGCGGCCGTTTCCCTCCGATGATTCCAATCAGAATGAGACACGGGGAGGAAAAGAAACGTAGAAGAAAGAAGCAAACGGAAATCTTTTTCTTTTTGCCCGCCCCAGTGGAGAAGTGGAGATTGTTTTTATTTTTCATTTTGGGACCGACTAGTGGATTAAAAAAAAAAGAAAAGAAAAATTCTATTGAGTTTTAACTAAAGACATTATAATATGAATAATAAGAATAATACAAATATGCATTTAAACATCAGATATGGATATATTTTTGAGAATGCACCGACATATATATTTTTTCTGGAAGGAGTGCCCCTTGTAGGGCAGAGAGAGAGAGGGGGGGGGAGAGAGAGAGAGAGAGAGAGGGAGAGAGAGAGAGAGAGGGAGAGAGAGAGAGAGAGAGAGAAAGAAAGAGAAAGAGGAGAGGTGCGAGACTAGGTGTCCCAGCAGTGTTTAAGCACTAAGATCCATCTTCATTTCCTCACAAGTCAAACAGGACCAAACAGGGTCTTAGTGCTGAAACGCTTATGGTGACACCACAGATGTCCGTACTGAGATAGACCTGAGGGAGCCAGAGTTGTACGTGAGAAGGTTCTGTCACTGAATTTTCTGGATGCTGAAAAATGACAATTGTGACCAAGAGGCAAACAAACTGGCCCTATTTTATACTTCGTGAAAATAGCAGATCGACATAATAATGAAAATCTTTGAAAATGTTTTACAATTTTCACCTATAACATGACATGACCCAAAATCGTGACGGCCAAGTTTAAACTGATGAAAGTTGCCGGTAATCGTTGCCGTACCAAGTGTCGACCGTTTGTCTGCCACTGAAAAGGACTCAATGAGCTTTGGATCGGACATACTTCATACTTCAACTTTATCGGCTGCAACTTCGGCGTGGTGTGCAAAAGGTGCAAGTTTCATTTAAGTTAGAACCTTTACACTCCTGTAAAGAAAAGGCTGCCTTTTTGAACAAGTGTTGTTGCTATTGATACATCCATGTTACATATTTTGATGTGATGTGTTGACCGTGTATTATTTACCTATACAATCCTACTGTATGAACTTCGTGACTCTTGACTCTCTGTCCATTAACGACTCCACACAACATACAGTGTGTTTATCATTGTAGAAGACCGTCCAGATGCCCTTTGGTCACACATTTCCTGTCCCCACTGATGCTTTATTGCAGATTTACATCGCCACCTGGAGGTCTGGTGAAGTAATTACAGGGGAGGGCCGATTATCTTCCAAATGTCTATTTTATTGACAGTCGGATGCCTGTTTTGGTGGGTTTTTAGAAAGGATATCACTTTGAGCTTTAATTTCAGTTCAAACGGTCGATTTGCCCTTCATCTCACTTAAGAAAAAAAGTCAGTTATGGCTACTGTAAACTGTAATGCAACGTTTATGTTGCATGTTAGCAGCACATTTTGCTAGCAGGTTATGAGGGCTCATGGTTTTGAATGTAGAGTTTTTTAACACAAAGCTTTTTTTCACCGTAATGTGCCTGACAGGGGAAAGAATCAACACATTAAATTCAAGACTTTCAATCCAAGACTCTGGGGCAAACGGCTATATTTTGGCACCTGTCTACTACAGAACAATTCATTTGGCTCTTTTATTGAGACGTAAACCAACCCTCCAAATCATTGCTATTGTGTTACTGTCCACCAGATTGACACGAATAACCACAAATACGCTTTCCTCTCTTTTGAAATCTCAAGTCTTCTCAGTGGCAAAGATACTGGTAGGACTGAGTCACTCCTTTATCTTTAAAGTGTGTGATTTAATTTGCATCATTTAAGCCATCTACCATAGAGGGCGTACAACTAGACTTCACATGCAATAATTTGTACATGTATTCTGCTCCCATACGGCAAAAGAATACATGCATTCATTTTTCTGTCTCCAACGGGGACAAAGCAATATACTGTAGCTCAGTCCATTTCTAAGGTTTGAATGCATGAGGCATTTGCGCACGTGTAGAATCATCAATGTATAAACGGAACCAAATGGACCCGCAAGAGTCCTTTTGGTTCAATTTGCAAACTCTAAATCAAACAATGAGGATTGTACTGTGTATGTGTATATGCCATTTTGTTTAGTGTTTTCTCTCTGGTTCTGCTCTGTATCAGTGACAGTACAGTTTGTTTTATATTTGTCATTATACTAACAGCTCCAACATCTTGTCCTTGCTTTTTATATTATTAATAATATACAATGTAAACACTGTTGATTTACAATTAAATGATTGTCACTTTCCCAATGTCTGGTGTGAAGTCATTGTGTGAAATGACTTGTGGATCCTGACCTGTGTGTGTGCGTGTGTGTGTGTGTGTGTGTGTGTGTGTGTGTGTGTGTGTGTGTGCATGCGTGCGTGCGTGTGGCACTGGCAATAATGCTTGTTTTAAGTTAAATGCATGTTAAGTTTTAACTTAATGCTTGAATTAAGTTAAAATTGATTGTGATGTCATGATACAATGCCACCATTTCTGTCTACTCATTCTGCATCTCATCGGTGGGATGTGGACGCTTCAGTAACCATCCTACCAATGACATCATAAATGGGCATTCCAAGGTAATAAAAATGACAAGCCTTTAGCATGTGGAAATAGAAGCCATTGTCCTTGCATTTAAAAAAAAACATAATTGCTCCTCCTCACTAATGAAGACGGCACAATTTCTGTACTCAGTATCTCAGAGGAGGGCTGTGGGCTGCTCAGAGACCTGCCAACCAATCAATGTCATCATCGGCAGGAAGGTTTGGTTATTTCAAACGAAGAGAAAAGGCCCTAATTGCTGTCTGACTGCCTGCCTGTCCAATTCTCCATGAGTAGCTGTCTGTCTGTCTGCCTGTCCAATTCTCCATGAGTAGCTGTCTGTCTGTCTGCCTGTCTATGAGTAGCTGTCTGCCTGCCTGCCAGCCAGCAAGTTGGTTAACAGAAAATAAATTGTTATGGCTGAGTAAAATAAAATACAATAAACACAATTTGCCTGAAAATAGATTACCCAGCTATGACCTTTTTCATGAAAAAAAATGAGTAGTGATATGGCTGACTGAGTAAAATAAAACAATCTACCTGAAAATAGATAGCTATAAGTGAAGAGCAATTTCCGCAATTTCCGCAATTAATATTTCCGCAATTTCCGCAATTTCCATTTATGCAATTTCCTCAATTTCCATTTCCGCAATTTCCATTTCCACCATTTTCGCAATTTCCGCAATTACCATTTCCGCAATTTCCGAAATTTCCATTTCCGCATTTCCGCAATTTCCGCAATTTCCATTTCAACCATTTCCACAATTACAATTTCCGCAATTTCTGCAATTTCCATTTCCGCAATTTCCGCAATTTCCATTTCCATTTCCAACTATTAATGGCAGCTGGGTTTCATCATTCAAATAAAATAGAATTCTGTCCGTTTAGCTATAAAATTATGTCAGGGAATAGGGATACACAGTATATGTCTTTCATATGCATTGCATCTCCCCCCCCCCCCCCCCCCAAGCTTTTATTTTCGTTCGAGTAATAGTACAACTCTAATAGTATTACTTATAATAATGTAATTAAAGATAACTTCATTCAGATCTTTTTTTTTTTTTTTCATTTTCCAGATTTTTTTTTCTTCTTTTTTTTTAGATTTTCATTGGTGGGCCAGTCATAATGGTCCCGCGGGCCTGATGTGGCCCGCGGGCCTGAGGTTGAGTATCACTGGTCTATACCATCACAATCAGTTTAACTGGCTGTTCAAAACTAGACGATGTACAACATGTTGTGGACTTGTAGATCTGATAATTGTGGGGGTCCCTGGCACACAGGCTTGAGTGTGGAAATATAGTGGCCCTCTGGAGTGAGTGTGGAAATATAGTGGCCCTCTGGAGTGAGTGTGGAAATAATAGTGGCCCTCTGGAGTTAGTGTGGAAATATAGTGGCCCTCTGGAGTGAATGTGGAAATATAGTGGCCCTCTGGAGTGAATGTGGAAATATAGTGGCCCTCTGGAGTGAATGTGGAAATATAGTGGCCCTCTGGAGTTAGTGTGGAAATATAGTGGCCCTCTGGAGTGAATGTGGAAATATAGTGGCCCTCTGGAGTGAATGTGGAAATATAGTGGCCCTCTGGAGTGAATGTGGAAATATAGTGGCCCTCTGGAGTGAATGTGGAAATATAGTCGCCCTCTGGAGTTAGTGTGGAAATATAGTGGCCCTCTGGAGTGAATGTGGAAATATAGTGGCCCTCTGGAGTTAGTGTGGAAATATAGTGGCCCTCTGGAGTGAATGTGGAAATATAGTGGCCCTCTGGAGTTAGTGTGGAAATATAGTGGCCCTCTGGAGTGAATGTGGAAATATAGTTGCCCTCTGGAGTTAGTGTGGAAATATAGTGGCCCTCTGGAGTTAGTGTGGAAATATAGTGGCCCTCTGGAGTTAGTGTGGAAATATAGTGGCCCTCTGGAGTTAGTGTGGAAATATAGTGGCCCTCTGGAGTTAGTGTGGAAATATTGTGGCCCTCTGGAGTTAGTGTGGAAATATAGTGGCCCTCTGCTCTGCCCTCTCTCTCCATCATGCGGCTGCCAGGGGGGCGAGGCCGGGGAAACCTGTCTCATTGGCACCTTCAGGACATTTGCAACCCACGTTCGCCATCTAGTGGTTGAGAACCGCAAGTGTTTATTTCAAGGCTTTGGCCAACAGATTTTTATTGTTTTCTCCTTTTGGAATATTTTCCACCAACAACAGTTTGCAGAATTACAGTGCATTTCAAGCACAAACTCAATACAAAGACTGTTAACTGTGAGTGGACGACCCAATTAAGCATTACACTTGTTTACAAGAGGGTCCACGCTGATCAATTGATCACCCTTGCTCCCCCCTGCCCTGTGCCAATGTTGTCACCCGTGCTGTGCCTATTTGCCTACCTCATGGCCTAAACTAAAGCAGCTCAGTTGTTCCTCAAACGTTTACTTTCAAGGACCCTCCGTTTTTTAAGCCTCAGTTTAGGCTATGATGCATGATTTTTGACTGATTTTTGAGTGAAGGCCAGTTGAAACACTTGAAAGCCTTTCTTTTTCTTAAATTAGCTAAATCTGTAGGCTCTCAACCTCATTGCACATCATTTATTCTGTATTCTAAAGTGTACAGATAATAACAGCCTGCATGAGCCAATTTAGCCAAAGCTACTCGTGTACAATTGTAGGCTACATTAGATGTTTAAAAGTGGAATATCTCAGGCAGTAGCCGTTGTTCACCGCTAGAGGGCGGTACTGTGTCGTCTCATGATGTTGTGCTGTCCCGAATGAGCACTGCTGGGTAAAGAAGACTCCTCAGAGTCAGACCCTCCTCCTGTGAAACTGTCTGATAACTAAATAGCAAACAACGATTCAAATAAAATACCGCCTTTGTTGTTAGCTTCGGATGTAAAGTAAAAAAGCCGTGGTTTTGCAAATTGCAACCCGAGTGGCGAGTCGCCAGTCTGCTGGATTTGGATTCTCTCTGAACACTACGGTAAGAAGTTGTGAGAATGACGAATGAGTGAATGAGTACCGCGTGTGCGCTTCTTCACACTTTAGTAACGGAAAAATCATATACAAACCTGTCATTTGTCTAGAGGTTCCCCGCAAAGGTGTCCTTGAGGGGGTTACCACTTTTACAGGTCTGTGGCTCTGAGAGAATACACATGGATTTGATTTTGTGCACTCTCAGAGAGTCATGGGTGTCGTGTTATTAAACGTTTGAGAGTCATGATCCAGTGTTTATATTGAACAGCTGATTCCCTTTTCATTGATCAGGACAACACAGCAGGAGACAGCATTAACTGACCATTCAGAGAAAGTGACAATCCCAGAATTTTATCATGGGAAACAAAAACAAGACTGTGGATTTAAAACACCGGATGTGATGATGATGAAGCTTGCGTGCTTTAGCAACTACCAGAATACAGTTGTATTCTAGTGTTGATCATTTAGCCTACCTTCAGAGAAATAATTATTTTCAACTTAGTCCATAGAGTAAAACATCACACCCGTGTGAACTAAGTGAAGGGCTCTCTTATCATCTTACATAGATGAGATAAAACAAACATTGAGACAAAACACAAAACAAACATTAAATTCTCTTTGTCAATTAAATCTGTAGGCCTATATAGGAGGGGCCCTAAAAAGAACAGAATAAAAGTAGTCTAGAGACTCTAATGGAAGTTACAGTGACACTGCATGTGGGTCAGATTCCTCTATTACCAGTGGTCCACCGTCTAGGGACTCTCACGGTTCCTTCAGGGTGTTCCAAATGGAACTTTACAGGTCTGTATTCTGAGAGCGGTCTTTGGAATTAAAAGAAGTTGGAGAACCATTACTACTATTTCACTTTGGCTGTTTAGTGTTTAGTCTTTTTTTGCCAGCCACCCTCTGATGGATTTGCCAGCGGATTTACATGACTCTGTCCTGTGTGTTTATGTAGTTAGATATGCTGATGAAGAGCTGGATGCCTGCCCACTGCCCAGATTGAGTTGCTGAAGCAGGGCTGACGTTGAGAGAAGGAGACGTCATGCTTCTCAAGGAATACCGCATCTGTATGCCCCTTACCGTCCAGGAGGTGGGAGACTGCTTTACACAGCATATATACTTGACAGCACAGAAAAATATGCATATTCTTTGCCTAAAATAAATATGTTGTTTAGTCCAGTGGTTCTAAAACCGTGGGTGGGGTTTTTAGATGATTTACTCAATGTGCAATATTGTTTTCTCACTCAACAGTAAACAAACAACATACAGTGTATCTGCACATTCCTAAAGTGACAATTTAAGAACTTTTAAGACCTTTTTTAATAGTTGTAAAATGAAAAATACAAAATAAGATTACTGTGTCAAAAGCAATCAAAATACTATACAAATAAATTGTCAAACATTGGAGATTGGTGAAATATTACCTACTAAGAAATGGTGAAAATGGCCTATCTACTTACATGCTTACAACGTCGTTGTGAGCATGTAGATCTGTATATTTTTACAATATATACAATAAAGTTTAAGTGCTTTGTCAGGGTGGGGTGGACCTCAATTCAAATATGATTATTTTGGGGGCTCGCGGCCTGAAAAGTTTGAGAACCATTGGTTTGCTGGCAGACATCCATCTCTACTAGCTCTACTGCTCCAAACAGGACTGGAAGCCAGCAGTGCACAGAGCTGTGGAGCTCAGAGACAGGGAAGAGAAATACAGACGTTCCATGCTCACATCTCTGGCAGCTTTCTTCTAAACAATTTATACATTTTGGGTAATAAATAAGCCATGTAGTTGCTCAGTTCCTTCACATCCTCAGCTGCTAGTTTCAAACTTTGTTAAGCCGTATTTGATACTTCCATACATAACAGTCCATTTCTTCGTCTTGGTAACACGGATGCACGAACGCACACACACACACACACACACACACACACACACACACACACACACACACACACACACACACATATGTTAATACTTGATGACAGGCCGTCGCTCTCACTCTTAACCTCGTGGGAATGTTCGCTTGACTGCTGGTGTGAATTCAGTGTCACACAACACACAGGATATTTCACTTAACATTATGATTATGAAATCGTTGCTGTCGGGCAGAAACATCTTATCTAGTCTAGAGGTTATTTAATTTAACATTTTGTTAAAAAAAACGTCTTAAATTAACGCCCTAGTTTGATCATAGCGTCGAAAAGCTCGAAACGCTGTCGTGGAAATTAAGAGATGAACATTTAATAATACTCTAAGTTACAGTCTGAGATTATCTCTATCTGTCACACCCCTGTGGTGCTGGTTTGGTCCTGTTTGTTTTACGATGTTACATCCCATTTGTTGAATGTCTTGAGGCTATGTTGGCTGGTTTGGTTATGGTGGGAGTGACTGCCTTTACAACGCGTTTTGATCTTTTAGATCTGCTACTTTTTATGCTTTTGTATTTGAATCCTGGTAACGGTTTTGAAGACTAAATGTTTTTAAACTTTTTTGCCTACATGCCCAAAATTGTGATCCGTTATTAATACATTATTTGATAAACTTAATCGATTATCAATTATTTGTTATAATCCATTAGTTTGATTAATTGTTGCCTCCTTATTAACAATCCCTGTATGTGTTCTCCGCCTGCGTGGTGGCCTCTCCAGTACAAGATAGGCCAGCTGTACACCATCAGCAAACACAGTCACATGGAGAGCCAGAAGGGCGAGGGGGTGGAGGTGCTGGTCAACCAGCCCCACTATGACCCCCTGCATGGACAAGGTCAACACACCGAGAAGAGACTCCACTTATCCAGGTCAGTTAACACACCAACCTGTGAACCGATCGGCAAAAATCAAAGTTTGAATTTGAATTAGCCTCTGCGGACACTAGTATGTGGATAACAGGATGTTGGCCCGTTTGGTACGCCCTCAGCCCTCCTCTTCCGGTGGGACGCCTATATGTTTTCATTCCCACTAATGTGTACACACGTTCTGAATGCCAGATTTAGTAGCACAGCTTGGAAATCTGTTCTTGAGAGAACGCACGCACACACACATGCACAAACAAACAAACCAACAAACAAAGACAAACGATAGGAGTAATATTGGGGGCTCTTGTTATCACTGTAAAGTTTGGGGGCAGGATGCAGGATCTGACAGTATGTACTATGTAGGGGCTATTTGTCTATGTAGGGGCTATTTGTCTATTTGTCTATGTAGGGCCTATTTGTCTATTTGTCTATGTAGGGGCTATTTGTCTATTTGCCCTCTAATTTGTTTAGACTCATTAGCCCGAGAGCACATTGGGGTGAACTTGTTTCGCTGACCGATTCAGTCAGGGAATTAAATCAATGAAGTGCCAGTTCAGTGAGGAATGACGCAACACAGGTGTACAGTAATGAACTGCCAGTTCAGTGAGGAATGACACAACACAGGCGTACAGTAGTAGCACTGAACAAAACGGTGAACGATCAATTTAACAATACTTTTTTAGTGAACCGCAACAAGCCCAAAAGGGCCAGAATATTCGTTGTGTTTTCCGTAAGCTTTTTGTGTGGAAGGTTGACAGTTTGTGGAGGTCATTCTCCAACATTCAGAACCGTATAGCAGGGTAGACAGGACACAGCTCTGGTACAGTATAAGTTTATGTGTATACTTCGGCTATTTGGAAAAAGCCGGTCTACAGCCGATACATTAATTTTGGGCTCCATGATATGCAAATATTACCCACTGGTTTAAATAATAATGAAAACATTTGGAAGCAAGCCCAAATAAGCAACTACACATTAGAAACGAGCCCAAACAACCGCAGCCTGCAACCACCAATATTTACAAGCAACTTTACAGAAAAAGAAGCCCAACAATGTTGCTTATAAAAGCGGACATGGCAACACTGTCACCAAGTCTGAGATCATATTGGAGCTGGCGCCACATCGGTCACATGTGGATTCCACAAGATCCACACGAGTCCTTATTTTGTACTGATGCTCGTCCTCGTCTTGTAATTGAAGTAAATCGTGCTGATAGTAGGATGGTTTACATCGGAGCAAGCCTGAGGGTTACAGTAGTTCAGGCAGATGACATGACATGTGATCCAACCGTCTCTCATCTCATTGCAACATGCACTACATGTCCAACCTGGACTAAGGGCCGTCTATTCGCAGTTGTTGCGGCTGCTTACCATTCCTGCATTTCATCACCTCCACTTCCACACCCCACACTTCACCTGTAAGCTATGCCTCTACTCAGTCTACTGTACATGCCCCCTGTGGGGGAGGTTTACCATGAGCACTCCCTGCTCTCTCATTTCAGATTCCCAAAGGGTACAGTAGAGCAGTGGTTCCCAAACACTGGGTCGGGACATTTTTGTGGGTCGTGGACACAATTTAATGGTCCTTTTATTTTTTGTTTCCCACATTTTGTTTTAAATTATTATTTCAAACCAAAAACGTAATTAATTCAAAACAAATTCAATGTTTTTATTAGCAGTAGAGTGTCATGTTCAGAACCAGAACCTAGGTCCAAAACTCTATCTATACGCTGCAGTAGAGTGACATGTTCAGAACCTAGGTCCAAAACTCTATCTATACGCTGCAGTAGAGTGACATGTTCAGAACCTAGGTCCAAAACTCTATCTATACGCTGCAGTAGAGTGACATGTTCAGAACCTAGGTCCAAAACTCTATCTATACGCTGCAGTAGAGTGACATGTTCAGAACCTAGGTCCAAAACTCTATCTATACGCTGCAGTAGAGTGACATGTTCAGAACCAGAACCTAGGTCCAAAACTATCTATACGCTGCAGTAGAGTGACATGTTCAGAACCAGAACCTAGGTCCAAAACTATCTATACGCTGCAGTAGAGTGACATGTTCAGAACCAGAACCTAGGTCCAAAACTATCTATACGCTGCAGTAGAGTGACATGTTCAGAACCAGAACCTAGGTCCAAAACTATCTATATGCTGCAGTAGAGTGACATGTTCAGAACCAGAACCTAGGTCCAAAACTATCTATACGCTGCAGTAGAGTGACATGTTCAGAACCAGAACCTAGGTCCAAAACTATCTATACGCTGCAGTAGAGTGACATGTTCAGAACCTAGGTCCAAAGTGGTCTTACCCCTTAATGGGGAAGTGATATTTTGATTGTTCAGAACTTAGACCAAAACTCATTAATTCTTAATAATTCTGATAGTTTTTTTTCTTTTTTTCTTGGTTTTTTGTCGGCTTCCGCCTTTATTTTATATTTTTTATAGAGGGACAGACAGTAGACTGACAGGAAATGGGGAGAGAGATGGGAGAGTGACACGCAGTAAAGGCCGTCAGGATCGGGAGTCGAACCCACTGCCAGACTGGATTACCAGCCAAGGTGCCTGGACCGCTGAGCCACGGCCCAGGCCACTAATTCTGATTGTTTATAGAATCATATATGCGTAGACTGAAATCACCAAGTTTGTTTTCCTTTCTAACTTTGAATCACTTCATACTAGTGATGTGGATAATATTTGGGTTGTGGCACACGATGCTGCCTCACACCCAGCTCAGACAGACCTATAAGCTGTTGTTTGAATAGAGCAGACATTGTTATGAAATAAATCGTTTTCGGCACCTTTCGGCATCAGGGTTAAACTGATAATGTTCAAAATATACAAGAGCTTACGTTGTTCAGTTAAACCGGGAAAGCATCTGTGTCATTTTATACTTTGGCTACTCAGAAATAGCACGTATACAAGCCCGTGGCACGCCACTTCGTGCCATGATATGAGCTTGTAGATCTGCCTTTTCTTATCGTGAAAATGTGTTCAAGTTCGAATATTTTACAGCAATTTCTTTTCACTAAAATCTTTGCTGAGACCCGAACTGCCAAATACATTTCATTTTGGGAGTTCTTGACATGGAAAAGTTTGAGCACCACTGATAGGAAACCGTTAGGATTCAGAAAAGACCCTGCATGCTGATATTGATTTCCCTGAGATCCTTGCTGTGACGTAACTCCCTCCGTAAAAGACGACGGAAACTTATTTACCCTCGATAATTGTGTTTTTATTAATCTCTCTCAACAATGGGTGAACTCCCAAGTCTCAAATTAATCTTCTGTCTCTGCAAGCCTTATATCCGACTGTTTCAAAACCAAAACACATGCAATCCCTCTTGCAACCATTACCATAATTCCACTTGTGCGTGTTTAAGGATCGCCCAAGCCTATTGTGAAGTACAAAGTCCTATTTTTCTTTTTTTTATGTTCCATCAAGAAAAAAACGTTGTCAAAGTGTTTGTTCAAATAGTTTTTCATATCTTAAAAGCACTTTATATGCAAAGTGAAAAAAAGCAGTTTGAATGTCACAGGGATCTAAGAAGTGCATGATTAGAATAAAGAATTTCTGGACAGGGGGGACTTTTCTTTTTTGGCAGTTTTTTTGCTTTATCTCGGTGTGTATCAGTGTGTGAGTGGCAGGAAACCAAGGTCAGAGACAGAGAGAGAGAGAGAGGAGATGTGCTCGGGTGCTAAAGTACCTGCACACCGCCGCAGAGGTTGTGGGTTTGAATCCATCGCAGTGCGTCCGCCTCGTCTATATAATACAACCGGCAGGCGAGTCAGTAGGACATAACAACAGTGAAAACACACAATGTGTGTGGGAAGGGGAATAATTGGCATAACGACTAAATTGGGAAGAATAATTGGTGAAAGAAACATCCGCTTTCCCAGAGCTATTCAAAAATAATAATTGTATCATTGTTGCGCCTTGTAAGGTGGCATGGAAATTGTGTTTGTCGAGATATCTCATGTAAAGCTATTAAAGGTGTGAAATGAAAAATACGTTTTTCATTCTTTTAGACCATATCCGTGGGCATACCTAACAATGGATGCCAAAAAAATGGGCAAATTCACATTTTTGTGTTTTTTTTTTATATCTGACTTTGTCCGTGACCCGTGGTAGGTCCTCATAGAGGTCCACATTTCTGATGCGGTCCGTCCATGTGACACCTAGTGCCATTCGTAGCATTCTTGTGTAGAATGCTTGTGTAGAATTCTTGTATTCCAGCTTTAAAGAAGATATGTTTACCTTATTTTCGCTTCCGATGCTGGACCCCATAGGACTCCCATAGTAGAAACAGCCCACATCCCAATCCTCGGTGCACGTGTTTTTAGTGCTCACAATGGGATAAATTACGATGTTGGGAGCTTAATAAATCATTCAGTGAAGCCCGTGCTCCAAATAATACAATATAAAATGAATATGTAAAACAAAATCACAGTATTATTTCGTACCAGTAAGACACCCTGAGGGCGAGGAGCGACCTTGTGTGGCCCCAGAGATAATAAAGTACCAGTAAGACTTCCTGAGGGCGAGGAGAGACCTCGTGTGGCCCCGGAGATAATAAAGAAAAGGGTAAAAAACAGGTTGAGAGTCATTCGTGTAGTTGTGTAGTGTAGTGTGCCCTTTTACGGCCCGATGATTCTGCAGCTGTGTGACATTGTTAAAAGTGCTGTATTAGGGGCAGGGTGACCCGGAGTGCTTCATAGTAACTGTCCCGTAACGGAAAGGTCACGCGATCAATCCCTGCGGCGGGGCAGGCATCATGAGTCCTGCTGGAGCGACCTTGAGACACACCAAGCCTAAAGCCTCACCCGTCACACTCTTTGGAAATGTTCTTTCAACGCTGTTAGAGCGGGGCACCAAATCTTTTGGGTATTTGGGATTGTTCTTCAGCTGATCTATAAGCTTGTAGATCAGGTGCTGATCTAGAGGTTTGGTTAAATTAAGTGGTTAAATGTCTGAAAGTACACGTTAACCCAGACCTGAAGCCCATTCTACAAATGCTACAAAAAGTCGGTTGTTCTAAAATGTTTTGGCAATTCAAAAGTATTCAAATTTTTTCAATAAATGATCAAAAATAGCAGATGTGCAATCTCGCAGCACGACACTAAGTGACACGCTGTGAGCTTGTATATCTGCTATTTTTGAATAGCCAAAGCTAAAATCTAAAATGACACATATGCTTTCCAAGTCTTATTTGGGATAGTTAATAGTAGATGATGTGTTAACAAACAAACAAAACAACTTTATTTCACCACTGATGATAGTGCTATCAATCAAAGCTAAAATCTAAAATGACACAGATATGCTTTCCAAATCTTATTTGGGATAGTTAATAGTAGATGATGTGTTAACAAACAAACAAACAAAACAACTTTATTTCACCACTGATGATAGTGCTATCAAAACAAGTCTGAAGCTCAATTATATGTGAATGACCATGACGACTTCTAACCCCTGATCTAAACAGTGACCATGAAGACTTCTAACCCCTGATCTAAACAGTGACCATGAAGACCCCTGATCTAAACAGTGACCATGAAGACCCCTGATCTAAACAGTGACCACGAAGACCTCTCTAACTCGCAGGAGTGTATGCAAATAGAATATCTAGAATCATTTGTTTAGCATTTTTGGGTGCTTTGATAGGATTTCTCTTCTGGGGGTCCCTGGCACAAAACATTTTCATTTGGCCGTCCTGCAGTCAAATACATATAAATCTGGGGGTCCTTGGCATGAAAAGAAACTACTGGTTTAGAAGGCATTTGTTGTCCAACGGTTTTGGACTTAGGAGGTTTCCGTGCGACGGCGACGACATATTGCTCTATGTATGGAAGCTACAGCGTCACTAGAGCCCCCCCACCCCCACCCCTACATCTATGTATGGAAGCTACAGCGTCACTAGAGCCCCCCCACCCCCACCCCTACATCTATGTATGGAAGCTACAGCGTCACTAGAGCCCCCCCACCCCCACCCCTACATCTATGTATGGAAGCTACAGCGTCACTAGAGCCCCCCCACCCCCACCCCTACATCTATGTATGGAAGCTACAGCGTCACTAGAGCCCCCCCACCCCCACCCCTACATCTATGTATGGAAGCTACAGCGTCACTAGAGCCCCCCCACCCCCACCCCTACATCTTGTGGATGAGTCAAAATGTGTTGTTTACAGTGACAACATCCACACGTCCATTTGGACACGTACTGTACCCAAGGTCACCAACAAGCTTGTTGTTTACGCTGAACAGCAGGTCCCACGTGGACTCCCGCAGCGAGTGGGAAACACCACCAAGACTTTGTGTCTACTCCTGATGTCAGTGTGTGTGTGTGTGTGTGTGTGTGTGTGTGTGTGTGTGTGTGTGACGTGTCAACAGACACACAGACGGCACGGAGAGAGAGGGCGAGAGGCATTGCATGTCTTACCACATGCACACGTTCAGGCTAAAAATACTTTTTGGTGTCAGTTTTTGATATCTGTGTTCTGTGTTTGTGTGTATTGTGGGGGCGATTTGTGTTCCTACGGGGTGTTCATGTACTGTGTTATTTTCAAGTTAACACTCTCAACGACGTGTGCGTGTGTGTTGCGTGTGTGTGTGTGTGTGTGTGTGTGTGCGTGCGCGCGCGTGTGTGCGTGTGTGTGTGTGGTCTTGCAGCAAGCTTCCATCTTGGGCCCAGGCAGTAGTACCTCGTATCTTCTACATAACAGAAAAGTCGTGGAATTACTACCCCTACACCATAACAGGTGTGTGTGTACTGTTTATACTTGTATTACTATACTTGTGAGGTGCGGAAATGACCCCATAAGTATATTAGAATTCGTGAAATACACTTTGTGAGGACTCTTCTCCTAGTCCTCACAGGAGAAATGGTTGTTTTATGGTTAAATTATGCTTACAATTAGTCAAGGTCATGGGTTCGATCCCGGGCACCGCCAACTCGGAGTATGAGTAGCACGGCTTGGGTACGGCAAGTCGTGCGGGAAGTACTGGGAGCTGATGGTAGGTGTTGCGCTCCTCCTCAGCAATCCTCAGCTATTTCTAAATTACCCTGCGCACCTTCTGTGTTCCATATCGGCACATATTAGACGTCAAAGCAGAGCTTTCTGTGGTAGGCCAATATGGGCTGATATAATCACAGGAGCGATACATTGGTTGGGTTCTAGTTGGTTTTGTCTGTGTGTTTGTGTTCACATTTCTATGACTTGATGACATGTCTTCTCTCTTCCATGGCGTGCTCTGGGCTTGGCTGTACCTGAAGACTTCACAGTGAGTGTTCATTTATACTATATACTGTACATTATCACCCAGGCATTCGTTGGTACACCTGCCCTTGGTCAGAAAAGCTTGTGCATCAGTCCTGTGAACCCCTAGGTCAGTGGTTCTAGGGTCAGTGGTTCTAGGTCAGTGGTTCCCAAACAGTGAGTCGCGGCCAGACTAATAGCGAGGGTTCAGTGAACCCTCGCTAGGAGTCTGACCGCGCCAGGCTAGCAAGAAGAATTTCCAGACTTTTTCGTAAATGTATCTAAATAATTTCTGGAATTAGCATATTTATCTTTTGTGTCTCGAGCTGAAAAGTGAAGCTTTGTCCGAGGTTGGATAAACAAAACCTTACGTGACCTTTTGTTTGGCCTTATTTTACATACTGGACCACAATTGAAACCTTTGGTGTATTCTATTCTGTATGCAACGCCAGGTCTGTCGTGAAGAGACAGAATATTCTTTCTTTCTCCACCCAGTGTTCCTTCTTTCCCAAGTTCTCCATCCACATTGAAACCAAGTACCAAGACAACAGTGGAGACAACGAAGATGTAAGGATATATATGTGTGTTTCTCGGTTCAGCACCTTTGCTGCTAATGTTAACCAAGAGGTATTGTAAAATAAGTCTAACCACATGTCCACATTATTAGCAGATCGACAAGGTCAAAACGCGTCTCTTCGCACAGCGTTTTATGAGCTTGTAGATCTGCTACTTTAGGGGATCGGGATTCGAACCCACGACACGCTGTCAGGCTGGCAGGCCGGGCCAAATGTGCAAATCTTTGAATATAGTATATTGATTGATTGATTGATTTTTGATTGTTTATTTATTTTCGTGTCATGCACACCTTGTGCCCAACCCTCATGGGTTTATAACGACACCATTTCACATTTGCAATTACAGCATGTTTTACAATACATAATTTATGCATTTTACAGCATGTTTACATTACACAATTCATTATATTACACCTCAGATGTATACAGAGTACTCTGTCTTCTTTCCCAAGCTTGACAAATAAAATCTGCTACAACGAAAGTCCCTTTGGCAAAACATATCTCCATTTTTACATAGTCATTTAAATCTAGGAAATCCCCACATATAGACCAAAATATCCCTTAAGTCATCGTATTTAGTATATAGTTTATTAAAGATTGCTTCTGAAGGAGGGGTCCGCGCAGTCGAATATATTTTGTGGGGTCCTAGACATGAAAAAGTCTGAGACGCGTTTCTTTAAGGTGTTTATGTGGTTTGCAGGTGTTTGCAGCAGAGAAAGCAGACAGGAAGGTAGAAGTGGACTACCTGGACATCGCCTACGACCCTTACCCTGACAGACACTTCAACAGCACAGAGGTAGAACATAACGTCTGCCCTCCTGGGGCTTTGTGACGGATTACAGCAACTCACAGTCCTTTTTGTTATTATTATGTGACATTTCTGGGCGGGGAAACAACATTGTTTGAGTTGGTTTGTGCTTCAACAACAGCGACGGTTTCAATGAATACTAAACTTCATACGTTTGTGATGCGATACAGTCTTCCTGGTGTATGTGTGTGTGTGTGTGTGTGTGTGTGTGTGTGTGTGTGTGTACTACAATGTTGTATAGTGTACCCCCTCCAACTGTATAAACGTACCCCACTTTCATGTCTTAAATTGTAAAAAAAAAAAAAAATATGTGTTTTGACACTTGTTTTGGCAATGTAAACATCTCTGTCAGGTGGAAAGCTCATGTCCAAAGGTCTTTCCAGACGTGTTTTGATCTTGTAGATCTGCTGATTTTTTTAAGTGTGATCAAGTAGGCCATTCATTTACGAAAAAACACAAAAAGTAAAACAACGCTATAGTTTTCTCATGCCAATACAACTCCATTGAAGACTGTGTGTGTGTGTGTGTGTGTGTGTGTGTGTGTGTGTGTGTGTGTGTGTGTGTGTGTGCGTGTGTGTGTGCTTGCGTGTGTGTGTGTGTGTGTGTGTGTGTGCTTGTCCCTGTGTCTGTGCCTGTAGGACCTGCAGTGTTTCTCGTCTGTGAGGACGGGCCGGGGCCCCCTGGTGGAGGGCTGGAGGCGGGGCGCCCAGCCTGTCATGTGCTCCTACAAGCTGGTCGGGGTGCAGTTTGAAGTGTGGGGTCTGCAGACGCGGGTGGAGCTGTTTGTACACAAGGTAGATGCAAAACAAACCACACTGTCATTATGTTCTTTGAAGATGTACTATAGCCTTGGTTCTCAACGTCTTTCAGACTGTGTGACCCCCCGCCCCTCAAAATGATTTGAACTGGGGACTCTGAGTAGTACTTGGAATCGTTGTTCTAGGGACCGAAATCATTCTAATGTTGGTGAAACCAATTTTGAGGCCTGGAAATATTTGATGTCATAATTTACCAGATGGTGTTTAACCACTTGAACTCTAGCAACCCTATTCTGGGAAAATATTCGGCGAAAACAGCAGATTTACAAGCTCACAATGCGTAAAAAACAACACAACGCTATTTTGGTAGAGAGATTTGGTGTAAAGGGCCAACACTAGACCCCTGGTGCACCCAAGTCAATGAGCTACTGTCTGCATTCAGGGTTTAAGTGGTTTTCAACAAAGTATTGGCTTTAAATTCCTCTCAGTTCGCATAAGAAATTATCTCGTCAATATTTGTTGACATGCTAACAGATTGGAAGTCATTGGGTTTGTTGACGGCACGTGTCCTTCATGCTTTGGATCATATATTATATATATTTCCTTTTCTCCAGTCTGTCGTACCTTTTGGATCATATTTTCTTTCCTCCAGTCTGTCGTACCTTTTGGAGAGAGACAGAAGTGGTTGGCAGGAGTTGTGGATATACTCATAAGCCTCTGGCATGAAGATGATCAATAGATTCCCATCAGGAGGAAGTGGAAGTGGAAGCGTATCAAACGCAAGGATTTGCTTTGATTTGATAAACATTTGCTAAACACTTTGAAGCGGAAAAAAACATATATACTGTAGTTTGGCACCGGCCTCCTAATGCTCAGCACACACAAATATCAATGCTGTGGTTCGTAAGCTATTAAGAATTTATAAATTGTTCAAAATCCTTTCATCCTTGTATAAATTCACGAAATATCTGCATGTGCGTCTGTGCATGCATAAACTGTCCTTTGCACATCTCGTGACGCTGTAGTATGATCTGGAAAGTAGGGCGTTAATTTACGGAAAAAAACCCCCACAAAAAACGAAATATGGAGATAAGAGGTTTCTGTCCGACAATGATGATATACATTGCTTTGTCAATAAAGATGTCGGTGTCAAATGAAACATTGTTGTAAGCGTCCAGTAGTGTGAACACGTGTACACCAGTGCTAGCATCGCATACACAGGCCTTCCTCCTGCTTGTCTCAGTGACGTTTAGTTCAGTCCAGCAGCGATGATAGGCCGAGCTGATGGCGCTGTAGCAGCACACTCATTAGAATTCTCAGAGCACGAAACAGACCTGGCTCTGCGTTCTCATGGGAGGAGAACAACATCCTGCTTCCCTCCCTCTTCTCTTCATGCTCACGACTGAGGCAGCTTTGCTTATTCCACGATTGATGGAGTCGTGCATCAATCGTACCGAGACGACACACAGAAGTTGACTGGCAGACAGTCAGTGATTGGCTATTTATATATTGTTACATCACTACATAATGTGATATCATTGACCTAAATAGCGTTATATCTACGCCTTTTGAAGTTGTGAGCTTGTAGGTCGGCTATTTTCTGTGTTAGAAATGACTGTGGACAGGTAGGAGACAACTCAATCAGTGCCGGGATTCCTTCAAAATAGAAGCTCTGGGGTGCCGGAAAGACATGGTCGCTTCGCTTTTACTCTGAATTCCTAGTGATTACTCACCCCATGAAGACTTGAATTCATGGGTATTTCTTATGTTGTTTTTGTCGCATTCCTAGATTCAAGTGGTTAAACTGAAAGTTATATTAGTCCACCTACTGTAGTAACCTCCTGAACCCAAGTAACCCTTCCATGACGACGCGTGGGAGGGGCTAACGTTGGCTATAGTTAACCCAGGCTAATTTTATACGAACATGTTTCAGATACCAGTGGTGGAAAGTAACATGTTCTCAAGTACAACTTACTGGTGTATTTCCAATACTTTAACTTCTACTTCACTACATCTCAGAGGCAAATATTGCACTTTTACTCCATTACAATTATTTTAAAACTTTGATTATAAAAAATAAATAAACATGCATTAACCACTTCAGCCCTATATACATTTCAGTCATTTGAAAATAGCCGATCTACAAGCTCACACTTGTAGATCAGCTATTTTCTTTTACTTAAATGTGAGTACGTTTTGAGTACAGAGTTTGTGTATTTGAACCTTTTGTTGAAGTGATATGGAGGCATGGCTGCTGCTACAGGTGGAGCCGTGGGATTAAATGAAGCTGAACGCTCAGTGAGGCTTTAAAGGGGTTAGTGCAGGACAGGACAGGGCTGTCTCAATCTTTTTCCATGCCAAATAGCTGTAGATTCTCTGGCTGTTCTTGTCAAATGGCTTTAATACTTTGGGCTACGTTGGGGAACTCTTTATATATGGTTATGGGCTGTGGAGCAGGTCCGCCTACCGGCCGGCTCGCCCTCCTATTAGCCAATTCTAATATAGGATAATGACAATTTACAATTTAGCAGACGCTCTTAATCCAGAGCGACTTACATTAAGCAATGACCAGCTCTACATTTGAATTTAAATGGGAATATACGGATACTGTAGTCGGACATTATAAGGGACTTTAAGCAACGACGGCTACGGCAGTCTGCTCCGGCAACCGGAAATGGATCAGTCCTCGATAGATAAACCTGCTTGCCGTCGCAGCCCTTCCTACTACGGCAGAAACTACCCTTCCACGTAGTGTCTACGTCAGTGATTTTAGTACTTTGGACGCGTTGTTTGTATGTATGAGCTCTGCTAATTACACTTTAGTCTAAACTAATTCACTGAACAGTTCACAAACTGTCCAAAAGTAAGATCTTACCAGATCATGTTGAATGCAAGCTCTGCCGAGGCTGCTATGGCGATTGCGTCATAGCAGCTGTACTTCCGCCTAGCAGAGCTGTCCTGAAAACCGTCATTGCTTAAAGTCCCGAATTGAGTTTCCTTTCTGATTGGCGCCCCCTGGGGTCCGCAGCGCGGCCGCCCCGCTTTGAAAAGCACTGGGTTGTTGAGTCCATTCTCAGTCCATTAGCAGCAGCTATCCTGGCCTCAGGTGTTGGTGCTGGAGGCAGTGCACCTGTTCCAAAAACAACAACACACACACACACACACACACACACACACACACACACACACACACACACACACACACACAAACCTCTGTTTTGAAAGCAACATAATACAGAAAGAGACAGACAGACACATGCACACACACACACACAGACAGACACCTGTTTAAAAAACAACCACACTGAGCACTTTTAAAAAGTGAATGGCAGAGTTCACACCAACTATAAAAACATTACAACACTTAACGATATAAAAGTTATAGTTATCTTTATAGTTCTAGTGCTCGCTGCTCAGTAATGTAGAACACGCACACACCTGTTCCTAACAACACGTTAAGGACAACAGGATTGGTTCTCAACCACGCCTTGCAGTGCCAGGCGTTGTGAGCTTGTAGATCGGCAATTTTAACAATATTTATCTGTAGAAACCGAGTCAACCTAAATCAGTGGTTTTCTAACAGTGGTCCGGGGACCACCAGTGGTTCTTGAGGAGATTCCAGGTGGTCTCCAGCTCAATGATGGAGAGTTGGTAACCAAATGGACTCTTATAGATCTTTAACTCTTGAGAGCATACAATGAAACCAAATGGACGCCGTAAGGTCATTAGTAAATCATTGTTAAACATCTGCATTACTTAATTTCCAAGAAGTCTACATCATTTAGAGAATGGGATTGTGGACAAAATCGTATCCAACGATAACAACATTCTTTAGTTTTAGGTCTTAAGTCTAAATGTCATCACATGGTGGTCCGTAGGGCTTTAAGCAACTAGTCGACTATTCAACTAGTAGACTAGTAAATCCACTAGTCGACCTTGTTGGTACTAGTTGACTAGTTGATAAAAAAACGTATTTTTGTTTTGTAGGCCTCAAGATCAGGTAGATTATAGTTATAGTCACCAATTGTACACAGTTTATAAATGTACAAATATTTATTTGTAGGCCTACATTTTATTTATTTATTTCCTATACAGAATAGTTAGTTAAACGTTGACTAGGCAACTAGTCAACTAGTAAAAATGACCTACTGGTCCACTTCTGAAGTTTCCAAGTGCTGTCCGGGTGTGCTGGGGAGTCCTCAGTTCAAATGCTATTATTTTGGGGGGGTCGTGGCCTGGAAAGGTCGAGAACCACCCATCCAGAACATACTCGCTCTCGTTGAGCCAGTAAAATGTCAGCCAGGCATGAGCAGACATAAGCGGCCGAGCCTTTACAAGAGAATTTCAATCAAATAAAATATGCCCAAATTTTTTACAGACTGTGTTAGTGATGTGTAACATTGTAAAGTGGGAATTTGTTTTACAAGCTCCTTCTCTGCTTTTAGCTCCGGGGGCCAGTAAAAACACAAGCAGAGCGAGCTTCCCTCGTTAATGTCTTCCAAAACACAACGCAGCCTTCTGCTGCTTCATTGTGAAACATCGACCACCAGGACACATTCACACACACACGCACACATGTGCGTGTGTGTTTGTGTGTGTGTGTGTGTGTGTGTGTGTGCTGTGCGCTAGTTTTACGAACTTTTCAGGAGGACATTAATTCCATATCCTCTTATCCTAACCTTAACCATAAATGATCCTAAGTTCCTAACCCTAACACAGTGGTTCTCAACCTTCAGGCTTCGACCCCCCCTATAAATAATCATGGCCGTAATAATAAAGAAATAATAACCATCAACTGTGGCGACGCCCCACCCTGTGACAAGCCCTTGGTATTCTCAGAGTTGAGGTATTACATTTAGTTTGACTCTGTCCCACAGCTAAATATTCTCAAAATAGCCGATCTACAACCTAAGATTCCTTTTTTGGGGGGGGGGTATTAAAAAGCTTGTAAATTGTCACTCCACTGTCATCTGGGGATCTCCTAAACATCATGGGGTGACCCCCACGTGAGTGTGTCCCGACCCACAGGTTGAGAACCACTGCCAGATACTATTGAATTTAACCATAAACTATATAACCCTGACAGATACTGTACAGGGTTACTAAACCTAGCCCTAACCTTCACTATAACTGATCTGATCCTTGCGTTGGCAGCGCCAGTCTGCCATACATTTCTATGGTAAAGACGTGCTGGTGCGGTCCTCTTCCCAGCGCCTGAGCATTGCGTTACAGTGCTCTTTGTGCATTTTTTTTATTGTTTTTTTTAACCTTTGTCAGAGAGGCCTGGGCGCTTGAAGCAGACAATAGTTCATCCCCCTGATTGTGTCTGACAACCCGAGACCATTGATTGATTGATTGATTGATTGATTGATTGATTGAATAGTTAGACATAGATGCACACAGCACGGGTACATTCATACATTTGGGCTAATAACACCACAAGGTCCTGAGAACCTGTTTCCATTGTGGTTCTATGTATTCAATTCATCAACCTAGCATGAATAAATAACACCAAAATACAATATCATCAAATCATCAACAAATTATTACTATATATCCAGAATAGAAAAGAGAAGGACAAGCATGTTGTTTAAAAGTCATCACACGTTTAGCCCCCATAAAAATGACAGTAAATGACACGGATCATCCCTTACATCGTCACTTTGAAGTCATGCCATCTGGACCAAACTTTGAAAGTTCATTTTAGTAGGAGTGTTGTCCCTTCAGCCATTAAACCAGCTGCCTCGCTGATAGGATGCCTTTTGTGTATTTTGGGAACTTCATGTTTTGTGCTGTGTTTTTCTGTTTGAACAGACCGTGTGAAGATGAATATCCCTGAGGGGACCATAAAGGCAACCATCACGTTTACATTGTTTCAGCTAGGCTATTTGTGCTAATAAAACAGATGACGGGACATTCGATCACAGCGATCCTTGACAGGTTCCAACGTTGGCGATGCATCGATAAACACTGTGTGAGGGACCACTCTGGACATGATGTCTTTGCTGTCGGGCAGAAACCTCTTCTCTCCATGTTTTAACTTTTTGATTTATTTTATTTATTTATTTTTGATTTTTGATTTTTTTTTTTGTAAATTTACGACCTACAAAAACAGCAGATCTACAAGCTCGAAATGTGGCGCAAAGACGATCTGCTATTTTTCAATTTGAATCCTGAAAAGTAACAGTTTGGGACATATCAGGTTTCCACCCGACAGACGATATTCAAAGCTCTTCTCCGCTTGCTGTGTGGACAGGGATACTATACATGCCTAAACTCATACCATCAGCCACAAGCAATATGTCCGTCCGTAGTGCTAGACATTGGCCAAATGCAATAAAACAAGAGGTGTGAGTGACCCTCATGTATCAGCGAGAGCTGCGCATACCGAGCAGCTGCAGCTGACAGGAGAGCTCACAGACAGACAGTTTATGCCTACATACTGTATAGTCCACGCCTACTTGAGAGCTCAGCCCGCTTCTGGTTGGCTGCCGTCTCTACCTCACTAAACGGCAGCAGCGGTGGCAAAGTTGAACCTTCCTCAACTTTGACGCTTGTCTTTTTGCAGGCTCCGCCCCCTGCCGCCCAGGGGGAAGCAGCAGACTTCACTCTTCTCCGTATACGCTATACACTGATCCTCGTCTGTCTCAGAACGTTGGAAGCTAAATACCACTTCCTTTACGCCAACACATTATGAAACTGCAGCATAAACAACATGTCCCAATTAGACATGCTGTTCCCGATCAACCACATTCACCACAACACACAATAGCCAAGGGTCCCAAGTATAGAACAACATGAACCTTACAAGGTCTTTTAAAATGACACTCATTAAATGAAATGAACCACCTGAAACGTAGCCCACCCCTGGCGAACATTCTGCAAAAATAGTAGATCTACATCAGCTATTTCTGGCGGAGAAATTTGGTTTAGAGGAAGAAAATGACGGTGCCGAGGATAGACCCCTTGGGGACATTAGTCACCAGAGAATAGGGTTTAAGAGTGGTTTAAGAAATGGAAGTTTAGAATAATATATATATCTCACCCTTCTTTCTCTCTCTGCCTCTCTGTCAGTTCAAATGCTTTAGGCTTAACAAGCGTTCTCAAGTATTAAAGAAAGATAATCATACATATTAAGAACAAATACTACAGACAAGATAAGAAAAAAAAAAGACATTAGTTAATTAACTGTAGTAGACTATTAGTATTCAGCCATTGTCTCTCGTTTTGTGGCAGGCTGCTATATTTTACTGCCAACCTTGAACCTTGAATTCAGCTTTCTCACCTAATAATTCTTTCTCTCTGTCTCAATCTTTTCGTCTGTGTGTGTGTGTGTGTGTGTGTGTGTGTGTGTGTGTGTCTGTCTGTGTGTGTGTGTGTGTGTGTGTGTGTGTGTGTGTGTGTGTCAGGTGATCAGAGACATACTGCTGGTTGGACACAGACAGGCGTTTGCCTGGGTGGATGAGTGGTATCGTAAGTATGACTCAGTGTGCCTGTTGTTGCAGACAGTCAGTGGTGTAAAGTAACTGAGTACATTTACTCGCATACAATTGTGTAGTGTAGAGCAGGGGTCTGCAACCTTTTTGGAATTAAGTGCCATGTTTTTATTTTCTGGATAGTCAGTGTGCCATGTCAACATTAATTTGAATGACACCACATCAACATTTCAAACACATTTTGATTGTCCACGGAAATATATTTATTTTTAATATTTCCTTTCACATTGTTATAATGATCATTAGTCTCAGAGCAATGACCCACGTATCTCCCAGACTCCCTCCCCAGTCAGAGTTCAGAGTTTTAATGAATGTATAATTACAGTATGTGCAGGATGTAATTTACTGTACATACAAATGTGAGGGACTTATTTGACTAAGTTTAAATAGTTTATTTTAAACCAAAAGTCCTCTCTCTCACACTTATGCCAGTGTGCCAGTGATCACCCTCCTTAGTGCAAATGTTGGCACCGGTGCCAAAGGTTGCCTACCCCTGGTGTAGAGTACTTTTACTCTACTTGAGTATTTAAAAATGTCATTACTTTATATTGTACTCGCCTACATCTCGGAGGCAAATATTGTACTTGCTCGAAACACTGCGCCAATTCGACGGGTTTTGAGCTTGTAGATCTGCTATTTTTACTATTTTGAATCCTGAAAAGTAACACTTTTGGACATACCTGTATGAGGTTTCCACCCGACAGGCGTTATACTTAGTCTATGTCAGAGCTTGTAGATCTGCTATTAAAAAAACCAAAACAAGAATGATGTTCAGTGGTATAAGAATCATATCATGTTATTGGACTATAATCATTGATCGTTAACCACTTAAGCTTTATACTTTTACTAATATAATCAAAAATAGATGGATGTTTGTTTCATTTAGAACATATTTTATTCATAATTTGATTACATTTAAAAAAGTGCCCTTCAGGCGTGTGAACAATTTTGTGTAGTTAGAAGTGTTTTGTTATTGGGGAAAAAGTTGTTTCTTTCAGGCATTTAAATGCGAACGTCCTTGAATGACGTCCTGCACTAATTGATGACAGTCATTTAAAAATTGCGATTAGCTAACAGCAAACAGAGTGAAGAAAAAAAATTGTTCAAACATGCGCAACCAAAGCACTCTTCCTCCTCTGCCGCTGAGACAATGGGGCTCGAGTTGCACTTGAAAATGTGCATAATTTAAGAGTAGCTCAAACATTCTGTTAAAACCTTTCCGATGGAACTGTTTTGGCGACAAATTGTGTTTGTGCAGCCTACCGAGGTGTTGTCGAGGGTGTGAATTAACCACTTGCCCACCCCAGTTATCTCTTGTTTAGCACTGAGCGATTCATCAGCGCGGCTCTAAACAACGTGCAGTTTGTGACGCACCAACAGTGGACATGAGATTAGGGGAAAGGTCCGTCTATCGTACAGCAGAGATGTGGGGTTGTTATTATTATTCAGCCAGGCTGAGGGAACTGTTATCAGTAGTGGATGGATGGGATCCAGCGCTATTTGTTCCTGCCAGAAATAGACAATTTCTACAAGCTCACGCGTCCAAGCATCACAGCGTGACGTGGTGCATGCTCCTAGATAGAATATCTTTGGCTTAAAGGTCAAAAATGGCAACGACAAACGAAAAGATGCATTCTACAACTCGCAAAACGATACACGAGCCAAGCGTGACACTTTAATGTAGCTCAATGCAGAGCTGCAATTTTTCAGCTATTTCCAACGGCGTCCTAAAACGTTGACGTCCTCCCAAGTGTGGTAATACGGAACACATGCGTGGTGCCCGCCCGCCCAGCCTGTCAGGCAGCATTAGAAAGCCGACGCAACTCTATTGGTTATGGACGGAGTCCAGGGTGTGTGTGTTGTCACTCTGTCCAGGTTATTTACGACTGGAAAGAGTCTCTCTGAGGGAGGGAGGGAGGGAGGAGGGGGCCGTCACGCTCTGTTAAAATAGTCCGAGGGTGTTAGATAAGTGAGTGTGTATGACGTCGCGTGCGTGTGTGTGCGGATGTTCAGCCACCTCAGCCAGTTAGGGTGCGTTGTCTGTATGTAGCACCCGCAGGTTGGGGGTTATTTTGTAATCCCACTCTTGACCCGTGTCAGGTGTCGTCTCATTTGACTACATCCTCTCTCTGCTTCTTGCTGCTGTACTTTCCAAGAAATAAGAAATGCCTCCCAGTCCGTATACAGTGACACACTCCCTCTAGTGTTCATTGCAAGGACGTGCACACATTTTACGGACAGATCGAAACCATCGTTTTAATTACGAAACCAACATTTTTGGGGGATTTAGTGACTGATTTATACATTGACTTATTGAGCTATAAACTCACAGGTGGAGATGGTAGATTTACTGCAGTTTTCCAGCTTTTTTTAAAATGTATTTTCGATGCAGTCCTAAAATGTCCTCATGAGTATAGTTCTACAAACGTGTGTGTGTGTGTGTGTGTGTGTGTGTGTGTGTGTGTGTGTGTGTGTGTGTGTGTGTGTGTGTGAGAGAGTGTGTGCGCGTGTGTCTGTGTGTGCGCGCACGTTAGGGGACTAAGGACACAGCATACATAAGGCGAGCAGATGGAGAGGATTTTGGGGGTCTTAGTTGAAGTCGGCGGATAGTTTTCTCTACTTTCACAGACAGATGGAGCTCACTGCGCGCGCGTGGCCACGTACACACACTCACACACACACACACACACACACACACACACACACACACACACACACACACACACACACACACACAGATAACTTTAGTGCTAATGAGAACTTTTCCTTTGTTGTACACTCATTTCCTGTCCCCCTACCCTGTAGTTATTTTTATTTATTAGTAATACGCTAGTTGTGTCCTCACCCTAACCTTAATAATCCAACCCCACACTGCAGCAGCAGCAGGAAAACAAGCCAAATGTCCTCATTTGTCAGGGTTAGACCGAGGATGATCATGTTCAGTTCCGCGTGCGTGTGAGAGCGTGCGCACATGCTTGTATTGCTATACTCCTGACCTAGTATAGTGATGAGGAATACACATTGTGGCCCCTTTTCCACCAAAATAACTTTGGTTTTATACTTTTTTGGAACCATGGTGCTTTCACCGAACTGGCCGCGGACTGTATTTAGGAGAGGCGTGGAGGAGGGGTTACGTGTTGCACACCAAAGATAGGAACTATTTTCGGCTTTAGTGTTGGTGTTATAAATTTGCACAGAATTGTAAAATTGACATTCATAAAAGAGCTGTCCTAAAATGCTGATGTCCTTACAGTGTGTGTGTGTGTGTGTGTGTGTGTGTGTGTGTGTGCGGTGCAGACATGACCATGGAGGATGTCAGGTGTTATGAGGACCAGATGCATTTAGCCACCAACCAGAAGCTCCAGTCGTCCCAGGACAGCTAGTCACCTCACCCAGCAGGTAGGTACGCACACACACACTTCCAGACAGGCAGGTGTGTGAGTTTCATCAGATGTTTCAGTTTAATAATCGCTAAGAAAATAATCCATAGTTTCAGGATTTCTTTCTTTTTTCATACCGCCTTTCCTTTCCTGTCTGTCTCTTGCTTCCTCAGATGCAACCACGGTGTGGTGTGATCTGCCCTGACTGAGAACACACACACACACACACACACACACACACACACACACACACACACACACACACACACACACACACACACAGTGCCGACCGACATTGTCAACATTCCTGTTATGATCCATGGCTGCTCATAGTGTAGCTAGAGAGCTGTTGTTGCCTCATTCTCTCCTGGACCACTGAATGTTCTGATTGAGTGAGTCTGTCTGCTGTATTAAGTTATTCTGAATCAATAAATACTGTGACACGAGCTATGATCACTTCATTCTCTCTGCTTCCAACTCACTCTGTATCACTTAATGTCTGCTTTCAGAGTAGGTAGGGTTAAAGTAAGTGTTATATAGCTCTATATTCTGATATTCTCTATTATTTTCTGGCGCGGCAGTGGCTCAGGGGTAGAGTGGCCGTTTGGGAACCGGAAGGTTCCCAGTTCATTCCCGGTCTCCCGGAGTTATTGTCGAAGTGTCCTTGAGCAAGACTCTGAACCCCTAATTGCTCCCCATGAGCAGGTTGGTGCCTTGCATGGTTTCCTACACCATCAGTGTGTGAATGGGTGAATGTAATGTACAGTATTAATCTATTAATGCATTATCTAGTAACAGGAGTCTCGCATGTCTCTCCACCTCGGGGTACCAATTTTATCCAAACAAGTTAAATTGGAAGTGATGACACAAATAAATTAGCAGACAAACTTGGAAGTATAAAAATGAAGCTGATAAATGGTACTCTCCTGATTGGCTGAAATTTGTCAACGTGTTACTGAACAATCACTCTGATGCAATGATTAGAATCAGAATATAGTGCTTTAACACACACACACACACACACACACACACACACACACACACACACACACACACATTAGAGCATTTGACGTGGTCAGACTAGCAATATGTTCAGAAGCATTTTTCACAAAACCCTAATCGTCTCGGATATTTCATAAAAAGCAGACGTTAAATCTCAGTGCAGGATAAACATAATCATAAGGTCTCAAATAATCATATTTGAGACCTTGACACCCCCACCCTGACAAGCACTTGGAATGTAGGCATTCATTTGAGTTTGACGCTGTTCCACAGATACTGTACATGTCTCGCAGCTCTGTTCACCATTTTTGTGTCTTTGTGTGGGGACCCCTTCATGTGGGGACCCCCCTGGGGCTCACAGGTTGAGAACCACTGCTGTATCTTGTAAGAGTTCTCTCTCCTGATTGGATGAAATTGATATCCCGACCTGAACATATGTTTTCTGTTCACTAAAGAGCTGGACAAACCAAACCCACTATTGAATATCAATGCTATCAGAATATGGAGCTATTTAGCACAATTTTGAACATATCACAGCCCCTAGCAGAAATATTCGATCTGCAAGCTAGCTAGAAAATCTTTGTCTATTTTGCATGGATTGAATTATCAGTTGCCACGACATTTGGATCTCCAAAGCCAGGATGTCTTCTATGAAATTGCCTATATCTACAGGCTCTCAGTGCATTGAGAGCTTGTAGATACCGGTAAGCTATTTTTGGTTTTTAAGATTAGAGCATTTGACGTGGTCAGACTAGCAATATGTTCAGAAGCATTTTCCACAAAACCCTAATGGTCTCGGATATTTCATAAAAAGCAGACGTTAAAGCCTCAGTCTGTGATTTCTGTGAACAGCAGAACAATACTAAAACATCATTTTACGTATTGTGTTAGTTTAGGAAACGGCACTAGTTTGGGGCACGAGTCCTGATACTCTATTTAGCTTTAATCCATGCTATTATGAACGGCATGCCTAAAATAGAATTGCGAGGTTGAAAGTGGCTAAAGTCTCACTCTCAAATGCAGTGTTTTCTGAAACTTTTTAATGTCAAGGCGCGTCCGGGTGCACGTTCAAGTTCAAGGTTTTGCGGAAATGATATGCGGTAATTCCGGCGTGCACCCATATTTTGGCATACGCCGTGCTCATAAATGAGGAAAAGTGACATGTCGATAATAAAGTTTTGAGTACTTGAGTACGTCAAACACTTTCCCCTCCCATTTTTTTAACCAATTTGTAAAAATTGGTTGGCCATGTGCGTCACGGCCCTCGGGAGGTCTCGGCCACGCAGGGTAATAATGGAAAAACATCGAAACGTTTCCTGGAGCGAGACATGGAGCCCCTTTTATACCTTTTATACCCACTCCCTCAGTCTCTGGTACTCTGGAGTCTGGAGGAGGACAGACAGACTTCTTCTGGACTGGAGGACGGAAGGACGGACAGACAGACAGACAGACAGACTGACTGACTGACACTGCGCCGCGCCGCACTTTCGGTCCGCGCTTTCAGTCCGCCACTTTCAGTGCGCCGCGCCGCACTTTCGGTCCGCTGAATGACACGATAGCGGGAAATGGAAGTAACTAAGTAAAGTACAAGCAGTGGTGGAAAAAGTACTATTTAGTAGTTCAGTTTAAAATGTAACGGCATGAAATTATACTTAAAGTACCAAAAGTAAAAGTACTCATTGTGCAGAATGTACCATTTCACCAGTTCAAAATGTATATAAAATATTTATTTTTGATCTACAAGCTCTCATGTAGATCTGCGATTTTCAAATGGCTGAAATATATACTGGGCTGAAGTAGTAGTGTGTTTTGTAACAATAATCAAAATCTACAAAGTAACTAGTAACAAGTTTTCCTATAATTGTAGTAAGTAGGAGTAGTAGTAACAGTAAATTCAGTACAGTACTTGAGTACATTTTGAGTGTACTTTCCACCACTGAGTACAAGTACATCAACATTGTGCTTTATTGCAGTACTTGAATGAAAGTACTTCGCTACTTTCCACCACTGGTAGTGATACTGACATGAATACAAGGATATCGCAGCAGATATGCAAACGATGCTAATTACGTTTTGAAGTAATCGCACAAAATGGAATTCAATTATATGGCAATACAATAGCAGCATAAAATGCCCAGTGCGTTGTAATTAAAGCCTTTCTGTCTGAAAAGCTGAAATCCCAGCATTAACGGGTTATAGCTATCCAGCCTTTTTTTCCCCCTCCATTCCTGTGAGGAATATGAGAATTAAAGTATGTGCGCGCGCGCTCGCGCACACACACACACACACACACACACACACGTCACACACCCACACACCCCGTTGGCGACAGGAGCCCAAAGTGAAAAATGGAATGCCATCTTGTGCGCCGCTGTAAGAACTGATCGAGTATTGTACCCCCTCCCGTTTTAAAGGATTACTTGAAAAGAATGTTCTGCTTTATAACAATACAGTGGACAGGGAGAAAATAAGGCTGGGGTGAGAGATTAGATTGGGTATTGTGGAGTTCAGTTCTGCTCGGGTCTTTATTAGATTCTGGGGGAGAAAATGACTTGCCTCCAGTACAGGGCCATCATCACACACCTGATCCACATGTCGCTGTGCTGCCTGCCTGATGATGCCACACAACCAAACATCCTCCTCCGTGGTCATTTTAACCTCTGGGGATTGTTCAAATATTAACCAAATGGACCTCTAACCTAGCCTGATTATCAGACTGAAGCTCGACTCAGTGGTGTGGGCTGGAAACCAGGCTAACCCCTAACCCATTAACCAACCGGTCCGCGAAAGCATCTCTGTCATTTTAGATTGTATATGTGTATATATATATAGAGAGAGAATATATACAGTGTATATATATATATATATAGAGAGAGAGACAAGTTCTCAAAAATAGCAGATGTACAATACACTTCGTGCCACGTTGAAAGTGATGCGAGCATGTACATCTGCTATTTTGTAAATCCATGGCACAAAACATTTTCAGATGGCGGTCCACTCCACGGCCAAATACATATCATCTTGGGGGTCCATGGCACGAATTAGTGAGAACTACTGGATTAGAAGGTGTTTGTAGAACCGGCCTCAGGTGTTAATGGTTTAACGGCTCCATTTGGTCACATTTTAACACTTCCCAGAGTTTCAATTGTAGAATTGAAACACAAAGGAGTTTACTACACACACAGGCACTGATCATGACTAAGCTGTTTTCGAATTCATATCACACAAAAAAAAGCTTTATTCATTCCCCTCGTGTGCTTTCACAGTTTGTGCAATTTTGCAGGGTAGAGTTCGTGTCAGCACCGTGAGTTGAATTTCACATCATATCTCCCAAAATGCTCACAGACTCTGACTCTGATTCTTAACCACTTGAACCCCATCATCCCTTTTCTGAAACCTTTGCCAGAAATTGTCGATCTACACGCTCCCAGTGTGCTGCAATAATGGTGTATAGCTTAAAAGAGCGGACTAAGACTAAGTAAGCTATGTGTGTCCCGAGCCAATCTGGGAACCCATCTGCAAAACAAAGGGAAAACAGCGCCCTCTTTTCCTTTAGTTAGTTGCCGCAAACAGTCAGGATTCAAATTCAAAAGCAGGTTAAAATGTGGCGCGAAGCTTTGTGTGACGCTGTAGAGTCTGATCAAGTAGGGTGTTAATTTATGAGAAACAAACATGCAAAATGTTTGAATAAGTGATGGAGGCACTCTGTCAGAATCGGCCTTGAGTCACGAGAGCTCAAGCGAATGAGTCACTGTGCCAAACGTTGTGAAGTCTGCTCCAGCCGACTCAGCGCCGTCCGAGTTAAGTCCCGCTAGATACAGAATAATGTTTTGGGGGAAGCATTTGGCACAATAACTGCCAAAGAGACTACTGGCCAATCGCATCGTGACTTTTCCAGGACTCCCAAGACAGAATCTATAGTCGTATAAAAATATAACGCAATACGACCTGCACGGCTGAGGTGCGTGCGGGGGGGGAGTTCCCTCTTGTTCCAACATCTCCATCAGGGGGTTCTTCCTTTGCCACGGTGGCAGCAGGAAGTCAACGGGTGTCGCCCTCCCCTGCCTCTTGGGACCTCATCAGTGTGGCCATCGTCACCCTTGCTGCTTTGAGCAGGTCAGCTCTGTACTTGGAGCAGGGGGGCCGCTGTGTGAGCGGGTCTCATGAGAGAGGCCAGTGCACACAGCCTCAGACTCTGCTGTGTGAATACAAATCTCCAGTGGTTTTTGTTCACATCTGATGTTGTCCAGATGGCTGCTGGCCTGGCCGGCTCCCCCCTGTATGACCCTGCTGGTCAAAGGGGGAGCGGTCCCCTGGCTGAGGAGCAGCTGGGGGCTTAGTACATCCTGCAGATGTCTGCACAGGGAACTCCTCAGTGTTGATTTAACCCATCGAGACCTCTAGGCTGATTCTACAAAATGTACTACTCAAACCTTTTCAAGAACTCCGTGTATATGTAGGCTGTTTGGACTCGGACCCCACAATTTGAATATCTTTTTGTGATAGGGACCCCTCAGAAGAGAAAAAGACTTTGAAGATTCGTCAAAATGAATTTATGACAAACTAAGCTCACAGGTTGGGCTTGTACAGTATATCTGCTATTTTGGAGAACCACTCTGTTATAAAGCAATGTTCTAAAGCCCAAGTGTTCGACATGATCACTGACATGATTAAATACTAAAGGAGCCCTTCGCCCATTTTCGATCTTATCTTCAAATATGGTCTCTAATACTCATTATAAGCTTGCACCATTTCCATCTATTCGCTCTGTCTCACAGTGGTGGGCTAGCCTGTCGGCAGTTCACAAACCTGCGTACCATTCCAAGCTAATAGAAACTACACAGGCTTTCTCTTCCTGGAAAATTAGCATGCTGAAATAGAAGTAGGTCGGGAGTGGCTTATTGTCTGTATCAGCTGGTAACACACGGGAGTCTATCCCCGTTACAATGCGCTATTGCTGAGGTGGAGCGCCACACCTACCATCAGCTCCCACTACTTCCCGCACGATTAGCTGCACCAAGCTGTGCTACTCATTCGCTGAGTTGGCGGTGCCCGGGATCGAACCCACGCATGAACTTGTGGTCCAAAGGCTCTATTGACTGAGCTACCCAGACACAAAAATAAAGCTATATAAATACATTTGAAATCTTACTTGAAATTGCCAAACCTGTCACTGGTAGAAGGGTTACTGAACAGTCCACAGCCCTCCTGGTAGGAGGGTTACTGAACAGTCCACAGCCCTCCTGGTAGAAGGGTTACTGAACAGTCCACAGCCCTCCTGGTAGAAGGGTTACTGAACAGTCCACAGCCCTCCTGGTAGAAGGGTTACTGAACAGTCCACAGCCCTCCTGGTAGAAGGGTTACTGAACAGTCCACAGCCCTCCTGGTAGAAGGGTTACTGAACAGTCCACAGCCCTCTTAGTGTGCCATCTTAGAATGAGCATTATCAGTGAGGACCCAATTATATGAAGATAGGATGAAAATGGTTTACGTGCTCCTTTAATTGTGCATAGTCAAAGTAGCCAGACGACGGTGGAAACACTGATTAAACTCTGTGGAACACCGTGCTCTACTTCTCATAGAGGAAGCACAGCTCTGCAGAGAGGAAATAATTGCTAAAGAAAGAAGGAATGAGACCACACACACACACACAGGTCACGATGGAGACACATTCACACACCCATTAGAACTGTTAGAACTGTGCCTGCAGTAATTGCATTTTATATGAAACTCGACCAAAACAACAACAAAACAAACAGCACTTTTATTTTAGCAAAGAGAGGAGCCAGGTTGATTGAATGTAGCCTACAGCAAATTGTCATTTCCTCATTGTGTGTGTGTGTGTGTGTGTGTGTGTGTGTGTGTGTGTGTGTGTGTGTATTTTATACATTGCAGGTGTAAAAAAAAAAGTGGGTGAGATACAATGCAGGTTAATGAATATTGATATTGTGAAACATTCCCAATATAATATGAGAAATGTCAATTTAGACAGAGGGTGCACGCATGGTTAAAAACGGCAATGAAATGAGGCGGTTAAAATAGCAGCAGATTCACAGTCTCTGGGGCGTGGTTAGAAGAGCAATAAAAAAGGGCCCTAGATGTTTCTAGTGAGATGTGGAGAAGTACTGTACTAATGTTGAGCTATACTTTACTTTCTACAGTATTTACAATTTTCAATACTTCTACTCCACTACATCTCAGAGGCAAATATTGCCCACTATGATTATTATTTGAAATCTTTAGTTACTAGTTACTTTGTAGATTTGGATTATTACAAAACACATTACCCACTTCAGCCCTACAGTATATATATACAGCCATTTGAAAACAAGCTCACAACAATGCGTCGCAACACGACACAGCTTGTAGCATAAAGTTGAATAAGAATTTGAAGGTTTTCAGAAACCTTAAGTTCAGTTTTAGAAGGAGTTTTTAGAATCGGCCTCAGGTCTAAATAAATGCAACTGTATGCCCACTGGTCTCTTCAGATACATCCTCTGCATCCTCATAAATAGCCATAACTAAACGGGTAGAGAGGCCGACTGGGAAAAACTAAAGATTGCTGGTTCACGACTCATCTATGTGTGAAAGACGAGACGTCGCTTAGCATGACCGTTATCCCTTAACATGCTCACCCCCATGGGGGAAGCAGTTATACAATGAACAACAGTTGTCCCTTAACATGCTCACCCCCATGGGGGAAGCAGTTATACATGCCCTTAACATGCTCACCCCCATGGGGAAGCAGTTATACATGCCCTTAACATGCTCACCCCCATGGGGGAAGCAGTTATACATGCCCTTAACATGCTCACCCCCATGGGGGAAGCAGTTATACATGCCCTTAACATGCTCACCCCCATGGGGGAAGCAGTTATACATGCCCTTAACATGCTCACCCCCATGGGGGAAGCAGTTATCCCTTAACATGCTCACCCCCATGGGGGAAGCAGTTATACAATGAACAACAGTTATCCCTTAACATGCTCACCCCCAATAATAATATTATTATTATTATTATACAATGAACAAGTAAACATAAAAGACACACATTTATTTAGCCCTATTTTAAAACATCTCTGAATATCTGAGAGTGGACAAGATAATGGACCTTATATCGATCTGGCCTTTGTCATGAATGGCCGACTGGAGAGATATTGTACCTAAAATATCTAAAATATGTGATGTCAAGAATGTTATCAGTTGTTTTGGGGGGTTGGGGTGTGTGTAAAATATCTTCTCTTTAGCCTTGTCCTCGCCATGAAATTGTCAAACTACTGTACAGCGCATGGTGGAGCAGCAGACAGGCAGGCTCATGTGTCAAGCAGGCTCTCTGAGCTCGCAGAGATACCGGCCGGGGCAATCGTGTCCTTCCCAGGAAATGACCATCTCTAGAAGAGAATGAACGCCTTGGGTAGATGACCAACAAAAACTGACCCCATTACAGCAAGGGGGAGAGAGAGAGAGAGAGAGAGAGAGAGGGGTTTGTGATGGCATGAGAGAGAGAAAGAGAAGAGATGAAGAGAAGGAGAGAGAGGGGGAGGGAGAGAGAACAGACAGACGGACAGAGAGGACTTTGCGGTGTCTGCCGCAGGCTGATAAGGACTTTGACACCAGAGCGTGGCGGAGAGAGAGTGGAATTCATCTCTTTCCAATGTGGTGGTGTTATCGCTTTCCTATCGGCTGCTTTTGGCCAACTTGGTTTCTTCCATCCTCCTTATTTCTTCACTTAACCCCTCCCCAACGATGGGAAATCAATATTCCTCTTGACTTTGGTGTAGTTATTGTAGTTTGGGGGGAGAACAAGAGTAGAAAGAAAATAATAAAGATCAAACGATTAGCATCCAATTTACAATTTAGGCATTTCGCAGACGCTCTTAGTCCAGAGCGACTTACATTAATCGAAGAAGAGTGGGAGTAGGATTGTATGGCCTGGTCAGCCTGCGATGACATGCATAAGATCTGGTCATCCCAGCTTAGTAAGAGGTTCTACTCTATGGCTCTGAGACATGGACACTCTCAAATAAATTAGAGAAAGGCTGGATGGCACTTACACCCGCCTTCTAATGACAGTGCAAAATCTCTCTTGGAAGAGCCACCCATCAACTTCTTTAATATACGGAAACCTTCCCTGTGTTTGTTCACTAGTCTGATCCAGGAGAACACGGTTTGCTGGCCACTGCTACAGAGCTGATCATGAGGTTATATCTTCTCTTCTTCCCTGGAATCCTGCCTCAAAGCAAATGATGAGGATCGGGGACATGATGTGAGACCAAGAACCGGTCACTCAAGTATACTGTACTATGTACATATTTGAGGTATGCGTTTTGAACTTGATGATCTGCTACCTTTGCCATTTTTTTATTTGAATCCTGAAAAGTACCAGTTTTAGACACAATGAGGTTAATTTCCACCCGGTACAGACGATATTTTAATTATTCCAAAACATACATCAACCAATTAAGCCCTATTTTATAGGCCTATTGTAGTATACTCTGAAGACACATGTTGACAGATATTTGTATAGTACTTTTACTTTGTTACAGTAAGTACAGCATATTGATTCTAAAAGTTTTGTACTTGTAGCTAAGTAAAGGTAGGCTACTTCTTCTGCCGCTACGAAGAATAAATCAGAAAAGGGAGGAGGATAGGAAGAGGACAGTCAGGCATACAGTGGTCCAGGTAATCACTATTCACGACCGCCTTTCAGGAAAGGGCAGAGAGGTTGTCAGATGGCAGAGGGGGCAAATAAAGCCGAAGAGACAAGTGTTTGAATCATATCGAGAGGGCAACCGGTGCCACTGTTCGGGCTAAAGGCTAACGCCATTAACCACTTATTTAATAACAGCCCTGGTTGAGCTGTACTCGCATGCCTTCACAATGAGGGGCACATGGAGCCTCGACGCTAAATCTCCTTGCTTCAACCTGCACAGTTATATAGCTGTCATTTCATCTCCCCGCCTGTAACCTAATAGAGCATAATGATGACTGCTCATGTGTCTGCTGCTGCTGCTGCTTGGTGCAAGTTGAATTTGACTGCATGGCTCCCACCCTTTTTTTTGGCAGCTTGGATTATCGCCAATGTCGGGTGGGAACCTTGTATGCCCCCCTCCCCCCCATCCCACCAAAAAAACGTTCCTTTTTATTATATAGGCCTATCATCTCTTTCGGGTGGTAACTGTGAAAACTGTTACTTTCAAACATAGCGTAAGAGGCAGATCATCGATCCCGACAAACTAACTTAAATTAACATAAAAGGTTGAAATATGGAGATACAAGGTTTCTGCCCCGACAGTAGCGACTATAGGTATGCAGATTAGAACTGGGTTCCAACAGAACACATTGTCTCTTTCTTATGCAGTTACTTGCAGTTTCTTCCATTCATGCAATTAAATAGCACTTTTTATTTGAGAGAGAAAGAGTCATAAGGTTACTGGACTGGCGTCCACAATTACTTGCACTTGTTGCAATTCAATGGATTTTTTAGGAACCTTTGTCCCAATAATAGTTTCTTTCAGGAATCAATTTAGGATTTTTTTATGCATATAAACTCTGTCAGATTTGACTAACAGCCCCAGGAGATCTAACAGCTGTCCCACATACAGAGCGTGTTCTCACATTTTGGACAATGAAAATACAAAAATGTAAATGGTGCATTTATATAGCGCCTTTATCCGAAGCGCTTTACAGAGATTGTGCATTACATTCACTCATCCACACACACATGCCGGGGGAAACCATGCAAGGCACCAACCTGCACATCGGGGGCAATTAGGGGTTCAGTGTCTTGCTCAAGGACACTTCGACACTGGGAAAGCCTGGGTTTGAACTGGCAACCTTGCGGTTCACCATCCGGTCACTCTACCCCTGAGTATGCAGTGATAAGAGGGGCCAAGGAATGCAGCAATAAGAAAAAGACAATGTATGCAATATGCACAATAAGCGAGACACACTTCCAGGAGGGGGCTGTCGCCTGGCTGCTCGACCCGTCCGAAGGGCCACCCTTCCTGGGTACCAGAATGAACGAGTGACACCCTCCTAGCCCTGGTCCAGAGCGATAACAGGCACTTTGAAAAGGCATAACTCTGTCTGTCTGTCTGCCTGTTTGGGGTACGAACAGCTGCAATACCGCTGGGTGACCTAAAGTGGCACTGTGGAGCAGCCTAAAAGGGCTCATTGCTTGGTCCCGTCTTATCGCTGCTTGGAGCTATATTTTTTAAAGATTGTATCATTTTCTTTTTGTTTTACCTGCTTGGTTCTGGTGTGCTGTGTTCTGTGCAGCATCCTGCTGTGTGCCGGGGTCAGGGTTGGGGTCAGGGTAGTCTGCACTCTGCAGTCATGTAGTGATCTACTACCACTGTCTTCCCAGTCTCCTCTGTCTTCTGTCTCTCCTTCTCTCTGCCCATATGTGACCTTTGTGGTCAGATCTGGCTTGGCATACACGTCCTCCCTCAAAGCTGATGTTCAAACTGCACTCGTTGTACGACTGGTTGGAAAGCTAAAGTCACAAAAGCTGAAGATGAAAATTAATACTTTGAGAGAAGTTATTTATTCCTCCTTCGCAATAAGTACATGCCATTTTATTAACAGTAAATACTGTCAATGAGGAACATGGCAATGTGGAGTATTATGCTGTACCATAATACTCCATTAATAAACACACACGATGTGCTGTACCATACTCCATTAATAAACACACAATGTGCTGCATACTCCATTAATAAACACAGTACAGTCTTGTCCTCCACCGTCATTAGGCGGTACCTGTAATAGTAGAAACATTCAATACAATATCTTCACCACAATATTTTCCTCTGAAAGTTTAGTTTTTTAATCATGACTTAAAATTACATTACATTAGATATTTATGCACAAATTCACTAGACAAGGAATTAGACAGAGTAGGCTATACAGAGTAATTGTGTTATATTATAGCATTCAATACCATTTAGAAATAAATGTAAATAAATGTATTTAAAATGTTGAAATTAAATGAAAAGTAGAAGAATGAATGTAAAGTTTTAACATTGGTGTGGTCAGTGGTGTTCCATCCACCCACTTCCAGACTCCTGTCTCTCTGTCGGTCAATCCCAGCCACACAACATTGTCTTTGCCAACGAATCAGAGAACAAAGTCCTGGACAAAAAAAGCAGCTGGTTAGTGAAGTACAATCTGTGAAATGTGTGTCTCAACTAAATTAAATAGGATAGGTTCAGGGGTAGGCAACCTTTGGCACCGGTGCCAACATTGGCACTAAGGAGGGTGATGACTTTTGGTTTAAAATAAACTATTTAAACTTAGTCAAATAAGTCCCTCACATTTGTATGTACAGTAAATTACATCCTGCACATACTGTAATTATACATTCATTAAAACTCTGAACTCTGACCTGGGAGGGAGTTTGGGGGATACGTGGGTCATTGCTCTGAGACTAATGATCATTATAACAATGTGAAAGAAAATATTAAAAATAAGGATATTTCCGTGGACAATCAAAATGTGTTGGAAATGTTGATGTGGTGTCATTCAAATTAATGTTGACATGGCACACTGACTATCCAGAAAATAAAAACATGGCACTTAATTCCAAAAAGGTTGCAGACCCCTGGGTTACAGCACGCACTAATGGCTAACACTATTGATGTCTCACTGACCACAAAGAATCCTCCTATTGTTTGTCAGTCATGTTAAGTTTGGTCAGTATAGCTGGTCAAAACTGGTCTGCAGCTTGTCTTTCTGTTCAGTCATGTTTTCAAATCTAGTCTTACACTGGTCTTCCCCTTTAGTCAGGTTGTTAAGTCTGTCCAGTAACGTGTTGAAATGGTCAGTCTGTTCGGTCATGTTGTTATGTAAACTGGACTGCAGGATGTGTTTCTCTTTAATCAATACACAATGTGTAAGGAGAATCAACAAACTGATGAATTTTATATTCAGTTATCTTCATTTGACATCAATGATACAGAGGACCCAATTTTGGGTAAACAGGTGAACTGGCATGAGGAAAAGTCAACAACATAGCGGGTTGGGCGTGGTGACAGAGGGACTCACATGTTTTGCTTAAGTAAAAGTATCAATATCGCAAGGTTAAAATACTTTAGACTATTACAAGTAAAAGTTTGATATTCAAAATTTACTTGAGCAAAAGTATTGACATCAGTATGTACTGTCCCACTTAAAGTACAATAGTGAAAGTACAATATTTTTTTGTCTGAGATGTAGCAGAGTAGAAAGTAAAAGTTTATAAAAATGGAAACACTCCAGTAAAGTAAAAGTACCTCAAAATTGTACTTAGTACCCTACTTCAGTACATGTATTTAGCTACTAAACATCTCATCCCACACCTTCACAATGAGTCCCTGAAACACCAAACTCAATATCCATCAACAGTAAAGATAGTGTTTATAGAATGATACTCACAGAGTATGACTAGGACAATGATGCCAGCCAATAGTAGTAGACACAACCCCACACACAGCAGCAGCCTGCATGTAGTGATTCTACTTTGAGTATTCAGAGCCTGAAAAAAATCACTGTACTGAGTATATAGTCCCAAAACAAGATATTTAAAATAAGTTACTTTTTCTTTTGTTTGTTGTGATGGTAGGCTATACTGTAAGTAATTTGTGTGAGCTGAAATAGAGTAGCATACAGGGTCACTGTTTCAGATGATGATTATGATTTTATTACTTTAAAGCTGAAAGAGTAGTGTTTACCCACTTCTCCAGACACCACTACACTGTCCTTGTGTAACATCCATACATATGTTAGTTAACCTTTGTATACGGTATTAGTTTACCTGTGCTGTGTTGTTCTGTGCAGCATCCTGCTGTTTCCCAGGGTCAAGGTCGTCGATCACAGTCACATACCTATAGATGGGGTCTTGGTCGTCTGGAGTGAGATAGATATCTTCTGTTCTCTCTTCTCTCTCCTCCATCTCCATTTGTCTCTCTCTGACCAACATGGGGTCTGGCCCGGTGTTGACATACACGTCCTCAGGCATTGTAGTTCATTGTCAAACTGCATCTGTTCTACAACTTGTTGGAAAACATAAAGTCACAAAAGAGGAAAATGACGTTGAATGCTTTGAAAGAATAGTAAGTAAGTAATTGAATCCTGCAAACTTCCCATTTGATAAATGCCAAGCAGCCAACCTTAACTTGGTAACCAGCTATACGTCCAAAACCCAAATATGTACGAGCTGCGTTCGCTTCCCGCGTTTGCGCGTCTTACTGGTATATAGGGTTTAAGGAAGACACCGGAACAGCTCAGACAAACAAGCCTCTTTATAAATAGTATAAACAGGATGACGACTAACATCACGACCACCGAGACAACGTGAGTTTTTGTCTTGTTTATACTTCCGTTCACACCTTTAATACAGAGGCTTAAATTTGTCCCATGCAAGCTGCTGAGTGTCTTCTTTAAATCTGCTGGGGAGCTTGAAACCTCAAGAGAGGATTTGGAGCAAAATAACACCGTCTCGAAACGCCGAAAAGGAAGAAGAGTTGTTTTGACTCAAAGTGTAGCTAGGTAGTCTGCATGTTTAAGCCTTATGTGTTTATTTGAATGTAAATTTTTGAGGGGCGCTATATATAATAACTTCACAAGTTATTTAGTGACAATTGATAATCCAGTTAGATGTTTAGCTGAAATGCCAGTATCTATTTCAACAGCTTTGTTTTTCACTAATCACTCGTGTGAAATAAATGATCAATATTTGCATACAAATCAAACAAACAATGACAGCAATCTCCCAGTGAGTTCTCCCTTTCATTTATCTCTCATCTAATAATGTTTTTAAATGAATAATAGTAATTGTCATTTTCACAGTAAGCAATTTTTACTCATGAGTGCAGTGATTTCCTCAGTACAAACTAGAAAACACAAATTAATTCTAATAGTTCTTAATGATTCTTCCATGTCGTTAAGGGCCTAATCCAACACCCAAGTAACAGTGTTTTTGACAGGTTTTAATTTAAATGAAGGAATAAGAAGTCGGAAATGCATTCCACATCATAAATGACATGGCAGTGGTTCTCAAAGTGGGCTCCGGGGACCCCCAGGTGTCCACGAGGAGGTTCCAGCGGGTCCCCAGAAAAATGTGTTTATATAGCATTAAAATCTGTTTAACCACTTTAACCCTATTTTAGACTATAGGCTATTTGATGCGATGCAATGCGTTGTGAGCTAGTAGTAGTACTGTAGTAGATCTTCTTCCATAGCACAAAATCTTTTCTCAAACAAGGTTTCTGCCCCGACAGCAACGATCATATGACAATATAACAAAGAAATATAAGCCTATATATTTTCCACCACCGTCGTGGAGAGGAATGTCCGACTCCAAACCCAGGAATCCATAAAAGAAAGAGCCTGGTATGGTGCCCGGCCAGCCTTTTGATGGAAATCCATCCTCCCACACCAGGCCGTTTATGTGCCTCCATCCTATCTGAGGCCAGGCTGTAATTGCTAGACGGCGAAAGTGGAAATAATGGCGTGAGGATGAAAAAAAGCTAATTGTTTCAGATTCGGACCATAAGCATAATGAGTTTTCAGACTGGAATTAGCCCAAACTGATTTGGCCTCCGCTGGTAGTGTACTGCTCTACTGAAGCATCTGGGTCTAATCCTTTCTCTCTGATGCCCCCCTCCCCTAACAAACACACACACACACACACACACACGTGCATACACACGTGGGAGGATACACACCAGGCGCTTTCTCAGACAAACGTGGGCGGACACAGACCCAAATTCTACTCTGTCTTGCTTTCTGTATAGCTCTCTGTCACAAACGCACGCACGCACACACAATAAATATCAGATCTTTGTACAACTAAGCAACATATCGCAGTCCAACACTTTGTGAGCTTGTATTTTGTAGATTGACTATTTCCGGTGCCTCACACCTCCAACCCTAATACCTAAAACCCTTTATCTTTATCCTATAACCATAACCTTCTTCTAAATGTAATTATTTCAAAAAATTATAATAATCTTCTAACGATAAAGCAGCCATTTTCCTTGTGAGAAGCAGGAACATTGCCCTCACAATGTCTTAGTGCACACACGTGCACGCACGCACGTACGCATGCACACACACAGCTCATGCGTCTCAGGCAGCCTGGTTAAAAGCCTCACGCTGTGTTGACTTCCTCTCATCACCTTCCTTCAGTGAAAAAGCAGCGGAACAGATAGCTGTATCTTCTCTCTGCTCCACTGAGGTTCAGTTTGGGGTCACATATACACATTTACTAATACTGTCAAAATGGAGCCTTATCTAAAGTTGTGGAGCCTTATCATCATGGGACGTACCCTTTTACCACAGTCAAATTAACCAATTTAAACCCTTTAAGACCATGAGACCGATTCTACAAATGCCTTCCAAATCAGTAGTTCTCAAACTTTTTCGTGCCAATGTATTTGGTCATGGGAGTGTGGACACCTGACATTAATTTATGCAGGGACCACCACTCCAGATTTGACTGTGCCCTGGTGACTATTTAGATTTTCATTACTGCCTTCTCTGTGTAGTGCAGTATACGCAACACCTCAGTGACATTAGTACAGTAAGATAGTATATATTACAACTTTCATATTTTACATCAATGTTGACGCATTTTTCATTTAACAATTAAGTCTTAACTTTAATTCCTATAGGTTAATTCCATGCAATAAAAAACCCTTCTGTAGCGCGTAGAGAACAACATGAAAAGGACAAAGTCAAGAGAGGTAATCCTAACATGAACTGAGTCAACAATAGTCCCCATAGAGACTGACATGGAATTGACAGAAGATGCACCCATATGACCACTTAGGCTGCCCTAGGATGGGCCCACCCATCTGACCACTTGTGTTGCATTTTCAGAGTATGTCTATTTCAATAATCAACCAGTCTCTTGTGATCTGACATGACTTGAATCAGTGGAACTAATAGTAAACTTAAAGCAGCATTATACTATGTAACGTTCCTCTTCTACCCTGGATTTGAAGTTGAACCTGGTTTCCTGCGCTGGTGCTAAAATTTGGGCAATTTAATTGAGCTAATAGCCTGCTTGCTAAAGATTTAAAGCCTGCTTGATTAATTGAATCTCGACCATCAGGTCAAAATTCTTGTCAGAGACATGACATGACCTTTGACACGATCTACACATGTCTCAATAGAAGAGCAGAGAGACCAAATACAACCACCCTAATTGTATTAACATACTACAGATTGGACACAATCACACAATAAATGTACCGGTTACACAATGGAAACTAATTCTCGTCCAGGTTTTAATTTAAAGAAAACAATATGAATTTGTTTTAAACATAAATGTTTGAAATGTTATCAACAAAATCTCCAATTACTTGAGAGGCCCACTAGCAATATCCTGGCGGTCCACCAGTGGGCCCCTGCCCACAGGTTGAGAACCGCCGGTGTAGTGCCATTATCACTTCTATAATATTGAGTTACACTCTGCTGTTATCCGCTTCTATCTTAGCCCTGCCTTTTTTAATAGCTGCAAGGGTGATGTTCTCCTTTATTTGATTGTTAAAGCACTTCACATACAGTAATGCTGTTTTAATGAACTGTGGTGAAATTAAACTGTATTATCATATTCGTATGTAAAAAGCTTGACATAATTCCAGTAGTATTCTCCTACTTCACTCCTTTACTTAAGTACTTTATGTTTGGAGAATCTGTACTGTATAGTGCATTTACTTTTTGAGTGGTGCAACCACTCCTACAACCAGCAATGTCCGTGTTCACCTACTGTATGTACAGTATGTGTACATGTATGTATGTAGTATGTATGTATGAGCACCAGTATGAGTACCAGTAGGGGCGCTGTTGTGCCATGCAGAAACAGAGAGACAGTGTTGCACTGTTGCCTGCTAATATGAGAGAGAGAGAGAGAGAGAGAGAGAGAGAGAGAGAGAGAGAGAGGAGGAGGAGGGGGGGGGGGGGGGGAGAGGTGAGTTGCACCACTCGGTTCACACAGGTGTGATTTTTTACTCTATATGCACCACAAAGTAGCCTACTAATTTCATTGGCACCAGAAGCCAATCAAAATATATACATAAATAGACACTTTGAAAAGAAGATTGTGTGCAAGCTACTCAGCCTTTTGTGTGCACCCCAGACGCTTTATTCACTATTACATTAATTGAAAACACCCATCCTAGATTCTGGGACTGATATTGTCCTTCTAATATGTGATGGGCCCGTGTATTTTCAATTACCTTTTTCATTTTTTTTTTTTTTTTTTAAGTGTAAAAAAAGAAATTAACACCAAACACCAAATATCTAAATACTGAATCAAGCAAAAAAAACTGAACACAAACAGTTTCCAGTTCAAATCAGCTGCTGAGCCAATCAAATTAAGCTATGGGAAACATGTGACCCGGAACAGGAAATGTTTTTGCCATTTTCTGGAGACTACAGTTGTGCACAGAGAGAGAACTGTTGATTGTTGTGAAGACTTTAGACTTCTGCAATGCTTTGGTGAGTCGATCATCGTTTAACCACTAACCCCAGCGGCCATTTTCTGGGGGGAACATTAGCCAAAAATGGTACATTGAGTTTGTAGATTGTTTCTGGTGAAGATATTTGGTGTAGATGGAAAAAGTGTAGTTGTAAGTCCAGTTTTATAGACTATAGGTGGTCATACAATCAGATTAAATCATACTTTTCTGCCTCACGAATGGGGCTGTCAAGAGGGACATGCAATGTAAAGGTTGCTTGCAGTGGACAATCTTGAATGTGTTTTATTGTGTGGTGTGAGTCATCTTCCTGTGAGTACTGTAGGTACATTTTGAGTACTCTTATTTGATTCAAATTGGTTTGTGTGTAGTGGTATTCATAATTGGCCTATATATTTGTGTGAGATTTATAAACTAGCCTCCCTGATACAGCAGTCTTTCCTCAAAATGCTTATATTCCTATTTTCCTTAATTTATCGTTGATTAGAGTTATGCATTAGCTTTGTAATTTACTCCATCCCTCCTTTGTGATGAGCTGCATATATAGGCCTGCTTGGTTCTGGGTCAGACTTGAAAGTTGTGACAAGTTGTGCGCAACAAAATAGATCTAGTTTCAAAGGCTTCACTAACGCAAGGCACCATTTCAGTCTACTCACTCTGTGTCTCAGAGAAGGGCTGTGGACAGTTCAGAAACCCGTCTACCAATGATATCATCAGTCGGCAGGTTCGTTCATCTCAAACTCATCTCAAGCTGGAGTTGCCTTGGAATCAATTGATGATAAGGTCACTGGTAGACTAGGCCGGTTTCTGCACCTGTCCATAGCCCACCAATGAGACGGTCGCAGAGAGAGAAAATGTTCCATCTTATAATGCCCTGCCATTTTTTAATTAGTGAGAACCAATTATATTAAGATAAGGTTGAATATGGGTAAAACGCCCCTCCTGAATTCCACCATGGTGCTAAATTAACCAGCCTCGTCACGTCATTTGTCTAATGACTCCTTCACTGTTCGCCTCTGCTTCCTCCTCCTACACCTTCTCTGAAAGCACAGAATTGTACATTGCACATTGCAGTGGTCCTCAAACCTTTTCAAATACCGCCCATCTGAAAATATTTTGTGCCAGGGAAAGTATTCGCTTCTGGGGGATTCCCCTTTTGCAGAGCAGTGTGTGTGTTAGTAGCATATAAATGTTTGGTTTCCCATGAGGAAGACCTGAGCCAGAATCAAGGTGAACACATTGGGGTCTCGCGCACGTGCTGTTAAATTATAGACAATACAATATGTGTATAATTCCCAAACACCTCTTTAGTCTGCTCCCATTCTCATTCATCCCCGGATCTTCTTCTGTGCTGCCATCCTCTCCTCTCCTCTCCTCTCCTCTCCTCTCCTCTCCTCTCCTCTCCTCTCCTCTCCTCTCCTCTCCTCTCCTCTCCTCTCCTCTCCTCTCCTCTCCTCTCCTCTCCTCTCCTCTCCTCTCCTCTAACAGTATAGTGTCAGGTGAGGCCTGTAGCAGGAATTGCACTGTCAGACACCAGATTGAGTCCTCTTACTCTCGCCACCAACACCATTAAAACTCCCCCTCTCATCTCCCCCTCATTGGCTCTGTCCGTTTCGTCTCTCTGCTTTACGTTCCTCTCCTGTCACTGTCCCTTCCCCTCTTCTCACCAGTGGAGGAAGAAGTACTCAGATTCTTTTTCTACTTTCACCTCGTTAAAACCCTCTGCCAACATTGATTCAGTCTGTATGTCACTCACTACCTCCGGATGCAGCCGGGGACTTTTATGCTAATGTAGCTACAGTCTTTTTTATAAGTAATCAGAGGCGTTAATGTTGTAACCGTGATGTAGCGATGATTTACAGCATGTAATGATCCAAATGTTTGGGAGCCCCCAGCGGGAGGACGTCTCACTCCTCCCGCCCAACCCTCCATGCCGACAGGTGCCGTCCCAGCCCATAGGAGTACGTGCAGTGTAAAAAATAAGTTTGTATAGACATGCACCCGACACAGCCGGGCAGAGACTTTACCACTCCTCTACCCGGTGGTGTGCAGGGACTTTACCATTGCGCCACCCGTCCCGACCACCTAGTGTATTTTCAGTTTTTTGCGTGCCACAATTTTTTGTATTTTTCCAGTTTTTCATGTGTCTATGAGGTGACAGTACTTCATTAGACACCCTGGAGTTGTTTTTATGTGCAATGGTGTATTAACTTTGTATTTAGGGTTTCTTCCTGCAGGAGGCTGAACCCTTGACAGTCAAACGGGCCAATGAAATAAACAGTAATTTAGTGACATCACACTATCAGCCCCTCCCCAAACCCCTCCCCCTTTATCATACAACTACAGCTGTGGGTATACGGCTTCAGTTCAGGTGGATCACCACCCACCAGGCAAACCAGGCATACTTAATGAACTGGTGGGCGTGTCCACATAAAAGCATGATTTTAACAATAGTAAATAGTAAAGTAGTATCGGGTGGAAACAAAGTGTTACTTTTCAGGATTCAAACAAAACAAATAATGGGTCCCTTTGCGCTGCGTTTTGATCATTGTTTCGAGCTTGCAGATCTGCTACTTTTGATGCTTTAGTGTGATGCTGTAGTAGCGCGTTAATTTACCAAAAAAACACAAAGTTAAACTGTGGAGATAAGCGTTTTCTGCCCGACAGAGACGTAACGTTCATGCTTACATTCCATCAGAGCACATAGAGCTGCTCCTTCCTCTCCGCTGTCTTATTTTCTTTCTTCATCTCTACCATCGCTGCACACTTCACTCGCTCTCTTCTCATTTGCTTCAATTTCTCTTCTTTTCTCTTCATCTCTGCTTCACATCTTGTTCTTTTCTCCGCCCCTCTCTTCTCTCCCTCTCTCTCTCTCCTCCCCGCTCGCCTCTCTCTCTTGATGATATCTCTTAGCTAAAGAGTAATTGAGTTGGCGACTGCCACTTTGACCTTGGGATAAGTAGATGTTGTCTCTGGGTGTACTAATTGACTCTCTCTGTCTCTCTCACTCTTAAGTCGATTCATACATAGTATGACAGTGTAGTGGAAGTAAAGGCTGAAAATAAACCACCTACAAGCTCACGTTGTGTTGTAGAACAGGCATGCCGTTGAGTTGTAGATCTGCTCATTTTGGCAAGTCTATCTATGTCCAATAACGGGACTTCGGATCTATGGGCAGTTCCCCAATCCGTATGGTAGAGCAGTTGAGTTGATACAATATAACTTAAACACAATTGGGGTGGTTGTATTTTTTCTCCCTGCTCTTCTATTGACATTTATATTGTTTCAAAGGTCATGTCTCATATAGACACAGGATCTGACACGAATTTTGACCTGATTCAATTCAATTCATCCTTTGAGCAAGCATAATTGTACCATCACACCTGTATATTACTATACTATGTGCCTGCTAAACTTGAGGTTTACAGGCAAATCTAGTGCCCATAATTGCCTGTTAACTCCTCTTTTCACGCAGTGAAGAATGCCTCGTATCTCCTAATCTAGAGCGCTCTCCGTGGTTTTGATCAGATGGATATACTAAGCTCTTCATTTCTGACTTCTAGTTCTGACCTGCTTCTCGTTAAAAAATATGAACGCGAGGGACCATCAGCGATTATTATCGGAATCTTAGTGAGGTAAGCAAGCAAAAATATGTCTACGGTTTTTTTGTGGGGTGGCTTACAGAGTAAAAGCGGCCATATCTTCCCGGCACCTCGAGCTTCTATTTTGAAGGAATCCCAGCACTGATTGTGTTAAAAAAAGAAAGAAAGATTATGTATTATTCTGCATCTTACTTTTAGCACAATTAAACACCCACTGGGGGCCTTTTCCTATCCGCAGGCCTGTTTCACAGAAACAGTTGACGCACAATGCGCTCTTTGGACATGATCACACGCACCCTGTAATCACAGTGTCCAACGTTACTGTACAGACTACCCTCTGATGCAGCCTTACGTCCACTTGAACCCTGTTCTGTGGGGACGTTACTGTACAGACTACCCTCTGATGCAGCCTTACATCCACTTGAACCCTGTTCTGTGGGGACAACGTTACTGTACAGACTACCCTCTGATGCACCCTTACATCCACTTGAACCCTGTTCTGTGGGGACAACGTTACTGTACAGACTACCCTCTGATGCACCCTTACATCCACTTGAACCCTGTTCTGTGGGGACAACGTTACTGTACAGACTACCCTCTGATGCACCCTTACATCCACTTGAACCCTGTTCTGTGGGGACAACGTTACTGTACAGACTACCCTCTGATGCACCCTTACATCCACTTGAACCCTGTTCTGTGGGGACAACGTTACTGTACAGACTACCCTCTGATGCACCCTTACATCCACTTGAACCCTGTTCTGTGGGGACAACGTTACTGTACAGACTACCCTCTGATGCAGCCTTACATCCACTTGAACCCTGTTCTGTGGGGACAACGTTACTGTACAGACTACCCTCTGATGCAGCCTTACATCCACTTGAACCCTGTTCTGCGGGGACAACGTTCGCCCCAAAATAGCGGCGCTTGGAAGTCGGGGCAATTTCCCACGCAGAGATTCACAGCAGACGAGAGGGCCAACTCAGGTCAAGTTGACCAAGTATAGACGGAGGATTTAAAGTGCTTCAGCACCACGGACAGGACAGCGACATCACTGTCACAAAACTGCAAGCCGTCCAAGTTTTAAACCCCTAATGAATTATTAGGCTGTACATTTTATTATTATGAGACAGAGGCATTGGCTTTTCAATAAAACGGGCAATAACAATAAATCCTGCTTTGCTAATGACCAGGCTCTCAATCTCTCTCTCTCTCTCTCTCTCTCTCTCTCTCTCTCTCGCGCTCTCTCTCTCTCCTTCCCCAAACGCAGTACTTGGCAAACTCAACTGTGGAAGTATAAGTACTTGACCAGAGTATTTACAATTTTCAGTACTTTTACATCTTACTACATCTACACCACAGGGGCAAATATAATACTTTTACTCTGCTATTTGATAACTTTAGTTACTTTGTAGATTTTGGTTATTATTACAAAACATACATTGACTTTTATACATTTTGAAATCTTGTGAAATTGGACATTCTACGTACATTCTTAAGTCCATTTCGATAACAATACTTGTTCAGAAGCCAAGATATAGTATACTTTTGTATACTTGTAGACTATTTCTACATTGCAGTGTTGATACTATTACTGAAATGTGAGTACTCTCTCTCTCTCTTTCTCTCTCTCTCCTGAAAGCAGTACTTGGTAAACTCCACTGTTGCCAGTATGAGCCTATTTTATGGAGATGCATGGTGATGGTGATGCATACACAGACATGTTGCGTTGTTCCAACTCCTGGTATTAATGTCTCTGGAGTGCAGTTGGAGAGGAGATGCATGGTGATGCATATAGTTGCATACACAGACGTGTTGCGTTGTTCCAACTCCTGGTATTAATGTCTCTGGAGTGCAGTTGGAGAGGAGATGCATGGTGATGCATATAGTTGCATACACAGACGTGTTGCGTTGTTCCAACTCCTGGTATTAATGTCTCTGGAGTGCAGTTGGAGAGGAGATGCATGGTGATGCATATAGTTGCATACACAGAAGTGTTGCGTTGTTCCAACTCCTGGTATTAATGTCTCTGGAGTGCAGTTGGAGAGGAGATGCATGGTGATGCATATAGTTGCATATACAGACGTGTTGTGTTGTTCCAACTCCTGGTATTAATGTCTCTGGAGTGCAGTTGGAGAGGAGATGCATGGTGATGCATATAGTTGCATACACAGACACGTTGTGTTGTTCCAACTCCTGGTATTAATGTCTCTGGAGTGCAGTTGGAGAGGAGATGCATGGTGATGCATATAGTTGCATACACAGACACGTTGTGTTGTTCCAACTCCTGGTATTAATGTCTCTAGAGTGCAGTTGGAGGAGAGCGCATATTCAGGGCGGAGTCACCACCCCCAGGGGAAGTTATGATTTGCTCTCGTTCACTGCAATGCAATTTGCGGCATTTCCAAAACAATATTGCGCATTATCAAACGTATTTGCAATGCCATACGTTGAAAGATCTGTTGCCCGTGGACAAGGCACGTTACCTCCGCAAGTTAGATATTATCGGCATAGATGTTTGTCCGTATGTGATTGGAATAAGTTGCATTGGCAGCCATAGAAAATTCTTACCCTGCCTGGGCTAAAACCGGATGTGACGTTTATGTGCGTTCCTGTCTAGCGTGGTGTCTATAGGTGAGCCTGATTAATTGGTCAGCTGATTGCCATGTCAGTGGGTCTTGCATATAACACTGAGTGAGCTCCGCAAGCTACGTATCATTTAAAAAATCACACCCGTGTGAAGTGAGTGGTGCTAATATATTAAAGTCTAACTCATGTTGATGTAATGGTGATGTAAAACAAACGATGCCAACACAAACATGTAAACGCCATTGACAATAAAGTGACAATATGACGTAATGAGTTATATATATGAAGTAAATGTTCCCTTCATTGTTGATGAACAATGAAGTTGAACAATGAAGTTGTTTTTAAAACAAACCTTGAATTAAAAACAAACATTAAACCTGTATCTAGGAGGGCCCTTCAAAAACAAATCTGCTCGATCTGGACAATGCAGGAACCCACCTATACCTAGAGTGATGACCCAGTCATCAAATTAGTATTATTAATTAAACCCAATATCGTTGCGATGCATTGCAAGCGACTAGATTGGCTATTTCCAAAGTTTCTTTTTGACATTTTGAAACATTTAAGATATTTGAAACCTTATGAAACAGGGACCTTCTGCATAATCAGAACTGTTTCCTTTTGGTACTTAAAGATGGAGTGCCGTGTTTTTCATGTACACTTTTTTGGAAAAAAATCTTCCTTATATAATAATATCTGATGATCATGTTTTTAGGGTGGGAATAAAAATCACGGCACTACATTTTCTGGACTTTCACTTGTAACGGAGTATTTCTACATTGCGGTATTGAAACTTCTACTTAAAATTTCAATAAATTTAAGTAAATAATGTGAGCACTGTGCGCCACTCCCTGACAAACTCTGATGAATGACTTCTTACTTTAAGACAATAGAGGGCAGCTGTTGATTTTGTTGTTCTTGATTGATGTTTGAACCTTTCAGACTGATTAAACACGAACATGGAACATGAACCATAATGTCACTATTCTGGCTATGTCATAATAAAGTTGTTCTCAAACATATACGTGCCGCGGACGCTAATCTAAAAAGAGAATATTTGTGTTTAAAAAAATACTAAATTATTCAACATTTTTGTTTTTTATTTAATTTTTTTTCAAAATAATTCTAAAATTGAGGACGAAACCATGAAAAGCACTAATACTTTTTCAGGGTCCTCCATTTTCAATGTACAAATATACACGTCTATGAAAAATAGGAAATCATCATAATAAAGAAAGTAAAAAAGGGAAAAACATGTATAGGAAAGAAAAGTGGACCCTGACTTTTACAGGGGCCAATTTCGAATTGCAGCAGTCCGTATAGGTGCTCCTTGAGAGAGCTTTTGAAGGAGTCATGGGATTCACATTTCTTAATGGCTTAATGGCCGAATCGACTCTGGGTTGCACTTGGTTTGTTGAACTCCCTCTGGTGTTGTGAGTGTGGACTTCATTGACATTAAGGAAGTATTTAGACAGGTACATGGGTATCTTGGTGGTGTAGCGAATCTTGTAGACCAGGCCCATTGCAAGATGCTGTACTCTTGTCGTCGACCCTAAGCCATTCCAGCCTATTAAAATGGGCAGGGGTGAGATAGCTTCTGGGAGTGAGGCCTAGTATTAAGAAGACATTAATTAGGCATTAAGCGAGTGCAGAAGAAACGCATCATAAAAGGCCTCTGAACTGAATGCATTAAAATAAAGTACAGACCAAACTGAAAAAAATAACAGAATAAAGGGAAAAGTAAGTGGCAAAAAAAGACAGTGGCAAACAGAAAGGTCTTCAGCTTTGATTTAAAAGAACATAATAATAGAAAAACCTGCAGTTTTCTGGGAGTTTGTGGTGCATAAAAGTCAGTTTTTGCACATTTTCTGATTGTGGGTTCAGAAAGCAGACCTGTCCCATGAGTTTGGATGGTTCATGTTTTGGTACAAGATACATTTAATTTGGCCCTATAAACCAGTGCTTCTCAATCAGTGTTCCGGGGAGAGACAGAGACCGAGAGAGTGTGTGCACACACTGCTGCTCGACAGCGGTACGATCCCGACAGCTCTATAAATGACCGTATGACAGGGAAGCAGGGCTAAAAATACAGCCAGTCAGCTCAGACACTAAAGGAAAAGTTAAGCCTTTTTATGTCTTCATGTATCATTAGATGCGTCTCTTGACAGCCCGGGACCTCCAAAGCCAAGCTTTTCCAAAGCTTTGTTGCTGTTGCTGGTGCTTTTCTTGGATCTCGCAGTGATTTATTACATTATGAGTCACCCGACAGATCCTGCTCTCCACCTCGTACTTTCAGTCACAGCTACGCTTGGCATTTTGTGCTTAAGGTTTCACCAAACTGATGCTTTGTGGCAGTTCTGTTGTGTTTACATCTAATGCTAACATTGCTCATGTGGGAGGTCCGTTTCCAGTGCTAGTTTGATCCGCCACTCTATGCCAAGAAAAGTTTGGGTACTTTCAGGCTAAAACGACTTTAAGCCCATATGGTTATGCCGGTCTGTGGTGTAACTGGTGTTTACATCTAATGCTTGTGGCAGTTCAGCCTGCCACTGAGACTGAATGAGCAGAGCAGACCTACAGAGCCAACCAGGCCAGTGGGGGTGTAAATACTTCCTTTTTGTGTGCTGTTTTCTTTTGGAACACCTAGTATATGTGGATACTGAAAAAAGGTGAATGAAAATAACCATTCTCTGCATCCAAGCTCTCTGTATGTCAGTTTCTCCAGTATTTTTCCTGTTTTGGCTATTTTTCTATACCTGTGCCTTTCGGCAACACGACCCACACTAGGTCAGAGTGTGATAGCGCTTGCCTATTACATAGATTGCACATTACATTCACACACCGATGCCGGAGGAAACCATGCAAGAATGCACCAACCTGCTCATCAGGAGAAATTATGGGTTCATTCAGAGTCAAGGACACTGCATGACTCTGGGGGAGCCTGGGATCAAACTGGCCAGGAACCATCCAGGTCCCAAGCGGCCACTCTACCTCTGCGCCGCAATGTTTACGTTCAGTGTGAAACCTGCACTTAAACCCCATTATGGACAAGTGGGGTCCCTCAAAGCTCTATACTAGTGTATTTTCCGTTTTCTGTCATTGTGGGGAAACAGAAAGTAGCCCACAAAAGCTCACAACGAACGTGTCATAGTGCGACGTTGTCTGCTATTTTCTGTGAACAATGCGGATGCTGGGGTTTAAGTGGCTAAATGTACCCTGTGTGTGTCTAGTATTTTACTCTATAGGTCATTGGGTTACGCAAGGGGAGAGCTTTGTTAATCCCCATTAGTAACCACTTTCAACCTTGTCCGTCCCAAATAGCTTATTTCTTATCAAGCTTTCTTATCTCCGGCTCTACGTTATTACAGCGGTAAATGTTGCTGTTCAAATCAAATGACGTCGTTCAAAATGATTAGAATTTGGTTCCACGGATTGTGAAAATAGCTGATCTACATGCTCGTAACAAAATGGTCCTTAAAAGTCCTTAAATTGTGTGCAGATACACCCAGTATATACACTTATACCGTTTGTTTACTGTTGAGTGAGAAAACAATGTTGCAAAATATGCTAGTCATCTGGGGACCACCTGGGGGTCCCGACCCACATGTTGAGAATCAGTGGGTTATCGGATTGACTCTCCAAAACAGGGCCGGCATCGGAGCCAAAGATCTGGCATCGGTCAGGCTAGTTGTGTGTGTGTGTGTGTGTGTGTGTGTGTGTGTGTGTGTGTGTGTGTGTGGTCAGTTTGGATTGCTGTCTAGTTTTTAATCCACTGTGCCGGTAACCATAGAAACATGCAATTAAATGAGGGCACGAGACACAACATCCTGGACCACAGCGAGGCTCTGCATGTTCTCTGTGTGTGTGTGTGTGTGTGTGTGTGTGTGTGTGTGTGTGTGTGTGTGTGTGTGTGTGTGTGTGTGTGTGTGTGTGTGTGTGTGTGTGTGTGTGTGTGTGTGTGTGTGTGTGTGTGTGTGTGTGTGTGTGTGTGTGTGTGTGTGTGTGTGTGCGCGCACTTGTATTCCTACTATGTAGGCCTACTTGTATGCCATTGCTGGTCCTTACAGGATAAATGGTTGTTTTCTGGTGGTTAGGCATTTAGGGGTTTCTGTTCATCTACTCAGACTTTAGGATTATTAATATTAATTGGAATCCCCCCCCCCATTTAAAAATGCACAATTTAGATTTCCTCCCAACGTGTAGTTCTACAATGCAGCAGGTCTAACGTCATGCTACTACTGTACATGGTAGCCATGAGTGCTTAAGGAATACAGGGCTTTCAGTGGAAAACCACCTTCTTGCTCTATGAGAGAGGGGGTGTGTGACTGTGTGTGTCCTTGTGTGTGCGTGCGCGTGGTTCTAAGCCAGTGTCAAATCCATCACATCCCCTGCAGCACACTTGGCCTTCTCTTGGAGGGAGGGAGGGAAAGGAGGACCTAGGGACGGAAGGAGGACTTGGGATGTGAGGCAGATTTGAACCCAAGATGCCTGAACTGCCTGAACAGCCAGCGTTCTCCTCTCGCTTGTCTCTCTGCTTTTAATTAATCCTCCTTGTATTTAGAATCGCTATCAGTTTATTGGCCAGCAGCAGGCTGAGGAATTGGAGTTGGTGCAGTGCTCTCACACACACAAGACACAAGAAGAACAAACATGTACAGCGGCAGCAGCAGCTATATTGCGTCCGATAAGGTGTGAGCAGTATGGGCAAAAAACAAGACACTATTTTTAAGATATTGGTCCAAAGTTCACGTGTAACAAGTTTTGTGCATTTTGATGAAAGATCCCGGGAGGAGATTTGAACGGTGGTTTAATGGTGGGAGATGGACAACGAAAGTTGTTCGGCATGAGGAGACCCATTATGCGCATAGAAGTTTCATTGCCGACGGTCAAACGGTTCATGAGCTATGCCTGAAAAAGTTAGCATTTTCAATTGAGTGCTACAGTATAAGCGCCACCGGCTTTGGCCAATGGTCATGAGGGGCGCTAATATATTAAAGTCTAACTCATGTTGATTAGGTGATGTAATGGTGATGTAAAAAAAACAGTGCCAACACAAACATTAAACGCTATTAAGAATATAGAGACAATATGACGTAATGAGGCACATTATGGCGTGAATTTTCCCTTCATTGTCAGTGGCGTTTACAAAATAAACATTGAACTGAAGACAAACATTAAACCCGTGTATAGTCAAAAACTACCCTTATCTATGTATCTGGCAGTTTTAAGATGTCTTTCAGCAGTACCTTTTCACATGAAAGTGGATAACTTTCAGCATGTCACTACGCACGTACACATGGTGAAGTCATCCGAGGCCAAAGTCATAACGGGGGGATTGAAAAATCAAGAGGAGCTTGTTATGTTAAATTAGGTTGTTGTTTATCCCGCCCCATGGGGGGATGTTGTCCTCAGACAACATTCAACAGCAAGGAATGCTGTCCTCAGAGCAGTGCCTGGCTCAAGGGCGTTGGCAGGAACATGTCTCTGTCGCGCACGTTGTCTAGTCTCGTGTGTGGGAGGAGTTCCCACATGACCATGTGGGGAGAACACCTGTTCAGCAGCAGTGCTGGAAGAAGTACTCACATTGTATACTTTAGTAAAGTACCAATACCACAATGTAAAGGTGCATTTTATAGCGTTTGTGAGTGGTGCAACCACTCCTACAACCAGCAATGTCCGTGTATGTACCTGTTTGTGTACCTGTTTGTGTACCTGAATGAGCACGAGTATGTGACTTATTAATAGCAGTAGGGGGCGCCAGAAACAGAGAGAGGGGTAGTGCTGTGTCTCTAATGAGAGAGAGAGAGAGAGAGAGGGGGGGGGGGGGGGGGGGGGGGGGGGGAATTGCACCACTCAGTTCACACGTGTGTGATTTTTCTTTATCCAAAGCGCTTTATATAGATGACACTGGGATCGAACTGGGAACCTCACAGTTCCCAGCCACTCTAACCCTGAGCCACTGTAGCCCTCTACAATGTAGAAATATTCTTTTACGAGTAAACATCTGGTATTCAAAATGTACTTGGGTAAAAGTACAAAAGTATTGGTATCAAAATACAGTATGTACCTACTGAAAGTAAAAGTACTCATTTTTGCAGAATGTCTCAGCTATTATCACATTGCCGAAGTATACATAGGGCTGAAGTGGTTAATGTATGTTATGTAGTAATAATCTACAAAGTAACTAACTGAAGTTTTCAAATATTGTAGTGGAGGAAAAATACATTTGCCTCTGAGATTAAGTGGAGTAGAAGTAAAATTGTAAATAATTAAGTAAAAAATAAATGCCTCAAAAGTGTAGGCCTATACGTAAGTGCACTCCTATTCATTAAGCAGTGGTGGTGGTGGAGGAAGTACTCACTAATGCTCATTATAATGGGCAGAAACCTCTCATCTCCATAGGCTATAGTTGTTTTCACAACGTACTTGCATCACTTGCATCACACTACAGCACAGGCATGTACAGTAGGAAGCACGGGGGACACATGGGACTTATCCCCTGTGGATGTCCCCGCCTGCAGGGCAGCGAGCCGGTATTTGGACCGTGAGCCGGTATTTGACCGGCACGAGGTCGCGAACGAAAAAAAGAAAAGAAAGGAGCCTGAAATTAGCTATAGGCAGGGGGAGGCGGCCGCCTATGGGTGCCAGGTCGGCTACTTCAGTTTGCACCCCTGTGCTGTTCCTCACAAGAATCTCTGTTTGTGTGACACTGTGGTATGATCAAGTATAGGGCGTTCATTTACCACACAATGTTAGAATATGGGGCGCCCGCTGGCCTAGTGGTCCAGGCGCATGCCGCATATTGGCTCTGGCCTGACAGTGTGTTGAGTGTTCGAGTCCCGTTCATGACGACCTTTGCTGCATGTCTCTCCCTGTTTCTTCCTCTCTCTGTCATGTCTGGCTTCACTGTAACTATCATAAACCCACAAAAAATCTAAGAATATGGAGATAAGAGGTTTCTGCCCGATAGCGACGATATATTATAGCCTAACTCTACGTTTCTTTCCTACTAACAACAACATTAGAGGTTTAAGGCAGTAGCGCTGTGCTGACAGCAGAAATCTGTCTTGAGAGATTAGGTGACAAGAAGCAGCTGGCCGTTCCATGTATATATCAGAGGGGACATCAGGTTGTCTAAACCCATCCCCGGGCCAACAGTGGGGATTTGCAGTGACAGGGAGGCCAATGGCAGCAGCACACATGGGGAGGGGGATTTGGTAATGACTAAATTGGGAGCGAAAATTTAAATGTTTGTCTGACTGTGTGACCTTGTCAGAACATCTGATAGCCTACCTCTCTCTCTTCCTCATGTGCCAATTCACTGACTGAGAATCACCAGCTTAGCTTAAGCGCTTTGAGTACTGTCAGCATATAGACAAATTTCTACAGTGTGGTTCTCCACCCCATTTTTGGGGATCAGGGCCCACTTGATTCTTTTTTCGGCCCACCCATTTGACTCATAGGAGCCTTTGCTATGTTTCACCAGTTTCAATTGACCCTCAGGGGGGCCTCTGAGCTCCGACAGTTAGGCATCAGTCAACGCCCCGCCACCCTTGGCATTCTCTCTCTCGTTTACTCGCTGCCTTGCTCTCTCCCATGATGTTAAGTTACCCTGATTTCCTGTTAATAACCTGGGTAAAATGTGCTGCATTGGGAGGTAAGGGGGAGACACTTTACTGTGAAGGGACGACATGATGAGGAGAGATGTTGTTGCTGCGTAATTGTCGAGAGTAATGGCTGCGCGCAATATTGAACAGTCAAAACTATTGATAGTCAATATGCGTGTATCAACAGAATAATTATGCCATGGGGGCCTCATATTTGGTCTTGAAGCCATTCTGATGTTTATTTTAATGATTAGTCAAATAAAATGTGGAATATTTGGGAAGACTTTTGAAATCAGCGGAAAATAATACCACTGGTTTAAATTATATTTAAAACATTTGGAAGCAAGTCCAAATAAGCAACTACACTTTAGAAGCAAGCCCAAAAAAGCAACTGCATTTTAGAAAATAGCCAAAAACTGCAACCTGCAACTACTAATGAGTAAGGACTTTACATACAAATCACACCTTCGTCTTCAATGTTCGTGTTAACGCAATGTTTGTGTTTACACAAACACTCAAAACTGGCCATTCATTATCAATGGAATTTAATGTTTGTGTTAGGCCAAGGTTTGTGTTTACACACACACACACACACACACACACACACACACACACACACACACACACACACACACTAAAAGCTGGACATAGGAGGGGCTAGTGTACCTCAAACATTTGCCCAAAGTCGCTTATAATAGCGGACATGGCAACACCGGAGCGAAGGGGGGAGACATACTGTACGCCAACAGAGCTATAGCAAGGAGAGCTAGAGGGGAAGCAGCGTTG
>NC_137872.1:27698691-27891191 GCF_963924005.1 Protomyctophum bolini
GATGTATGGATACAGTAGGCTATATATATATATATATATATATATATATATATATATGCAGTGATATATTTATAATAGGGTACAGTTTCACTTAAAACGACTGCATGACAGCCATTCCTCCCAACCTGTGGGCTGTGATTGTTAAGTGGTTGCCCAAATAATTGGCAAAACACTAAGATTTGAATGATAATATAGCATTAACATTAATATAGCATTAATATATATAAAAAACTAAGCATGCAGTCGATGAAATGATGAATTAAAATAAACAGGCCTACTCTGAAAATGCACAGCCCACACACATCTCACTGCACATCCACATGCACAGCCCACACACATCTCACTTAACACCGCAGCCGAATTGACCAAACTAAAGTTCACCTGGTTTGCAATTAGATTAGAGTAGTGATCTCTCGAGTAGCTATAGAACACTTCAAAGACAATCAGTGCTAGCTGTAAACGTTTCTTTCGTGTGTGTGTGTGTGTGTGTGTGTGTGTGTGTGTGTGTGTTGTGTGTGTGTGTGTGTGTGTGTGTGTGTGTGTGTGTGTGTGTGTGTGTGTGTGTGTGTGTGTGTGTGTGTGTGTGTGTGTGTGTGTGTGTGTGTGTGTGTGTGTGTGTGTGTGTGTGTGTGCGTGTGCGTGCGATAAAGGTTAAAGCACTATATTCTGAATCATTGCATCAGAGTGTTTGTTCAGTAACACGTTGACAAATTTCAGCCAATCAGGAGCGTACCATTTATCAGCTTAATTTTTGTACTGTTCCGGTCCCAAGTTGTCTGCTAATTTCTTTGTGTCATCACACGCACACACACACACACACACACACACGTGTGTGTGCGTCCATCCGTCCGTCCGTTGATATCAATTACTTCCCCAGTAGCCCCTCATGAAACTGACACCAAAAGTAGGCTATACTTTATATTTTGCATCCTGAGTGGCAGGCCTAATAGAGCACCGAAGTCTGGCGACGTTAATCGTTTTATCTTCTTTAATTAATATATCTTTAGTTTGCAATAATTAAACTGAAGCAGAAACATAAAAAATAAATACTTATTGTGAGTCATATCGTTTTCGAAGGTATTCGACAGTGTTATTGAATATTGCACGTTTTGCTAATAATATCGTCTATCATGCATGCACCCTAACAACTGACTGTACCTAATGTGGAGCTTCGGTGGTTTGTTCTGTCAATTTCATGTCAGTTTCCCCCTTTTCCACTCTCTTCAGTCCACTCTTCTGTCCCCCCCCCCCCCCCCCCCCCATCCCCATCCCTGCCCTCCGGTCAGCCCCTAAGTGCCAAGCATGCCAACCAAAGATAGCAAAGAAGCTTACTGTGGCCAGATCACAGGCCCTGATACAGTCACAACACACTCCAGAGCCAAGAACCGTCCTCCACAACCCCACCCCCTCAACCCCCACAGGCCCACACTCTCTCTCTCTCTCTCTCTCTCTCTCTCTCTCTCTCTCTCTCTCTCTCTCTCTCTCTATCAAAGGCAAATTAAATCTCTCGTCTCGGAAAGCAAAGGCATCTCTCATTACAGGGACAGAGAAGAAGAAGAAGAATAAGGGGAGAAAGGAAGAGTGAACGAGAAAGAACTCTTTGACTTTTAAAATATCCTTTAATGCTTTTCGATCTGATCGTACCGGCACAGCGGAAACGAGGCAGATGGAGGGAGAGGGAGAGAGAGAGAGAGAGAGGGGGTGAGAGAGGTATAAGCTCCAGTGTGTCACTGGGGAGCGTTCGGCGCTAGCGGTGACAGAGTCAGACTCTCTTCCTCGTCCGCGGTGTGTCTAGATGTGAGACAGTGAGCGGGGAGGATATAGTCGAGGCCGCAGGCAGTGATGACACGGCGAAGCTTGCAAAACCCCTGTTGCAGCAGATGAAATGTCATGCAATGTCACTAAGAATCTAACCGGCCCAGCCAACCCACCCCAACCAGCTATACCCTATATCAGTCTAACAGCCTACTCCAGGGGTTCCCACAAACGTTGCCGTGCCAAGGAAGGACCCTAATAAGCCACAGTCTCCCTTCAGCAAAAACATTACCAATTGTATAACCATACATTGTTGAGCGGATTGTTGAATCCCTCAGGACACTATAGTGCATTTTCTGTTTTTCTGTTTCTGCTCTACATTAACTATCTTCGACAAGCTCACAATGTTTCGCAACGTGCTGTGAGGCTGAGCAGGGTTGGGATTTAGATTCCGGTTCCTTGCGGTTCCCTTTAGCGATTCCTAACCTCACCTCACCAGGCTTTCCACCACCTCGGAGGAAAGCCTCGTCTCTGTTTCAAAAGTCTGTATGATCCTGTCGGGAGCGGATGATATCGTTACGCCATGTTGTAGTATTGTTTTGTAGTCGACAGGCAGGAACAACAGGCGGCAAATTCCTTTTCCCTCAAACCGATTTTTCTCAATAAAAGCTCTCGTAACCTGTAGCTTTTATTGAGAAAAATCGGTTTGAGGGAAAAGGAAGTTGCCACCTGTTGTTCCTGCCTGTCGACTACAAAACAATACTGTCTACAACATGACGTAACGATATCATCCGCTCCCGACAGGATCATATACCCTAAATGAAATGGTGCCCAGGCTAAGTGATTCCTATAGGGGGTTCCAAATGTACCATAACAGGTCTGTAACTCTGAGAGTCACAGTGCCTCACAGACCTGTTAAGGGTCCATTTAAGAGTAATTTTGTTACATTTGTACACTCAGAGTTATCGTTGGTTTGAGAACCACCAGTATTGTAATTGTATAGCAGACATGAAGTCCACATACAGTACCAGCTCTTAGTGTGATAAAACCGGCTCCGGAAACGGTTCCAAATGTGCCTCAGTGTTGGATCCGGTTCCTCCACTTCCGGATCCCAACCCTAGTTGTGCGCTTGTTGATCAGCTATTTTCAGCAAAGTTTTAACCCAAGAATAGGATGCTGGGGTTTATGAAGTGATTAAAGTGGCCACCTAAAATGGCCATCAAAATAATGATTGAACATTTTTGTAAAAGTTTTTACAATAGTTTTTACTAACCCTAATGACCAAAAATAGGGATACAAACAATCTTACGAATTTAATTGGAATTTAAATATATTTTAACCAGTACACTGGGAACAACTCTGCCTGAATCAAACGGCTCAGAAGTGGTATAATGTGCTGCATGTGCTCACCTGTATCCATGGTAACTACATATGAGTTGACAGGTAGTGTAAATAATGAAGCAGTGTGTGTTCTTCCTTTTCTTTGTTGTGATCATTTCGCTGTGATTCTCTGGATCGGCAGATCATCTATTTTCTGCCTCCTCTACTGTGGTCATCAGTGAGCGTCAGTGACACATTGATCTCTGAGAAATTGAGCTGAATGAAGTGACCGGAAGGACCATGGTAATGAAGTGACCGGAAGGACGGATGGTAAAGACCTTTTCATTTGAAGCAATCCCCAGAGTTGGTATAATGTGTATGTTAGAACACACCAACCCCCCCCCTATAACCGTCAGAGTGTACAAATGGAACCAAATGAACCAACTACTTTGAAGAAGTAGTGAAAATTAATAGCAGATCTAGCTTGTAGATCCGATATTTTCACGTTTCATCACATTTCTATTTGGGGTCTCGAACTTCAACGCATTGTGTGAGATTGTAGATCTGATTGTCAGCAAAGAAATGTGGTGTGCTAGAAGGAAACGAGTAGCAGACAAAGTATGGAGGCCAATCAACTAAGTGATTAACCCATTCAAACTGTGTCATTTTAGATTTTTATCGTTGGCTATTAAACAATTCTTAAGTGAGAACTATTGATTTAATTTTGAGCTGCCTCCGCAATGATGCAGCTTTGCTGTGGACTGCCTCCCACTTGAGTTAGAGCTTTTTTAAAACAATGTATTCATAGCTCAAGAATATCATAGAGATCGCTCTGATTTGGAGGTCGGTATACAGATGGTGCCGATTACTACAGGTTTGGCTCTTTCGAAAATGACAACCCACACAGTTTGAATTGCATCATGGTTTAGAATCTATATGATGCTTGAACTACCATATGCTGTAACTATTTATTTGGATCACAATGGAATCAAGTCTTCTGACTTTTTGTGCAATCCTGATAATTCTGTACTGCACTTTTGTGAATTGTATTTTGAATATATCAAATCAAATCAACGCACACTTTATTATCTAATCTTTACATAATGAAATGTGCGTTCAAGCAACATGATTTGAATGCACATGGCATGTCACCCTCTTCCTGAGGGTAACACACACACACACACACACACACACACACACACACACACACACACACACACACACACACACACACACACACTATTTGAACACACACTGTTCAAATAGTTAGATTCAAGTCAATTAGTATACATGCTACAGGCCATCGTAAGATGATCTGACATGTCCTGTGAGTACAGTAGCCTTTCCCGGGCCATGTGACCCTAGATAAACAATCAACTAAGTGATTAACCCATTCAAACTGTGTCATTTTAGATTTTATCGTTGGCTATAAAAAAAATCTTAAGTGAGAACTATTGATTGGTCATCTTTAATTTTGAGCTGCATCCACAATGATGCAGCTTTGCTGTGGACTGCCTCCCACTTGAGTAAAACATTGTATTTATAGCTACAGTTAATCTGTAGTTCAGTCAGGCTCATGACTTTGCATAATGTGGCTGATGACTGAAATAAGTCAAATACTAGTGCCACTGCCCCTCGGGTGGATGGAATTGACCTGCACGTAGCTACAGCTATGAGCTTGTTTTCATACCCCGCTGTAAGTAATCAGAAATTAAAACAATATTTTATTTCACAACTTACTGCCAAATTCTTACGTGTACAGCCTGAGTTTTTTTCAAGTTTGTGCATCCACTGTTGTTTGTGTTCAAGAATTTCTTGTAAAATGTGAATGCAAATAAAGATGGTAAGTGCGTGCGTGCGTGCGTGCGTGCGTGCGTGCGTGCGTGCGTGCGTGCGTGCGTGCGTGTGCGTCCGTATGAGGGTACACTTCTCATTCCGGGGAAAGTCTCATCTCCGCTGTGACAGCAGGGGAGGAGAAGACCGCATTTCCCTCCGCCATGGTCATCGACACGCACGTCGCACACAGGCACTCACACACACACACACACACACACACACACACACACACACACACTCGCATGCACACACACACACACGCATGCACACACACACAACGTGTCTCTCTCCCAGCATGCTACGTTAGTGAGTGCATGTGTGCCCCGCAGCCCACCACCTGCTGTAGGTTACAGGGAACACCCCCCCACCTCACCATTCATTCATACAGGCGCTTTGTTGAGCATGCACACACGCACACACACACACACACACACACACACACACACACACACACACACACACGTCCTACCACACTATACATCACCACTCTGCTTCACAACCACACACCTGGGAGCTGACCACAACACCACCCCACGTCTCGACTTATCTCTTCTAGTCTCCACTCCTCTCCTTTCTTCTCCTTCTCATACTCTGACAAACTCTGACAAAGGCCCGACAGTATATATGACTCAGACATATGGGTTGGGATTGGCAGTGCGACGTCAGTGTGAGGGCCGTGTAGCGGCCCCAGCTCTAGTAAAAATCTTAAAAGATTTTGACCTGGACCACTGGCGTAGTGTCAGGCTGCTAATGCAGCCTGAAGCCTGACAGCATGTCGTGGCTTCGACATTGCTGCGTCCATTGCGCCGTGTCACTCCCCATCTCTCTCTCTCCCCATTTCCTGCCCGTCTACCGTTTCGTGTTAGTCACATTTTAGTCATCGGAAATGTTGAGACCACAGGTCGCATTTACTATGAAAACGTGCATATCCCATCAGTTTGTTGGGCCGTCACTCCAGGCATGGTCGTGCCTCGTGACATCACGTGGCTTTGGTTGGAGTTCTCAACTGGCCTGAAAATTATGGCCCGGCCCTACCTGGGCTCTCATCAAACCCTGTACACTCAAGATACTGCCCCCGCTGCCACCCTTAGATCTTCATAATTATACAGTATGGAGCTCACCTGTTCTGACATTCCATATGTTGATCTGGCCTCATTAAACCCTGTACACTCAAGACACGCTCCATATATGGCCAGTACAGAATTCATTCCATATGTTGTCCTGACCCCCCCATGCCAAAGTGCCAGCGCTTGCCCGACATAGGTCGCTTCTCACCCTCAGGCGTCTTACTGGTGTTACTCTAGTTTTAGTTTACCGGTACTCTTTAGTTGACTCTTGGTTGCACGTTGCATCTGCGTGCAACCAAGAATAAAAATACTAAACTAAATTGTCAATACATTTAGTCTTATAGTTTTTATAGCTTAGTTTTGATTCAGTTTTGATTTAGTTAACAACACTGGTTCCAACCCAAAGCAATAAAACATTGATTGGAAACCACTGCTCTAGTCTAATGCTATCAGCTCTGTATTCCATCACATCCCTCTCCCCCTCCTCTTGTATTCCATCACATCCCTCTCCCCCTCCTCCTTTCTCCCCCTCCTCAGTCCCTGAGGTGAGGTGTTTGTCACCTCGCTATATTTGCTCCCTATCGGCCATCATCTCTGCTGTTTAACAGCGTAGCCCCGCGGGCGAACAACAAGCGCTGCACCTCTCCCGGAACGCAGTGCCAAACCCTTGTCACGCCGCCATTTAGCTCGTTAATTTAGCCGCCGTGGCACTGTTTCAATTAGATAAGACTCTCCTCCTCACAGTGCAGTGCAGTCCTGGATAGCCTGATAGCCATCACCCCCCATCCCCCCCACCACCCCCACTTCTGCTGCACAAGAAGCAACCCTGCTCCGGCTGTGTGTGTGTGTGTGTGTGTGTGTGTGTGTGTGTGTGTGTGTGTGTGTGTGTGTGTGTGTGTGTCTCCGTGGTGCGCGAGATGATTTAATTGGCTGAGCACAGAATGTGATGATGTATCATGATGATAAGAGCACCCCTCACTTCACACAAGTGTGATTTTTGTGGTTAAGATGGCTTTAATGCGCCCAGTCCGGGCGGGCACCTACAGGCCTGTAGGCTATAGTCAATGTAGCCTGACATTGTGTTGCGGCCTTTGCTGCGTGTTTGCCGTGTCACTCCCTAATCTCTCTCTCCCCATCTCCTGTCACCATATCCTATCCATAACAAAAATATATTTTTTCTTTTTTAAATAATAAACGATACGTATAGCTTGCAGAGTTAGTTCAGTCAGATATCAGCGTTATGCAAGACCCACGTGTCATTCATTCGCTGACGTGGAAATTAGCTGACCAATTGAAGCCTATTTTTTATACGCTTACCGCCATTGCCGTTTATTAATGGCAATTGCGCTTTTATAGTGCATTCGATCGATCGAGCCATAATGCTACTTACGCTAGCATCTGGTAGCTAGCTGTCGTTGTCACAAGACTCCGGAGCCCATCTTAGATCACCATAAGAATCTATTCTATCCGTTTCTTTCAATGGCCTGTATCTCCTATTCCTTGTCCCAGATGGCATTTTTGTTCAAAACAGCGCTTCTTTGATGGCATCAACCGTGGGTCAAAAAGCAACTGAGTAATCTGACTAATGTGTCCACACAAAGAACTGGAATTCAGTCAAGTTATTGTGGACTTATCTCTGCCTCTAAAAGTTATACGACTGGTAAAATAAAGGCTATTATCTGAAATACCGTCACGTGTGGGAGTCAGGGTGTGGGCGGTGCTGGTGACATTTATGTCCAATCCCCAGGGCCTTGAAAGGTCTTTAACCGTTAGAACCAGGACAGCATCTGTGTCAGTTTAGATTGTATATGTTGGCCATTCAAATATAGCTCATATAGCGAGCTTGTACATCTGCCATTTTTTTTTACATTTTTTAACAAAAGAAATTGAACATTTTCAGATGGGTGTCCATTTTCATATATAAATTTGGTGGTCCTCCTTAATTGGCACGGAAAAGTTTGAGAGCTATTGGTTTAATAGTCAATCGAATATTCTTATTATCAATGGGTTAATCTGACGTCACCAAGGGTGAGACTTACCAGCTCATATATAGTCACGGTGATGATGTCATCATCTACAACTCATTAAAATGCTGTAGTGGTCTACTGTCTGTCTAAAGGCTCATACATACTCCAGTTTGTGGAGATATAGGTTATCACCGTTTTAGGTGATAGCTTATCACCTAAAACGGTGATAAGAGTTGAGGCCATCATACTCGCGGTGATGTCCTTAAGGATTGACCCCGCCTCCCTGTCCCAACTTCTAGACCAATCAGTGAACGGGGTGATAGCTCCAGAGTGAAAAGACTTGTCTGATAGTAAAAACAGAGAGATGGGTCTGTGTGCGCGGTGATAGCTGATCATCCCCGCGACTGACGTAATGGTGTAGTTTTCCAACCCTTTAAAAATGACACCGTGGTGATAAGCTATCACCAAAAACTGGAGTATGTATGAGCCTTAACCGCCCTGGTCTATACCGTCTGTCTGACTGACAGCAGAAGAAGCGGAAATGCCTCAAATTAAACGTAGCAAAAATGGAGGCATTCAGCGGATCAGATTAGCATAAGATAATAGAGAGCCAGTCCCCCCCCCCTCCTCCTCCCTGCACACAGCTTTCCTTTTCTTCAATTCTCTAACACTTTTTCTTTCTTGTCCTGATGTGCTCTACAAGCTCTCAATACCTCTTCCCTCCCAACATGCGCTCTCTCTCTCTCTGGCTGATGGTGTAACCATTGTTACAGTGGGGGTTGGAAATTAACTAAATGCATTTACTCAAGTAATGCACTTTCCACGACCTTGAGGCAGATTTTTACAAAATATGCCAAAATCAGTATAGTTCTCAAATGTTTTCGTGCCAATGAGGACTGGTTGACCCCCAATCTGAAAATGTTTTGTGTCAGGGACACAAATCAAGCTTTTCTTCTGGGGGGAGGGGAAGAAAAGCTTGATTTGTGTATAAAATACATCTTGAATACTTTTACTTCTCACCTCTTGGCTCTTCAGACTACACCTTAGCCCATAGCACTTGCCCTATAGCCTTGAGGACCTTGCAATCTTATGCAAAGGCTATAGTTATATGTACGAATGCAGAATTCATTTTTAGACCTAGTTGGAAGTATATATATTTTTATATTATACTGTTTAGTCTGCTAAATCCCTGAATTGTAAATTGTAACGGAGACTTTTTTATACTGTGGTTAAAGAAAAAAGAGAGAATCAGAGTACTTCTTCCATCACCGCCATTGTTAGCCTCCCCCCCCCCTCCCCTCCCCTCCCCCACGCCGGCTCTCCCTGGCTGATAGCGTAGCATTGTCACAGGCAGCGGGCGCAGAGAGGCTTCAAAGTGCTTCAGAATGGGACGTTAACCGCACGCATTGTGACCACTTCCTTTCAGACACAATACATTTTAATAGGAGGAAAAAGTTCAGTGCCCACGCAAGGCTGAGAACTCCGTAGGCCCCTTCAAAGCAATTTACCAGATGAGTGACTTTTGCCACTCCGCTGTAGGCTAAAATACCTTATTTTTGGTTTGTAAATGACGAAAAGGAGAAGAGAAAGGAAAAAAAGCAATGTGAGCAAAAAATGGAAAAGTATCCGGCACATGGATGCATATCCATGCTTAACTGTACCAACCAGGCTACGAAAAGCTTCATATCCAGTGAAAATCTATACAGATCAGAGATAGTACAACCTCATAGGAATAGGGGAATCACCCAAAGTGACCAGACTAGGCAACATTGGTTCTCAAAGTGGGGAAATTAGTTTTCACTTGGTTACTTTCCACAGATGGCCGCAAATTCAACAGTCAAATTCAACAACGAGGGTAAATTAGCAATGTCTCATCAGTCACCCAATCAGATCCATCATGATTAAATACTAATACATTATTGGTCAACTCTCTCGCATTCCAGCCAATCACTTTTGGCGTCTTCACTTTTCTGCCCTCACTTTTATCTGCAATGTGTATACTTTGCTTAGCCAATCCGAACCAATCCGTTTGCCCCACCGACTTCAAATTTGACACACACGTGATTCCACACCACCACACAGAGTGCAGTGCCCGGCCTTGAGTCGACTCAAGGCCGGGCACTGCCTTGTTGTCCAGAAACACCTTAAGGCTCTGGTCAGGCTCTGCCAGTGGACCTAATGAGGCCTCACCTGTACAATACCCAGCCTCTGCCTCAGCCAATTGATTGACTGTTAAAACGGGTGCTATGGCATATACTAGGTTCCCAACTTGCATCGTTCCCAAGTAGGCCGGTGGCTGACGGGCACATGTCTAGTTATACTAAAAGAATGAAACAGGTTTGTGGGACATACAAGGTTTCCTCCCTGCAGTGACAGTGTTAGTGAGAGTTAGTATAGGAGGAGGTTGGCGGTTTCCAGCTAGTTGACCGAACAGGCTTTTCTTTTCGCAGCCACCAGTACTCGGCTCCTTCATTCAGGTCCCCAGACACGGACACGGACGGGGGACAAATGAAAGACAAAATGGAAATGCCGCCGCTGTCCGCCGAGTGCCTTATCCTTTTCTTCTTTTTTTTTTGCAGAGGTCTGCGCCGCTACCAGTTGGGACTGTGATTTAACATGCACTTATCACACTGCGCCACAGTCAATTACAGAGAGAGATGGAGGGGAGAGAGAGGCAGCGAGAGAGTGAGAGAGAGAGAGAGAGAGAGAGACAGAGGAGGAGGAGGAGGAGGAGAGCTTTCCTGGTTGCTGCTGTTCACCTGACGCGATTAAATCTCCCTCCCTGATGCTTATAGATGCTATCGTCTCTGTCAGGTGGAAACCTCATATGCCCAAAAATGTTTAGCCCTATACTTCTCAGGATTAAAATTTCAATGCATCAAAAGTAGCAGATTTACAATTCACTTGCTGCTACTTTTGATGCTTGCGCGTGTGTGTGTGTGTGTGTGTGTGTGTGTGTGTGTGTGTGTGTGTGTGTGTGTGTGGTCTTAAGTTAAGTAATAAGACCTGGTACTTAAGACACGCAAAATACAGCCCTTAGACTCTAATATTAGAGTATTTCTGCAATGTGGTATTGCTACTGTACATTTACTTGAAAAGACAACTTCACCTATATTTTCAACCTATCTTCATATAACTGGTCCTCACAAAAACATGTGTACTGTCTGTGTCTCAGACACACAGATGTCTGTGTTGTCACTGCTTTATACTGACTCACCATGCCAGTGAGGATCCCCCACCAGGAGGATGTAGAGCTTTCGTCCTACTACTCCCGCCCCAACACTCTATGCTGACAGGTTCCACCCCAAACCGTGACCAACATCCCCCCCTCCCCACCCGGCTTCTCTCCCCCGAACCCAACACGGGCCAATTGCATTCATAAATAGACGCCCGACAAAGCTGGATGCACCACGGTGGACTCCACAGTGATGGGCAGACACTTTGATCAAATCCACAAGCTTGAAATGTGTCGCTTCGTTCTACATTTCGAGCTCGCAGATCTGCTACTTTTGATGCTTTCGTGTGACATATAGTGTGACATAGGGCCGTTCATTTATGGGGGAAAATGTAGAAGAAGACCGTTTCTGGTCCAACAAAAACAGCTAACAGCGACAATCGGCTATAGCTAATGTAATCAACATCTATTTAAGATTCTTCAGAAGCATTAATATTTTAACACGCTGTAACCGGGATTTACAGTAGTATTGAGCGTTGTTCAATCCAGCTCAATCTGAGCCGTAATTCAGAGAAAAAGGCCTATAATGGCCGGGCGGCCCCAGCGTTGTGTATGTGCCGCGAGGTTTTTCTCCCTAGGACACTCTGAGCTAAGCCTTGTCTTGCGGCGGGAGCCCTGCTTTACAGTAAATATGAGCGATATGATTATTAATTAATAGAAAACACGGAGAGGATTCTGCCTGGTTTCTGCCCGACTATATGCGAGTGACACAAACATCTAAATCAATTGAAATCGCCTACACTGCTCCCACCCAACCAGTCACCCGGGTTTCATTCATTCATTGCCATCAGTCGTTATTTTTATTCATTTGTTTTATTTATTATTTTCTGTGCTGGAATGTCACACAACAAAAAAAAAACTGGTTTTATGGAAACTGAGCGGACCGGCCATAAAAAGCCTGCTGCCTGTTGAGATTTGCAGCGAAGCTGCCATAAAGCATCAAGGAAGACAAGGTTTGAGAGGGAGGTGACATTGCCTGGAATGAATGACCCTGTGCCAGGTTTAATTTGTGTAAATGTACACAGAGGTGTGTGTCTGTGTGTGTGTGTGCGTGCGTGTGTGTGCACGTGTGCGCATGCGTGCGTGCGCACATTTGTATTACTATCCTTGTGAGGGCCAAATATTCCCTATACGTCTAGAAAAAGATGTTTAGCCACATTTACAGTAAGGTCCCTGCAGACTGCTGCGTTTTTCCGCTGTTGGCACCAGTCTTTACAGTTATGAACAGATTCCAGTTGGTTATAGGGTTAGGATTAGACATTTTAGAGGTTAGATTTAGGGGTTGGAAGTAGAGTTGAACATCATATACTTATAGTTGTGTGCCATGTTTCATGTACCGAAAAATAGCAGATCTACAAGCTCACGTTATTTTTCGTCTTCAGGCTTATGGGTTAAAACTAGGCAAAATGTATTAAAAAAAGCTAAAATGTTGATGTCCTCACAAATAAAGTAGTGTGTGTGTGTGTGTGTGTGTGTGTGTGTGTGCGTGTGTGCGTGTGCGTGCGTTGGTTGCGTGGGGGTGCTGAGTGCATGGCATCCCATTACTAATATTGTGAGGAGGTGTAACATAAATCACGGCGACAGAAACACACGCAGAGATGTCATGCCTGGAAATGTGACATCACGTCACGGTGGGCGAAAGGCCAGCGCTGTCTGTCTGCCAGGATATGCCTGTCTGTGTGGATCTGCTTGGCTGCATTACTCATGTTATGGCTCTGTCATTCTGGCTGTCTGTCTGCCCGTACACCTGCGAGGATGGATGCGCTTATGGCTGTCTGTCATTCTATCTGTGTGTCTGCCCATTACCTGTCTGTGGGTCAGCTTGGCCATGTCTCATATATGGCAGTCTGTCATACTGTCTATGACTGTCTGTCTGCCCATATACAGTACCATGTCTGTGGATCTGCTTGGCCATGCCTCATATATGGCTGTCTGTCATACTGTCTGTCTGACTGTCTGTCTGCCCATATACCTGTCTGTGGATCTGTTTGTCTGCCTCATACACTATTTGGCTGTCTTCCTTGGATGTTAGGACCTCTATTTATCTGTGTGTCTGGCTTTGCATATGTTAATCCTTGGAAGCTGAAGACGAGATAACGAGATTAATTTAAGAATGCACAGGTAGCCATAGACGAGAAAACGAGATTTGATAAAAGAGAATTAATAATAATATTTTTTTTACCTTATTTTAGCTTATAGAGAGAAGACTTCCGCACACCCGGTTTAATTAAAAAAATTCAGCAGGTGTGTTGGTAACAGCAGCAAACATTTGGAGAAGGAGGGAGAACCGCTCAGGGCTCATAATGGGATAAAGTACGATGTCCGGAGCTTAATAAAACATTAATTCGAGCTCCCGCTAACCATATCAATCGTTCTATCGCCAGAACACTGCCAACCTGCATGGCATGAAATGGCAGATGTTTACTTCCGGGTCATGCGGCTAGGAAACTGCTTCTTCTCTGCTTTTTTCTTGGATTTCATTTTCTTATGGTAACGGGTGTTCAAGGAGTTAATTGACTGAATTCATTGTCACGTTTTTCAAGTGACATTTTGGAGGTTAAAACATAACGTTTGTTGTTGAAAGGTTAAAGCTTTAAAGGTTGTGATAGTAGCTAATCGTTGCTGTGTAGGCCTATAGCATGCTTCTTCAATAACGGACATCTCTCAGTCTCTCCAGCTCTTTATTAGTAAAAAAGAAGAAAACATTTTCAGATGGGTTGCAAATTGTATCCAATTAGAAGACAGAACCCATTCATCAGTTTTAATATATGGACAATGTAATAACCTGCTCTCAAATCTGCCTACCTCACTATGTTGTTCTTCTTTTTTTTAAACAAATCTCTTCATTGATCTTTGCAAACAATGAAACAACAGTTGTGACAGGAGGTAAATGAAACAAACAAAAACATGAAAAACACGTATTTGTTGTTTTTCTGGGCTTTATATCTGTGTGTTAATTTTTGTTCTTTGTGTGTCTGTGTAATCTCCACTGCATTGCAAATGAGCGTTAACCTCAATGCTCTTTTCGAGAATAAATAAAGGTTTCCTACAATTTCACCACTTATTACATTTTATATCGATCCTGTTTCCAATTTTGTCTGCTCACTTCTTCGTTATATCTATTCCAATTACACTTGTTTACCCTGTATCCCGTAAGAGTTTTCTCTCTTGATTGGAAATGTGCGTGCGTGCGTGCGTGCGTGCGTGCGTGCGTGTGTCTTTGCATTGTACACCGACTATAAATGGATGTTTAGGCCTACATGTTCGGTTTCTCCTCAGGGATGTTTTTGATCAGATGTATGAAAAAGCACATACCGTGCACTTTGTTTTTAATGATCAATCACAGCTAGTGTGGGCAGATCGGATCACTGTGGAATTGTGTGCATGTGAACACACACACACACACACACGGTGCTCATTCCCATCATGACCCCTAAACGGTTAGTAAAACTCACACAATTAACCAAATGCACCCTGCATGGTGTCTATTCTAGGCATGTTATAATACGAACCTCGACAATTACAATGTACAATGCATTTTCAAAGGCTGCAGAGCAGAACAAGTCTCCTAATATGGAAGACTATTCTGGCGGACAGTTATATAAACCTGGCTAGTGTCAGCCGAGGCGCCTGATGGAGGGGAAAGGAACTGGTCGGAATAACGTGTTCCTTCCACGCACTATGTCCGGCCAGGGAAACTCCCCCCTGTCAGGTGAAAAGAAGCAGCTTGGACTCCTCATGCATGGAAGGAAGCATGAGGTTTGCCCGCTGCCCCCCCCCCCCAGGTTGGCATTTCTTTTTAAACCTGGCTAGTGTCACTGATAATGTCACGCACTGACATCGCTCTGTGATATCACAAATCTTAGGTTAGCTGAAGACTCGACAACTTGAAACTTATTACGATCTGTTGCTTGTAGTAAAGATATATACATTTCTTGAGAGATTGATTGATTCAAGAAATACAGAAATGTAAACCGCAGTGCATAGTTCTCTTCAATCTTGCTCCTTGTATAGGTAACTTAAAGGACCACTTCAACACTTTTCAACCTATATCTTCATATTGGTCCTCACTAATAATCATGATAAAATGGTACTATTTTTTCTACTCTGTCTGCATCTCATAGGAGGGCTGTGGGCAGTTCAGAAACCTCATCATCATCGATGGGGAATCCAAGCTAATAGAAACTGCAAGCTTTCTAGTCCTGAAAAGTTGCAATGTGAAAATGGAAGCCATGGTTCTCACGATAATAAAAATCTAAAAGAAATTGTAAAACAAATCTTGTTTTACAAAGAATCTGCCTAACGATGATGTTACTGGTGGACGGGTTTCTGAAATGCTAACGGTTAGGTTATAGCTATCAGACAGGACAATCCCTCTTCAACATCGCATCAGCCTATAACCTTTGGCCTACTTAATTGATATACATACATACTGTATACAAACCAATCTGTCTGTCTGCCTGATGCCTCCCATATACGTGCCTTAATCCTTCCATTCCATCCATTGTGTGTGTGTTTGTGTGTGTGTGTGTGGGGGGGTGGTATGATGGGTTTTATTCAAATAGCTTTAATAATGCACATTTACACGCACGCACAGTTGCACACGTGCACCGCTTATGGAAGTACACAGAGCTAATTTTGGGTCCATTTCCCCCGTGTCATTCATGGTGAAATGCCCAGTGCCTGCACCCTATAGAACACACACCACGCGGACGATGCGGACGACCTTCATTTATATTACTTGCTCAAACACACATGCTTGCCTTGCACACACTCACACATGTGTGTGGACGAATGGACGCACGCACGCATGCACGCACGCACACAAGTACACAATGAACACGGTGAAGGCCCGCACTACCACCCAGCACTAAACAGGAGGGTGCATACATATTGAACAAGGTGATTCTCATCGCTTAACTGAACAGCAGGAGTCTACCAAGTACACGCGCATACTGTACATACAGTATATATCGCCGCTGTTGGCTGGAAACCCTGTATGTCCATTATACTTTTTCAGACATTGTTAGAATCATAGCATATTATAATTACCTATAATGTTTTGGCCAAATTGACATTTCTATACTAACAATGCTGCTTCATTGTACCTTATTATTGCCTATGTCTTGCAGCAGCAGCAGCCTATCAAAATGCTTGTTACATTCCAAAATCACTTTCTGATTTTAAGTCAACCTTTTTGACTTATAGGCAGAAATGATGGAATGTACACTACAGTAAACACGCATTCTGATAAGCGAGGAGATGAGGACATACGCAATAATGCAGGCTGTGTCCGCAGAGTCCGCAAAATAACCATGGATCCAATGTAGTTATTATTTAGTCACAAGCTCTTGTATTTTGGTTGGCATTGGTTAATAATAATAATGTATAAACCCCACACAGTCAACCACTTACAGTTCAACTTGAACAAAACGGCAGATCTACAAGCTCACAACACATCGCGATGCAACACACTGTGAGGTTGTAGCTCAGCTATTTTCACTATACTTTTACGTGGCACTGTCATATAACAAAGTATTAATGACATTAATTTAATTTACACGGAAAAGTTGAAATAACGAGATATGAGGTTTCTGCCCGACAGCAACAATATGCACATAGACACACATGCACACACACACACACACACACACAAGAACAGCTGGTATATAGGTACACAGAGGTCAAAGAATGCCAAGTCCTTTAGTGTCTCCAGCCACAGTAGGGGTTGAGTGTGCGTGCGTGCGTGTGTGCGTGCGTGCATGCGTGCGTGCGTGCCTGCGTGCGTGCGTGCGTGCGTGCGTGTGCGTGCTTGCATGCGTGTGTGTGAAACTGTGAATTCATGTGCTTGCCTGCGTATGGGTGTTTGCAGAACGCTATGGTTAATTTGTTTGTGTAACAGATTCTGTTTAGCTGTGAAACTAAGCTGTCCTAATTTCTGTTCCATAAGGCATTCAGAAAGGCATCAGAAAAACAAAGGGAGTTATAGCTGCATTCTGTTATTGTACGCATATTAAGTTCAGGGCATGAATCGCAAACCAGTGGCTAATAGACAGATTTTCAACAGTCAATTTAATTTCTCATTTAAAGTGCTTGTGGTACCATGGGGTCTGTATTTTAGTGCATAAACGTATACCAATCAACCACTTACTGTAACCACAAATAAAGTCTGAGTTCTTTCAACAAGTGTTGCTCTGCAAGCTAACATTCACAACACTTCATTTTCAATTTTCAGTTTTCACCTATAATGACAACACCGGCACTGTAAGCCGCGAGATTGGCAGGTCACTGTAGGGCGTTCAATCCCCAAGTAATACCAAAGCCTATAAAGATCCCTGCTTGCCAGTAGTGTGTAAAAGTAACTAATTACATTTACTCAAGCACTCTACTTAAGTACAATTTTGAGTTTATAATTTTATACATTTGAAAATGGGTTAAGTACATTTTGATAACAGTAGTAGTAACGGAGTATTTACATTGCAGTATTGATACTTTTACTTAAGCAAAGAACGTGAGTACTTTTTCCACCACTGCTGCTTGGCATGGAATGGAATGGGGGTAAGTCTCTGCGTCATCCTAGGATGGTGTCCAGGGGCTGTACGTACAGTAGGCCTACAGTACATCATGCTGCTTCACGCTAAGGAAACCAGATAGGCTCCTGACCTATGGGTCACATGACTCGCTTGGTTTCCAAGGGCACTCACTGTACTTTACTATAATGCAGTGATCCTTAATGTTTTCAGGCTGTGACCCAACCAAAAGAAGCATATCTGAACTGGGAACCCCGCACCCTGATAAGCACTTGGAATTGTAGGAGTTGACTCATTTCCACAGATAAATATCGAGTTTGACTCGGTTCCACAGATAGATATTGTGAAAATAGCAGATCGGCTATTTTCAATAATTTATTTTGATGATTGCGTTTGATGCAGTCTTTTTTCTTTTCTTTCATTTTTTTCCTTTTTTGATGTTAACAGTGCCGGAGATTAGCTTTACACAGACGCACGGACGGACACACACACTCACACACACTCGGACGGACGTGCAAAACATACTCTCTCCCCATGCCTTCGGCCTGGTGGAGACAATGGCATCCCCAGAATTGGGATGCCACGGTTAAAGTGGATAACCCGTTCGTATAACTAACTCACTCACTGGAAAAGTTTGCTCTCAGTCTATGACCGATGTAATTGTGGGGCCATTTACTGTAACACTTTTCTATGTTAGAAAGCGGAACTTTGTAAACGATAGCCTATACTTGTACAGTTTTAAATAGCATTTTTGGAATGGCTTTAACGCACACCCAAGACTTTTCCAAGGACCCGCATGGGTACAATGGGTCAATTCTGGAGGACACAGAGATTGGATTACTTCTTTCTCAATAGAAGAACATGTTTTTCTTTCTCTGGTGAAAATGTTCTATTTAGGATATGATTTTGATATTTTCTGCATATCTCTCCAAAATAGGCCAAAAGGAGAAGGTGCCAATAACACAATCATTTGGCATAAACATCCACTACCACATGAACACTAGCATCCCTATTCTGGGCATGTTACAATGGGTATATATTCAGCCAAAATACATGGATTAACCCATTCTGACCTGAGATCAGATTCATACGAGGTTTCCACTGGACAGACACTGGTCTGATTAACCCACTTCTGACCTGAGATCAGATTCTAAAAATGTCAGTCGCTCTTCGATTTTTCAAAAATAGCAGACCTACAAGCTCGTATCGCGCCACTCGGTGGCGCGATATGAGCTTGTAGATCTGCTATTTTTAAATAGATAAAGCATAACATGATGCCAACACCAAAATGGGTGCCCGGTCAGAATGGGTTAAAGCAAAATAAAATCTCAACTTCTTTCTATCACCAATTCCTATTATATCATTTCTGAAATGTAGTGTGAAAAAGGCTCCCCACTGTTTCCTAAAAAAAGGTAAACCATATGTAAAATGATGCGATGTTTTAGTAATATATCCCTGCTGTTCTACATACTGCCAATAATGTGCAATCACAGACTGAGGCTTTAACCTTTGCTTTTACGAAATACCTAGAAAATGCTTCCTATAGTATATTGATAGTTTGACCACTTCAAATGCCCAATCATTTATGAAACATTACTGAAAATAGCCTAATTGAGAGCCTGTATAGATAGGCTATTTTTTGCGACGCAACATAATGCTTCCATAGAAGACATGCGTTTCTATGGAGTCCAAATGACTGAAATAAGACTTCATAATCGTGATATATATGTGATGCAATGTGACACGTTGTGAGCTTGGTGTACTGTAAATGGAAAAGTACAGACCCCTAGCTATAAAAAGGTTTGTATTATTTATTTATTAAATAACAGTGAAACAATAAGCACATCATAAAAAAATAACAAATTACAAATTAAATTATACCTTTTAACAGCACAGGCATTCTTGCTTTCTCAAAGAGCACTAATTTGCATCCCTGGGAAGTTGGGTCAAGCCCTCATCCTCCCCCTCTGTGCATTCTTAGCAAACGGTAATATATTTTTGTCCAACTTTTTTCTGCCATATTCTCGATTCAGCACATTACCAACAGAAAGGGCGCGACCTCTGTGTCTATTTATGGTAATTCCTAACAGATGGTTGCACATACTACTTTTGCCTTAGCTCATCTGTGCCGCGCTCACATTAGAACTGAAAATGAACTTTTCTGACCTTCTCCACAGAATCTGCCCCAGACACCTGATACCGCAGGTTACCATCATTTTACTTAACTCCCATGCGGTATACGCAGTAAAAAAAAATCACCGGCGCTCCTTTAACTTCCAGGTCCATTTGGTTACATTTGTGCGCTTTTCAGAGTTGAAATAGATACGTAAAAACTGAGGATTTACTGCAGTTTCTAAATTGTCCTGCCTTTGTTTGACATTAGCATTCATACTGCACTATGCCTATAGAGACGTTTTAGGTGCGCTGTGCACAGCATGATGAAAAAGATGAATTGTAGGCCTGTAAAATCACCCAAAAGGGCATACGTCAAGAACTTCATTCCCAACCTGCTTCATTTTCATCATTATAGTTTAGTTCTTTTGCCTATTATTTAACCTATAATTGAATTGAATGCATATTAAATTAGGCCTTTCTTATACATTTCTTAAAAACAAATACCTTCTTTTTTGTAATTATCTTTAGGCCTACTCCATTTCTCCAATTGTTGTATGATCTCAAATGTGAGCAGTATAGTGGTTCTCAACCAGTGGTCTGGGGACCACCAGTGGTCCTTGAGGGGGTTCCAGATGGTCCCCAGCTAAATGGTGGATAGTTGTTAAACAAATGGACCCTTATAGATTTGTAACTCTGAGAGTGCAAAATGAAACCAAATGGACCCTTACGTAGCCTTGCCTAACCAGACAAATCATGCCATTGGCACCGCTCAATTGTGGGAGGATTTAAACCAACCAGATTCGTCTGGAACCAGAATGGAACTAACCAGGGCCCAGTATGCAAATATGGAGCAGGCTTATCACCAACATTGAAAAAGGAAGGGATGTCCGCATACTGAATTGAAGCTCCCAGGAAAATTCTTTATTTGTAACAACGTTTCGACCACAGTGGTTTTTGAGTGGTTTTTGACCAGCACCTGTAGAATTCCTGGAGATGTGCGTGCTTCCTGTCGTATCTTATCACCAACATTGCCTGTTATCTCTCCTATGGCACCACATCATCCACAACATGGAATTTGTTTTGGGTCTGCGAAGCTAAACCTCATCAAATGGTGGTCTGTGGCTCAAATGCTGAATAAATAATGTGACATGATTTGAAAAAGGTTGAAAACCACTGCAAAAGGGACTGCATGGGATTCAATAGCTGACTGAGTGAACATTCCATTACTGTGCCTGCCTGTGGATGTAGCCTATACTGTATACGTGCACTGATACACAGGACAGAAGGCTGACAGGTCCTCACAAATGCCACAGTTCACATATTATCATTTAATAGGCTTTAGACGTCGGGAGAGTCCAGTCTAATCAAACTCCAAGGAGTAACATAACAAAATCATCATGTCTTAATGTGCAGTTAATTTAACCCTAAAACGAGCCTATAAAGTGGGCCCATTTTTTACACTCTCGGATCTGAATTAATGCTGGGGATTATTTCACAATGTCATAGAGTTATATAGGCTCCACAAGCATGTCTACATGGGTCTAGCAGTGCTTCTCAGACTTCTTCAAGTAAAAATTGTATTTGGCTGTGGAGTCTGAACCCCACCTGGAAATAGTTTGTGCCAGGGACCCCTAGAAGAGAAGATTTGTTAAAAAAGGAGAAGAAATATAGCGAGTGTACAAGCTCACAGCAGCTCTGTGAGCTTGTATATCTCCTATTTTTGAATAGCCAATTTTTGTACTGGATAGCCTTACAATGATTGATTAGCTTGATTGTGATGCTATATGTATACTTTCCCTGGGGACCCCCTGAAACCCCCCTAGGACACCTGTCAACATGTGGCATGCAGGTATATAGTGCATTTTAATTCAAACCAAACTGACACACACACACACACACACACACACACACACATACACCGTGGCGTTCTCTCTCCTCTCTCCTTTTATGTGTCAAAAGGTGGACACTGTAACAGGCGTTGCAGCAGCAGCAGCAGTGACAGGTAGCACAGGAAAGGAACGGCGAGGTACAGCAGAGAGAGAGAGAGAGAGAGAGAGAGAGAGACAGTTGAAGTAATTTCCATTGGCAGCTGTGTGTGTGTGTGTGTGTGTGTGTGTGTGTGTGTGTGTGTGTGTGTGTGTGTGTGTGTGTGTGTGTGTGCGTGCGTGCGTGGATACGGTCCACCGGCCCGACGCAACTTTCTGCTACCGTTCCCTTCTCCAGACTCACAGTCCTCTCTCGGCTGCAATTTCTCTTCTCGTCAACTGTTCCAGGCTCCACAGCAGCCACACACACATCTATCTCCCTCTCCCCGCTCACTTGTTTCAATCTCCCCGCAATCAGTTTAGCGTCACCCCGCCATCCATCCATCCATCCATCCATCCATCCGAGGAGGAGGGAACGGGAAGGGAAACCGTCGTCAACTGAAGCTCAGCACTTTCCCCCCTCTCTTGTCTCTTCTCTCCTTCCTGGCCTGGCTTGTTCAGTTTACCCGCTCGAGCGCAATGAAATCTTGGTTAATTGCTGTTGTAGGAGATGCCCTTCAGGTAAGACACACACGCGCACACACACACTACACACACACACACACACACACACACACACACACACACACACGCCCGCGCGTGAACCGTTCACGCGGGTGGACGACGTCCTCTCTCACGCACGCACTCACGCACGCCGACGACCAGAGAGAGAGAGAGAGTGTGTGTGAGAAAGAGGTAATGAGGGAATGTGTGCGCCTGGATGAGGAAGCAGCGAGCAGCGACGTGCCAGTGTGTTCAGCGCGAGACACGGACTCATCCTTCTCTTCTCTTCTCTTCTCTTATTGCCGCTTCATCTTTTACCAGCAGCGCTTTTAACAACACGCCATAAAGGTGAGTTTTAATATTCACTGGAAATGTTCCGTGTCGTGGTGGTTGTTGTTGTTGTTGTTGTGTTTGTGTTTTGATATTTCATTCACTTGTTTTATAGTGTAGCCTTTTTTTGCGTTGTTTCACGGTTTCACCTTACATTGTTTTAAATGGTAAAAGGTGAGCTAATCTACTTTTCTATATGTGCGGACGCCTTTTCTAGCAATGCACGTTGCTGTGCTTTTCTGTCGTGTAACTTAGCGAAAATATCCGAGCTACAAGCTCGTGCTCTCAGATAAGTGATTGCAATTACCAATATTGGTCACAGGAGGTTGGACTTTCTGAAAAATATTGTTTACCCTCAACTAATTGCCTCTTCTCAAAACCTAAACCACTTCTAAAGCAAAACGCCTTTTCTAGCAATGCAAGTGCTGTGTTTTTCTGTCGTGTAACTTAGCGAAAATATCCGAGCTACAAGCTCCTGCTATCAGATAAGTGATTGCAATTACCAATATTGGTCACAGGAGGTTGCACTTTCTGAAAAATATTGTTCACCCTCAACTAATTGACGCCTCTTCTCAAAACCTCAACCACTTCTAAGCAAAACACAAACCACCGCTGCTCAGTATTCTAGCTGTTATTTTATGCATGCTGGACCATCATTCTCCTGATTATGAAACTGACCTTTATGATTATGATGATAAATTGGGTTTTACTCGAAATTGACGCTTTACAGCATTGTCAACTTGACAAAAAATGAATACATTCTTTCTTTCTTTCTTTCTTTCTTTCTTTGAATGACTTAGTTAGTTGGTTATATGGTAGCCTATTTGTTATTTGTTATTCTTATGGCTGAATGGTCAAAGTTCAAATAGATTGACATTTGGATACATGTCACTGTGTTTGTGCTGCAGTTGCAAAGCTGATCTGATGTTTTGATTGAATAGGCATACTTTATTAACAGTTTGTAATGGTAGCCTACATTGGTACGATTTTACAATGCTAAAAGCATAACACAAAAAGCCATATGTCTGTGTGTTCAATTCATCAAGGCTGTGTATTCAATTAATCAAGAATTGCTGTGTCTCCGACTGAATCCGCCAGACTATACTATGTAATCCGTCTTCCCCCAAAACAGGTAGCCTACGTATATTGTGTTAGAGCAGAATACAACCGAAGCCCCACTTATGTCATGACTACAACTTGATAAATACCGAAGCCTCAACACATCTAGTATCCTAATATATACCCACCACAACATTGCTATAATATCTGCCTCCACCACAATTCCCTCTTGGCCATGTGAGATAAATGGCCCTGTTTTTAAATAGGTGCAGGGTTGTATTACGCTATGCGTATACATGGTGGTTCTTAATGTATAAAGTACACGCTGACTTTCCAGAGTGGTATAGAAGGTTAGCAAAGGCCTCTCTATAGCTCATTAAAGCCATAGATCAATGTGGGTGGCATGCATGCGCACCGCCCCTGGGCTGTGTTTTACCCCCCCCCTGCACTGCTAATGGGCCTTAGTGACCAATCAAATGTGCACTATCAGAGGGAACACCTTGCCCTCCGCACCGTATAGCTTGTATCACAATCTATTTAAGTGATTCTCAACCTTTTTTATTTTTTGTAATGTCAACTCAAGGATTGATGTGCGTTATTCCATGCGGGCGGACACGGACCCCTACCCATTCAACAGTTAATCTCTGGGGACCATGCATCTATATACTGTACACTGACTGTACAATCCTCTGTGTAATTTAACCCTGGGACTCTGAAATGGACCCTTATGGCTCAACTTCACCCATTTACAACCTATCTTCATTATATAATTGCTGGTCCTCACTAATGCTCATTATAATAATGGTACTATTTTGTTTTGGTCTATCCGTGTCTCAGAGGAGAACTGTGGGCAGTTCAGAAACCCATCTACCAGTGACATCATCACTGGGGAGTCCAAGCTAATAGAAACTATAGGTGCATTGATCGGGCCAATATTTACTCCAATATGTAATATAATATCGTTTTGCATCTTTGTGACAGGCCTAAACATTCTCCCCTTCACACACACACACACACACACACACACACACACACACACACACACACACACACACACACACACGCACACAATGATGTTTTGATGTGGGTTTTCTTTTGACATATAGGCCTAATAATAATACAAATGCTCCCAAAAAACCTCTAATAGGACCTGCAGGCTTTCTATTCCTGGAAAGTTAGCATGCCATATTTGAAGCCATTGTTCTTGCGTTAATACAAATCAAAATGTGAAAAAGAAATTGGAGAAAAAAAAAAGCCTAAAGATGATGTCACTGGTAGGCGGGTTTCTGAAGTGTCCACAGCCCTCCTATGAGACACAGACAGACCAAGTAGAAACGAATGGCACCATTAGGCATTTATCATGCATTAGTGAGGACAAATTATATGAGGATGGGTTGAAAATGTGTGAAGGCATCCTGCAATTTAACGCTGAGAGCGTACAAATGGAACCAAATGGACCCGTGCGGATCTATTTGGTCCATCTGTACATAAGTTGAGCCTTTGCATACACCTGTAAGGTCGTCGAGGCTAGGGCAAATGCTACGGCAAGTGCTACGGGCTAAGGCCGGAGCCTGAAGAGGTGGGTTTCAGACTACGGCGGAAGATTGGGATTGAGTCTGCAGTTCTGATTGCAATGGCAAGTGCATTCCATAGTTTTGGAGCCAGAAGGGAGAAGAGTTTGGGACGTGTCTACCACCAGAGCTGCGTCAAATGGTCCTTTATAGTGGGTTATGATAGCTCGCCGTCATAATGCTGGATTGGGTTGCTAGGCAATGAAGTAAACAGAAAATGTAGGAAGATTGCCGCACGCATCCACTCGTTGTGGTTCATCCTACTATAAATGCGCCACGTCTCTGTGTGTGTGCGTGCGTGCGTGCATGTGTACGTGTGTGTACGGTTGTAATGCACGTAACTCGAGAAAAGTTTGACCCACCGACTTCACATATATTGACACTTTTCAGTTTGCAGTCTTCACACACAGGCACATACACAGATCTCCATGTGGGATACCGGCTGACAGTTAAAACTAGTGCTATGACAACTTATAATATCATTAGGTTCCCAAGTTGCATCGTTCTCAAGTAGGCCAGTGGCCGACTGCGACAGGCACGTACAGGTCTAGTCTTTTTAAATGCCTTTATCTCAGATTCCTTTCCCAGATTGCGCCCAACTCCAAACTCGGCTGAACTGCCGATCACGGTAAAACTATGTCTTCTCCTTCTTCGAGTGAAAGTATATAGTATCGTCCGTCACAACACACATCGTCAGTCTACATAGCTGGTTCTGGTTTTCGCGTTTCCGGTGAATCCTTCAAAATAAGGGTTTCACTGAAAAATGCTGGTGGTTAATGGGTGAATTTATGAATTAATGCTGACAGGGAATGTGTTCCGTGTGCCTCCCATTTATTATCTCTTCCCACAAACAATGCACCCATCCCGTCTCTATAAGCTGGCATGTCAATGTCGTGTCATGACGCGGCTTTGAACTCTAGTCGTTTTCCACGGTGGACACGTTTATGTGAGCCCCCCCCAGGGTGCCATCTCTGAGGTGTAACAGCCCACCAGGACCCAGTGTATTGTATAACCATAGGACCCCGGGCTAAACAGGATTTGAGTGGAATGAGGGCTTATACGGAACAACATAAACTGCATTAATGAGCTTAGTTTGAATCTTTCATTTTTACTTGGTCACACCTACCTGTAAAATATGAATACCGCTCAAGCTATTTGATGGTGATGACATCACCCCCATGCCCCCCCCCCCCCCCCCCACGACTACCACCACCATCTGTTTTTTTTGCCTAAAGCATGCACTTGAACTTAAAGCCTGATTTATTTATACTTTATTTATACCCAACAAAAATAAACCGATCTACAAGCCCACCAGGACACGTTGCGAGCTGGTAGAACAGCTATTTTTCAGCGTTTTTCACCATTGCATAAATTGGGGCAAACATGGGTAACCGTGATCGCTAGAAATGTCAGAAATGGTACAAGCTGTGCATTGGCTCACACAACCGTTGTTGTTGACTTGTGGGATGGACAACAGCAGTACAGTAACAGGATTGAAATCCTTCATTATGTATTATTACAACCTTGGGATGAGCCGTTTCTGCATCAGTCAACTGGAATGTATCACCCTCTTTCCTGTACAGCGGAAAGGAGGAAGGATGCACACATTGCCTCAGCTTCACGCCACTGTGCTAACTCATGCCTTGTAAACAGTCCCTGCACCTTGTAAATCCTTCCCCCTGGACTCAGTGCGTATACGGCTCAATTACAGCTGGCCGGGGTCTGGCCGGCCGCGATAGTTCTCGTGTCGGCAGCAATACATTTTAGGTGAGGTAATCAATACTCTGTCCCCCATTTAGTATTATGACTTTCTGGGCTTGTTGTGGTTGAAGCAGACAACGTCGGTACAGGCAACTAACTGCTCTCGCCTCGTGTCCGTGCCGTGCGTGATGAGTGAGGACTCGCATATCCACTGTATGAAAAGTGACTGACTTTTGTAAGAATTGTTTAACCCATTAAAGACCCGAGGCAGATTCTACACAAATGCCTTCGAAACCAGAGGTTCTTTCAAGATTTTTCAAAAATAGCAAATGTACAAGCTCACAGCGTGGCACAAAGTAGCGTGCTGTGTGCTTGTGTATCTGCTATTTTGGAATAGCCGAAGCAAAAGAAATCTAAAGTAACGATGGGTCATAATAGGCAAGCTTTCAGCAATCATAGTTGATCTATCAGCTATTTCTGTCAAAGGGCTTTGGTGTGTAGAGGGAGGAGAAATAAAGAGCCCTGGGGGACCTCGGGTTAACTAAGTAAAGGATTTAAGTGGTTCTGTTACCACCTCCCCCTTGTTTGTACAAATTACAATCTTGTGCATTTTGGAAAACATTTGGTTATTACAAGCATTAAAGCATACTGATTTGTGTACACAGTATTATGTTCAATTTAAATCCAGAATATAGCCGAAGACATGCAGTTCCCAGCCCCCCCGTCTCCAGCCACCTTGTCCATTTTCTGCCCAGTTCAGAAAGCCAAACACTGCAAACCTAATCCCTCTCATGCCTGACAGCCATGCTGTTCCGCAATTACATCAAAGAGACATGCAATGGGCGCAGTGAAGCAACACAAACATTCCACTGCAATGCTGCTTTTCATGCAGGTTTTGATGTCCTTTTTCTCTTGCTTCAAAGCCCCTGCCGAGAGCCATTCGGTGGCTGTCTTTTCCCTTTAGTTGTGGAGTGTTCAAGCTGTTTGTCCAAGTTTTATTGCGTGACGATAACGTCAGTCACGACGGATTATAAACAAATGCTGAAATGATTCACTGATTGCACGGCTCCTCTCTTCAGTCATTTTAATGAGTTGTTTGGGAGGATGGCGGTGCAAGGTCATAGTCTCGTTATTCTGCAGGTGAAAAAGGGGAAGCGGTTAGCCTACGTGTAGATGTCATCTCGCCAAAGTGCTGTGTGGCAGTGGTTCTCAAAGTGGGTCTGTGCTGTGGGCACTCGGGGGTCCTTGAGGGGGTACCAGGGGGTCCCCAGTGGGTACCAGGGGGTCCCCAGTGGGTCTGTGCTGTGGGCACTCGGGGGTACCAGGGGGTCCCCAGTGGGTCCCCAGTGGGTCTGTGCTGTGGGCACTCGGGGGTCCTTGAGGGGGTACCAAGGGGTCCCCAGATAAATGTGGGAATATGGCATCGCAATCAGTTAAACCACCTAAATGGAAACAAGACTGCACATACTTTTGCTGCTATCCCTTTTGAAATGTTTAAATGTTTTTTGCGGCTTTCGCCTTTATTTCTTTTATAGAGGGACAGACAGTAGGCTGGCAGGAAATGGGGGAGAGAGATGGGGGAGTGACATGCAGTAAAGGCTGTCCCGCGGCACACTGCCAGACTCGGACTACCGGCCATGGTGCCTGGACCGCTGAGCCATGGCCCAGGCCTGAACTGAGTGTTTTGACTGTATTCTGTTGCTGTTTTTACATTTATGTTCAATAAACTAATCAATCAAATATTTGGTGTAGACGGAAAAAGTGGTCAAAGTACAGTTGTAACTAGTTGTAACTAACTAGTCCAGTTAGTTTGAAGGTGGTTCTCAACCTGGGGCTTGGGGCCTTGCATTGCAAGGTGTCGTGAGCTTGTAGATCTGCTATGGAACTGATACATGTTGTGGAATTGGCAATGTGTTTGTGGGAGTGGATGTTTTGGATGAGTGGACAGGTGGACGAACAGATGGACAATGGGTGGATGTGTGGCTAAACCGGGTAGAAAGGTACATGGATGGATGGATGGATGGATAAATGGTGTGGTCATGGTGTGGACATTTGGCGGTGACGGGTAGATGACTTGTACGACATAGCTCACCTCTGATGGCGGTGTTGAGTAGTCCATTTGACAGTGAAGTTCAGGACTACTGGGCTAAGAGATAGATGACGATATGGAAGAGTGAAGTGGAGGTCGGGTACTAAACACCAGCATGCTTGCACTGCTGCCAAAGACAGTCTCTTCTTACAGAATATTGGAGGTGTCTCTACCATAGATATAAAAAAAAATAGATGCCTCATTGGCCACTGCAGTTCATTGGAGCGATATGTCGCCAACAAAGCTCGGAACTTCCTAGCAGCGAAGGGCGGAAATCAAGCGTAGTAAGTGACTACTGGCCACATCACATTGACTTATCAATTCAATCCAAAGGGAGCTTTATTGTCATGAGGAAACAAACGTTACATTGCCAAAGGAAGTGGCGCTGGAAAAGAGGGAGTCGCACCTCTGATTGGCCTACCGAACTTCCCCTTATGTGTTTCCGCTCATGCTTCCGCTATGCTTCGCAAGGAATCTGGGGAAAGCTTTGCCCCCTCTCGAGAACAGACGCCCCAGAGCCGGAAGAAGCATCTACCTTTACTGTATATGTCTATCTATGGTCTCTAGACTCTCTGCACTCAGTATACTTAGTAAAGTTATTAAATCATCTCTTAAAGGTGCTGTAAGTGATGTGTTGGTGTTTACCTGCAGTAACAGCTTTATTTTGGCAGTGGCTGATAACTGCTTGTACAGAGGGAAATGATGGGTAAAAATGTATTCATTGTTTTGAAATGTAAACACAGGACAAAGTTAAATACTATGCCTTTTACCCATTTTGGGCGGGAACCCCTTTTAGTGTTAGCATTATGTTATGCTTTAGCTATTGAAAAATAGCAGATCTACAAGTGGCGCGCTACGAGCTTGTAGGTCTGCTATTTTTGAAAAATCTAAGAACGACTGACATAGAAACATAGCTTTTTCAGAAAACTGTCAGGATGTAGAAGACATGTAGAAGACAGTATAACATAACCCCTAGGATGCATATCAGTAGATCTAAGCAGTGGAGCTACCCGTGGGGAGGAGGTGGGTGGATAAAACGGCAAGATTCTCCTGACCAACGCAACAGAGGCACAGCTGGAAAGCAGTTTTGCTATGTCTACTTATTATAAGCGACTTTTACTTTTTCTGTGAAGTTGACTGTAAATATAACGTATTTTACTATATATTTACAGTACACCAGTCTCGAATATGTTCATGTCATGGACCCTCCCCATTTGAAAATGCTTTGTGCCAGGGAGCCTCTTACGAGATTCGTCTTGTTAGAATGTTTAAAAATGTGTACAAATAGTCCATGTTTTATTTTTGAAAATGGCAGATCTACAAGCTCACAACGCGATGTGAAGCGTTGCAAGCTTGTAGAGCAGCTATTTTCAAATAGCCAGCGTATACAGTAGGCATACTAGACATATATAGGTTAAAGTGCTCATGTGGCCTACCGCAGACGCTTCTTTTGGGCTTGTTTTCATAGACCTATTTCTTTCTCTCACAAAATCTGGCAACCCAGCTGGAAAGCAGCCTAATGGTGAGCTAACAGGGGGTTGAGGACGGCATAGAAATGCTTACGGTGTATGAATGATGATTGGTTTGCTTGTAAACGTGCACTACTGACTACTGAGTGGTCCGAGCAGCTTGCTAAGTTGAAGGGAGTTCCAACCGCGCCTCTAGCTTATGGCAGGCCAGTCTGGTGCATTTCAGAGGCAGGACAGGTTACAGGAGGAAAGGAGGCACTGGAGCAACTCGGACAGTTTAAGCCCTTATTTTATTATCGGGGTTCATGTAAAAAAGTGACAACGTTTTGATGTTTCATAACCTGACGAAGATGTAACTGAAACGTCGAAACGTTGTCGCTGTTTTACTTGCACCCTGATAATAAAAGGGCTTAAACTGTCTGAGCTGCTCCAGTGCCTCCTTTTCTCCAGCTTGCTCTAAGTTGTTAGAGTTCTCTGACTGAACTTGTGTTACTCATTATTTGATTAATCCATTAAGACCTGAGGCCGATTTTACAAAATAATGTCTTCTCAAACTCGTCTCAAAATATTTTAGGAAGCGCAATCTACCTGCGAGTAATGAATTTCTCTTTCTCTGGAATAGAACACAGCGGACACTCCACTGGTGTCTCCAGGAACGGTGATAGTTGAATATGCAAAAGTATGTACCGCGGGCTGTAACTCAATAATGTTGGAGACATTTCTATTAGCCTCTGTGAATAAGAAAGAAAAGAATAAATCTTACAGATGCTATCTGTGTAATGCATGCAAAATGCCATCAGCAGCAGTTGCGGCCTCTAAATTCCATTTAACCCATTCAAACTGGGAAAGCATAGATGTGTCAGTTTAGATTTTAACCACTTGAACCATTATTTTATACTTTGGCTATACAAAAAAATTGCAGATCTACAGTACAGCTTATATAGTGTCACTTATGCCACTCTATGAGCTTGTAGATCTGCTATTTTGGGGAAATCTTCTGGGGGTTCCTGGAACAAAATATGTTGTGTTTCACAGCCAAATACACACAATGTTTGAGAACCACTGACATTGAAAGAAATAGGTTTTTCTGACAACTGTTAGGCAAAAACTGTGAATCGGCCTCGGGTCTTAATGCGTTAAGCAGAAGTGACGATAAGAAATTCTGTTTATATGTCCATGAATTGCATCCGTACTCTGTGGATATGAAAGGGGAATTCATTTCATAGGTGATATGCTGTTAGTCATTTTACTCAACCTTGGTGTGTTTGTGTGGGTGCCATGGGACCTACCTGTGGCGTGTCCAGGGGTTGGCCTGGGGTGGCGTGGGTGTGTCACCCCAGGTGCAGCGATGACGCAAGGTGCCACCACAATTACACACTTTTTGGAGAGCGCACACTGACTGCTCCGAGCGAAAACCTTGAAAAGCCTGGTTTAAGTGTCTTAACATTTCATCACCTTCTTTGGCCTGAATCATCTCTTCATGACTCTGGCCACCTCTGGTAAAAAGGCCTATATCCTTATTGAAAATGATCATACTGTTCCACCCAGTAGTATAATGGTCTATGTCAAGAGTTGACCTAGGCCATTTTATGTCGCCAAGTCAAATGTTTATTTATTTATTTATTTATTTTTAGTCCTAAATCACATTGTCTTGTGACTTAGCCCGAGACAGTTACTTAAGTCTGAAGTCCACAAATAATTTGGCAGTCAGGTTTACAGTACAAAACAATTAATAATGTAATCCTCTTATGTGACAGTTTGTATGTCAATAGTTTTATATTGTTATACACTTTGTGGGTGAAACGATTAAGACATATCGTCTAGTTTAGTTTTGGTTCAGTTTTTTCTCTCGCTAAATCTGGCAACACGAACACGGCACACTTGGGCCACCCCATGCAAAGGGAAAGTCTGGCCTGTAGACTGTACAAGAAGAGCAATGCAGACAGAGTGGATACGGAACCTCTGGCCTGTAGACTGTACAAGAAGAGCAATGCAGACAGAGTGGATACGGAACCTCTGGCCTGTAGACTGTACAAGAAGAGCAATGCAGACAGAGTGGATACGGAACCTCTGGCCTGTAGACTGTACAAGAAGAGCAATGCAGACAGAGTGGATACGGAACCTCTGGCCTGTAGACTGTACAAGAAGAGCAATGCAGACAGAGTGCACTCCATTCTCCATCTCCTCCTATCTACAGCAGCGACCACAGCGTGGAGCAGTCATCTGTGCCACTGCTGCTGCAGGAGGGCCTATCGCAAGATGCCTTTTATGAGAGTTTGGCACCGGTAATAAACGTCCGATGTGTGTCTCTCTCTCTGTCTCTCTCTCTCTGTCTCTCTCTCTCTGTCTCTCTCTCTCTGTCTGTCTGTTTCTCTCTGTCTCTCTCTGTCTCTCTCTCTCTCTCTCTCTCTCTCTCTCTCTCTCTCCCTCCCTCCATGAGGCGAATGATATCTTCCATCTTCTGTTATTAATATCTGCTGCTGCAAAATCAACAAGAGCAACACACGCTCCACTCCTTCTACCTCGTTCTCTCTCTCTCTGCCTCCTCACTGTTCGTTCCACGCAGCCTAGAGGGGCTTCTTTCTCTCTCTCTACCCTGCTCTCTCTCCATCTTCCAGGAAGCGCGCCGCACGGGCTGCGGATATTTCTCTTTTTTTTCTTCAATTCAGCCCCCTCTGTCTTTTTTTCGTTATTTTCTTTCTCCCCCCCCCCCCCCCCGTCTGCCAGCAAGTGATTAAAAATGTGCTTGCCGCTCCCACAGAGGAACACACTGGCACGGTGCAGCTGAGCCCACAAAGATGAAGACCTTTGTTACATGCTGATGAGCCAGTAGCGGCATGGAGGAAAACACACCCGGGGCACCAAGGCAGCCACCGCCGGCGTACTGCCTGGGGGCGCCGCCGCAGACAGACACCCCACACACACACACACACACACACACACACACACACACACACACACACCCCCAGACACCTTCGCCATCCTCCACCCCCCCTCCCCCCAAACCGGGGGATGGATGCATGGATCTCTGGGGGGGGTGGTTTGATAACTTCAAAGGCATTTGGTGCTGAAATCAACGATCCATATTCATGGAACCTGGGAAGTTTTGCAAGATTTTTTTTCCCGAAATAGCGGATCTACAAGCTCATAGCGAGACACGAAGTGACATGCTTTCAGCTTGTATACTGTATCTGCTGTTTTTGAATAGCCAAAGTATACAATAATGGTTAAAGTGGTTACAATGACACTATATTTGCCCCCGCCCCCACCTCCCGCCCCACTACACTGCATTCTCTCGGGATGTCAATATCCAAGCAGGAAATCCCGTGAAACGGTGTTGCTAGCTTCAAAGGCTTTGGCGGTGACAATCCATATTCATGGATGTTTTTTTTTTTGTTTTGTCTTTGCAACAGATTATTTTTCCCTGCGTCATTAGGCAGCGTGGTGAGGAAAGGGTATATTTACGGTTGTGTGCCACGTGACAACATGAGTCGTGAGCTGCGTTGGAACCATGTGTTGTTCGGTATACTCGCGTCACATTCACGCCACGTTCTGCCACTTGTCGCTTGTAAACGCATGTCGTGAAAACATGAGTGCTGTACCTTGTTTGTTTTTTGTCTGTGCTGTCTCCACCACAGTGTTGATATTGACAGCAATTTTTTATAGTTTCAGTGAAGTTTTAGTCTACTAAATACCTTATCGGGTCCATGAAAACAAGCCAAAAAAAGCAACTAGGCAAGCTCACAGCGACACGTTGTGAGGTTATAGATCTATTTTCAAAAAGAATATTGACATCAATTTAAATATTTTGTATTTACCCCCTTAAGCTCCTCGGGAAACGGGTGGATAGGCTAGGTTTAAACTTTAAAGTACTCATGTGGCCTCATTTGGGCTTGCTTTCATAGAACCGGTTGCTTATTTTCACTCACAGAATATGGCAACACTGGTGACTACACACCGGTTGCTTAATTGCACTCAGAATCTGGCAACACTGGTGACTGCACCATGGTAGTCAAAGCACACAGGAAGACGGCCAGACAGTAGCATCAAGATGCCGCCTAGAGCAGGCATCCGGGTTTTAAAACAGCTGGTTGACGCCTCTTGAGTCTTGACGCTACTGTCTGGGTACAATGAGAGCCAGTCATCCTACAAACACAGTAGCAAAGGAGAGCTCATCGTTTCAGTGTTGTTGTTGTTCAGGCTTATATTGCAATCTTCTGATTCTGCCCATCGTCGCAAGCATTGCATGCAAGTCATTTCTTGCAGGCGATGCTATCTTTCATTTTGGAGAAGGATTGTTGTTGACCGGACATATTAATGTTCTCTCATACAAACAGATGTGTTACTATATCAAGGGTACCAATTTGTTCAGGCCGTGACCCCCCCCCCCCAAACCGCCCTGACAAGCACTTGGAATTGTCTGCATTACATTTAGTTTGGCTCAGTTACACAGACAAATATTGTGAAAATAGCCCAACTACTGTATGCATGCTCACAACGCCTCATATACCTGCACAGTGTATGCTTCGGAGACGGAGGACCAGATACTGATTATAATATTTATGTTTTAGATGGAAAGTCCAAGACTATTTTAGACTTTCTTTTATCACATGACAGCTCCGACTGAGCGTGTCCATGTATCTCACATTGAACAATGGCTGGTGACAGAGGCGTGCAGTGATCAAGCTGAAACTGTCACGATTCTTACTGGTAACGCTGACAGCATCCACATCAAACATCTCTGGGTTTACGGTTTCGGAATAGTGAGGCTGACTCTAAGCATTCCAATGTGCAGTGGTGCAGTGGTGGAAAAAGTACTCAAGCTTCACTTAAAGCTGCTATAAGCAATAATATGTCAACATTTTAATGACTTATTTTTTTATTTTTTGGTATTCAGACAGCCAGCAATGGGCAAAACGCTCCCAAAAAGAATGTAGTCTCTGTGGCACATCTAGGGGCCACAATCTGCATTAAAATATTTTCCTATAAGCTTTGTCATTGGTCGATTTGCCTGTCTACTTACTCTTACTGCCTGTCATTTCGACCAGGTTTTTTTCCGACCAATGACAAAGCTTCTAGGAACATCTTTGAGCTCACTTTGCAGATTGTGGCCCCTAGATGTGTCACAGAGACTACATTCTTTTTGGGAGCGTTTTGGCTGTCTGAATACCAAAAAAGAAATAAAAAACATTACAATCCTGACATATTATTGCTTATAGCAGCTTTAAGTAAAAGTATCAATACTTGTCAGGAATTGTCAGGAATTCAATAATACTTTAGTACAAAAGTATCTGCATCAAAATGTACTAAAAATGTACTTAAAGTACCTTGTGAGTTTATGGTTTAATTCTGTGTGTTCAAGCCAGGAGAGGACACTCCCATACGGCGATTCACGACGTGAGAGGAACTTAAACACACTAAAGTTTTCAAATAATTGTAGTGGAGTAAAAGTACAATATTTAACTCTGAGATGTGGTGGAGTAGAAGTAAAAGTATAGAAAATTGGAAATACTCCAGTAAAGTAAAAGTACCTAAAGTTTACTTAAGTAGGCTACAGTACTTGAGTGTATATATACTATATATAACCTTCAAGATTTTCTTTTAAATGATCAAAAATAGCAAATGTATTGCACCAAGTGCTGTGCGCTCAGTGCGGCGCTGTGAGCTTATACATCTGCTATATTTAGAATAGCCAACGTTTATAAATGAATAAAGTGGTTGAATTGAGACGCTGCAGTTAAAGACATTTCAATGGGGACCCCCTGGAAAACCACCACAAGGACCCCTGGGGGTCCCCGGACCCCACTTTGAGAACCACTGGCTTAAGACGGATCACCTTCTCTGTTATTCCACTGAAGTGCCTTGAGAGTGATATCTACAGCATGCTGGAATAATCTTTGACTGGATTAAGGGGGGGGGGGGGTGTTTGTGTGTGTGTGTGTGTCCGTCCTACCATCAGTAACTTAATATGCACAGTGGTTTCAGCATCTCCCCACAATCCCTAGTGTTTCTGAAAGCCTTTGGGCCTCTTAGTAACATGTGTAGTCTACTCCTGTCTGTGTATTTCATCTAACAATAAGAGCGTCACAGGGTCCTCTGTCCACAGTGGTCGAAAGTAACATGTACATTTACTCAAGTACTGTACTTAACCCCATGGTTGAGTGGAGTCCCCCAGGGCTCTATGCTAGTGTCTTGTCTGTTATTGTGGGACAGGCTTTGGCTGAAACTGTAGCCGATGGACGAGCTCACAATGTGAGCTAATATACTGGATGCTGCAGGGGGTTTAAGTGGTTAAAGGAGCACTTCAACCATTTTCAAGCTTATCTTCAACCTAATTGGTCCTCCTCACTAATGCTCACTATAATCCTTCTACTCACTCTGTGTCTCATTGGTGGGCTGACCGTGGACAGCTCACAAATCTGCCTACCAATGACATCATCGACAGGGATTCCAAATTCCAAGATCACTTGAACTATACTGTCTTTCTTTCTCTTCCAGTACAGTTAGCACGTTGAAATAGAAGACATTGTTCTTGCTTCTTGCATTTTTAAAATGGCATTTCCAAACCTGCTTATCAATGATGTCAGACATCAGACATCAGTCAGGACCAAAAATAATGTTGAAAATGGGTGAAGTGATCCTTCAATTTTGAGGTATTTTTTTTTCTTTACTTGATTTCCATTTCTTGCTACTGTATACCTCCACTGGAATACATCCCAAGGGATCGATCATGTACTTTTGACTCCAATACTATTACTTGACAGCTTTAGTTACGAGATACTTTGTTTGCAGATTCATGTTGTTAGCCATTACAGCCCTATTTTATACTTTCAAATATATTTTATGCAAACCAAAATTCAAAAATACCCATTCGACAAGCATACAAGGCATCGCATGGTGACGGGTTGTGAGCTTGTAGATCTGCTATTTTAGTTTTTGAGTACTTTTACTTTGGTACTACCGTATATGTCACGGGGCAACCCGTGCCCTATACAGTATATATATATTAGTGCTGTCAGGCGATTACATTTTTTAATCGCGATTAATCGCATGATTTGTGTAGTTAATCGCGCGATTAATCGCAAAACCTTTTTTGCTCTAAATTCAATGAACTGAAAGAAATCGCTGTATTGTAGAGATGCTCCGATCTGGTTTGACAACATTAATGTTCCTTTTTTAATTTACCTTTTTTCCACATGACGTATGAAAAGACAAGTGCAATGTGCATTATTTTATGGCTTGCCTGTTTTCTCTCTTTTGAATAATTCTGTGCAATTAGCACATTCAACACAAACAACTGTTTCCATAAAACAAACTAACATAGGCTACTTCTCTATAAGCAGAATCATGAATAGGCCTATTTAATTTATACAAAAGGAGAAGAGAGAGAGAGAGCAATGTGTTTGTGGCTCAAACTTTGTCTAATATTGTTTTAGAGCAGTGGTTCTCAAACATTTTCATGCCAAAAGCAAAGGACCCCAATATTTTTTCAATCTACAAAAATAATCCCAAAATCGTTTATAAATTAAATTACTTACTAATCGCTTATTTGGCAACACTGGCCAGAAATGACCAGTGTTGCTCCTTTTTGTCTTATTTTGTATAGACCTAGGTGGCTTGTTTCTGCCATAGAGTTATACTGGCATCCCTCAGAGCAGGGCCAGTCCAGTTGGTTAAGAAGGGTTGGAACGTGCCAAGTATTGTAGAAGAGAAGGGGTGTGTGTATGATGGGTTTAACAGTGTTCGGGTTGTTAAAGTATCTGTGATTATATGGGCGCCTAGAAATTTGATTCAATTATGTTGTACAACATTTATTTAATAGTTAGATTATTCCTGTGGTATGGGAAATGTCTGTAACAGCTAATTGATAGTTAATTAGAATCTGTACTTGTGGTAGGATCCACTCCCTATAAAGGGAGGCTGCAAGGGACAGACAGTCAGTAGTACTTGGGCAGGCAACGCGTTAACAGCTGAGAGACAGAGCTGCCGGGGCCTTAGTTAAGGGATAGCCTTTAGTGCAGTCACTGTATGGTGTGTTGTCTTTAGTTGTGCTTTAAGTTTCCTTTGTTTTTGTAAAGCTATTTTCCACAGTCTTATTTATTGGAAAGGCCTTCATTTTTGAGTGAAATAAAGAATCAGAAAAGCGGTAATCCTGAACTTGTTCATTTTTGGAGTCTAGGCCACTCGACCAACTTTACACTATAGTTCTGGGGTTTTTTAATACAGGAAATGTACGTGTAACAGTGTACTTAGATTTTGCGCTATTACATATTTTACTTACTTTACATCAGTTTCATTTTAGGTTTACGTTCTGCCATGCCCTAAACGGGGATCAATTATTAATCGATTATTTTTTAACATGATGGATTATCTATTATTTAAATTAAATGGATTAGTGTGATAACTGGTGCACCTCCCCTACACATTAGGACAGCAGAGAAGGAGGTCAGGAACCACGGGAACGGGAGGAAGCGGTCAGAAGAAGAACCAGCTTGGGATCAGCTGCTGGATCAGGTAAGGAGACGGACTGCATGCACACACATCACACACATCTTCTCCTCTTCACAACCGGCCGTCCGGTCAGTCAGACAGACACACACATCTTCTGCTCTTCATGTCTGTCCACACTGCCAGTGGTCACATAGTGTTTGTGCATTCGGACACCGTCAACCTGCTGTGTGCGTTGTCTGCTGTGGTGACGCCGTAATAAACCCATGTAGGCATGAGTAATGCTTAACCCATTAAGACCTGAGACCATATTCTATGAAATGTCTTTTAAATCATGATAAACCTGATAAACCTGTTATATCAGTGGTTCTCAGACCTTTTCATGTCAAGATTTGAGTTAAAACGGTTGCTGGGAAAGAATACATATTCAAAGATTTCACGATTTTTCAAAAATATCAAGCTTGTAGCGTGGCACTCTCACATGCTATGAGCTTGTATATCTGCTATTTTTCAACAGCTAAAGTTTAAAATAATGGTTAAAGTGGTTAAAAGCTACGGTGACACAGAAGTGTTCCAAGTCTTAATGGGTTCATTCATATTCTGCGTTCACACTAGCAAATATGAAAGGTATAAAGATAACAAATGAACACATCATATTTGTACTGTTGTATCTTTGTAGCTGAAGTTGAAACCAACTCAACTTTGTTGTAGCTTTGTAGCTTTTGTAGCAGCTACAAACATCAGATGTGTTGTCTTCATGTCGCTGGTTTCCATTGAACATAAATGGTAGCCTGTGCCCTGTAGCTTTGTAGCTTTCTACCAGTGTGAAGTGAAAGGGCATGAGGCCTGGTCTGTTTGGAGGTAGATAGATTTGTGGCATTCACCTTTTTTTATATTTCTTATGGAGGGACAGACAGTAGGCTGACAGGAAATGGGGACAGAGATGGGGGGGTGACATGTAGTAAAGGCCGTTGGGATCGGGAGTCGAACCCACGGCACACTGCCAGAATAGATTACCAGCCAAGGTGCCTGGACCGCTGAGCCCAGGCGGTGCACTAAATTTGTTTTCATCCACCGTCTTCCTGTATACGTTGTGTTGTCCATGTGTTATCAACTTGTCATATCTAGTATCCTTTAACTTTAACTTGGCCAACTCTAAAAGCTCTGAACATCTAACGGAATCAGAATCAGCTTTGTCACATCACAGTATTACAAGTAAAAAAGTGAGTGAAATTCGTTTTTGTGCATCTTTACGAAGCACAATAATAACATTGCTCAAGAAATTGTACAATCTATTAAGCCTGTAGATTCGCCTATTTCTGCTTTCTGCTAATCGTAGAGGAAGTATGTAGAGCTTACAGTAAGTAAGTGGTTAATATCTGAGAAGCACAACTACTGTAACTGGGTCTCAGGTTTGTGCGTGTGTATGCGTGTGGGCGTGCTGCATGTGTGCCTGCCATGGGAATAGCTGATATCAACCTTTTTCACTGTGTATAAAAAGGTGTTTCTTTGACTGACACATCACTTGGCGGGTTCCCTGCCACTGTAGCAGGTACAGATGAGTGACAAGTGCAAAACAATGATAATGGGCTACAATGCGATACATCAAGCACACGAGTAATTAATTTTCCTTGTGTCTATTTCTCACATACTCCTCAAAGCGTAACACGTGACACGGCTTTGAAAGAACCGCGTTTACAGGCTAAGTTAACTTCATAGCACTTTTCTATATAGTTGTCGGGTGGGGGCAACCGATAGTACTGCGGAGTGAAAGGGAGAGGATGACAAAAACATTTGTGCACTCCCTCATTAAAAAAGTTTAACTCTGGAAAACTGTGCCAGCAACACAAAATATATTCACGTAAATGAATCTCTCTTGTGCTGAATTTTTCATGTCCGACCTGAGGTTTGCAGCAGAGGTCCCTGAAACTGTACCGGGAAACATCGCAGCTCTTGTACCGCACAGTCTCAGCTGCAGGTTTGATGAGGAAGAAAGTTTGGATACTTTGCATTCTGGGTTAGGCTGCACAGGCTAGGGAGTGCGTTTCAGAAAGCTGCTTTTCCCTGGCTCCTGTTTTTTTCTCACCCCTAATGCATGTATGCATTTGACCGCGGACCACCCATCTGATTTATTTCCTTTTTAGAGATCCCATTATAGAATATTTGTGTTGTTGAAAGTTTTCGAAAGATTGCAAATTGTAATTCGAAATTGGCTATTTTCAAGTAGCCGAAGTGTAAAATGGGGTTCAAGTGGTTAAATGAGTATAGTTCAACTAACCACGGTTCGACCGTGGTCGAAAAAATAATGATGAGTTCAAACAAAACATGACTTTCCTATTAATTACACACCCCATGCAGCCTTGGATTTATGGAGATGGTTTTTCCTGAGACAATAATTGGATGACCAGGTCATCCGTTAGTAGGAGACTCAATTGGATCTCAGCTCAGCTTGATAAAAAATAATAAACATTGGCCTGTAGTCGTTTATTTTGGGCATGTTTTCCTTCCTTCTCGCTCCTTTGTTCAACATCAGAAGCATCATTCACAGCTCTTAGGTTCAGCTCACCCCTGCCTGAAATTTGGATCATGGCATTTCGTGTGTGTGTGTCTGTCACACTTATATACACTGTATATGCACAGAAAATTGAATTTTCATTTTTCTCCCCCGTGGCCAACAAACAAAACAAAAAAGGGTCTTAGTTCATCTCTGAACCCACTCGCTGTAAGACTTTGTGAATTTTCATTCATGGCTTTGACCGAGCACCAAAGCCCCCCCCCCTCCACTTCAACTGGATCAGGGTAGCCTTTCAGAGCTATATGCTGTAAGGGTGTGAAGTGCCAGGTAATCCCTCCTCCTCTCTTGGCTTCATAACGAGGTTAGCTCGTCATTTCGCTCAGTTAGACTACATTTGTATATGTGGGGAATTGCTTGCATGCATACATAAACGCATTATAGGGTTACAACAGTTGAATTGAATTAATTAAAATTAAAATATCAGTATATACATATCCATAATCAATCCTTTTGATAAAACTAGAGGTTGAGGCCGCTGGACAACAGTTGTCTAGTATCTCTCTGGAGTGTTTTTTTTACTTTGTCTACACCAAATACCTATTACAAAAATAGCCGATCTACAGGCTCACAATGCATTGATATTAAAAGAACATTTACTTTGTAATTTGTACTTTTGAATACTTGGGTATCTTAAAAAGCAAGTATTCCTTTAACTAGAGTACAACATTTGACAGAGCAATGGTCACGTGACCAGGAGTATATCTGTACTTTGACATCCATGGAAAGTTTGTCATTTCGTCCAGAATGTAAAAATCACACCCGTGTGAACTGAGTGATGAAACTCCCCCCCCCCCCCCCCCCCCCCCCACCTCTCTCTCTCTCTCTCTCTCTCTCTCTCTCTCTCTCATTAACACATAGGTGGGTTAACCAACACATGGGTGGGTGAACACGGACATTGATGTTCCTTGGTGTGGTTGCACCACTCAAAAAGAAAATAACGAAAATAAATTTTAAAATGAGTATACTGTACATGATTTGAACATGCACGGTACATATCATACTTAAAGGTACCCTTACATTTCTTGTTTATGCCCAAAATGACTGGATAGAAAGGTTATGTATAGATGCATAAAGTGAGGGGCCAAGTGAGTTTAACGTTGTTTAATGGCATTTTGCCATTCTTTTTTTGCCACTCCAGTATGTATTCCCGCATAACCTCCGGGTATGATGATGTCACGCCCATAGACCCCGCCCACTCTCTGAGTGAAGCTCCAGGCAGCTTCAGTCTGATAATCAGGCTAGGTTTTGTCGGCATTTGCAGCAACTGTAGAAAAAAATTACGTTAATTGTGAAATGTTCTAATCATGTATGCATAATTGCATATACATCACTTAAGTTTTCCAAACATTAATTTATTTTTACATTTCGGACCAAATAGCCAATTTTACATGGAGGTGCCCACTCTTTGTCTTAGCCTTTGTCCACTGCTGCCTGCAATCCATCAATGTAGCAAGTTTTCTGCAGCGTGTAATTCAGAGAGGGCAAATTCCACAGAGTACCACAAGGACACGGCCTGTTCTGTTGCCTAAACGCTCCCCACTGTAACGCAGCAGAACTCTCCGTGCTGTAGATACCATCTGTAAACACAACCTCTTAATTGGTCCTGATAACGGCTCATAAGCTCTCTTGAAATGGGGTGTGCGTGCGTGCCTGTGCGTGATGGCTGCAACAGTTAATCGAACTGATCGATTTATAAAATTGTAAAACTGTAATCGAGTGAAATGCTAAGAAACAGTCGATGCTGCTGGCGTCTTCTCGTGTGTGTGTGTGTGTGTGTGTGTGTGTGTGTGTGTCCCTACCAACAAAAATGCAACGACCACAACTGGACTTGCCCCCACCCCATCCCATCTTCCTCACAATGTATGGCGGGCGGCGAGGTTATTTTTTTCTTCTCTCTCTCCGACAACCCTCAGCGACCAGCGTGCGTATTTCATTATTGTAATGCAAGGGCCCTTCGGAGCCACTGGCTCTCCTGCCCCTCTGATAAGCTCTGATTTATAACGCACTCCAGCGGGGGCAGAACATATACAACGCTGGGCGTGTGGGGGTGGGGGTGGGGTGGGGTGGCTGACGGGGAGAGGAGAGAAGAGGAGAAGAAATTGTACATTTATGGCAGTGGCTCATTGTCCCAGGGTCATTAAGGTCCCACACTGTAATCAATAGCAACGCTGGTAGGTGGCAGTGTGGGGGAACGGTGAGGAGAGCCCTCTCAGAATGCTAAACTACCACAATCCATGGGAGAAACGGAAAGCCATATAGACAGACCCCACGACGACGGAAAGGGAAAGGTAGAGATGGAGAGGGGAGGATGGGGACCGAAACGGTGTCAGACAAATTGAGAGAGACTAACCCACCAAGGCCGCGAACGTGCATTCTAAATCGCTAGTTTTCAAACCGTTTTCGCGCCAAGGAGGACCCCCAAAATTATATGCGTTTGGCTGCGGAGGAACCCCCCCCCTCCCCCATCTGTAAACCTTCTGTGCCAGAAGAGGGTGAAAAAAGGAAACCATCCAAAAAATATTCAAGGTGTTTCAAACTTTTTACAAGCTCGCAGAGTGGAACTTCTTGCCGCGCTGCGAGCTTGTACATCTGCTCTTTTTGAGAACTAGAACTGTACAGTTCTGAAAATAAAATGACACTTTCCCGGTTTGAATGGGCTAAGAGAGAGAAGAGCGAGAGAGCGGGGGGGTGAGAGAGATGGAGGGAGGCGAGTGAAAGATGGAAAAAGAGATAGATAGAATAACAAGAGACAAAGAGAATGTGCACTGGGTATCAATACATCGGGGGGCGGAGCAGCCTTTCACGCCGTGATGGATTTGCTCTGAGATCTGAGGCTTTTTCTCCCCCCTCCGAGTGCAGAACACGGCTTGCATCGATAAACAGGCATTAGCCTAATCTTCATGGCTTCCACGGCCACTGGAGGGGCCGGCATCTCGCGCTGTCATCGGCTTATGATGAATGAAGTGCGCGGCCATAACCAGAGTCCATCTCCACTAGAGCCACAATGTGCTGTTTTTTTTTTTTTCATTTTCATATAGCAGCTGTTAAATAGCCATTATTGTCCCGTCCTCATTTCGGGAGGCAGGGAGTTGGAGAAATGATTTGTGGGATCGCTGAACATTTCGGTTGTACGGACAAAGCAATCAATTTGTAATATCAATTTGTTTGCCTTAGACTTTATGGAGTTACATCTTCCATTTTTGTCCAAATAGAGATATTTACATAATACTATAAACTGTGTAAGGTACAGTCATCTGTTTCACTAGAGGTTCTGGCTGCTACGAGGCCCTCACACCTACCTATCCCACTGATATGCCCATATAATGAGAGCTCTGTCTCTGTTATGCCCATATATGGTGATCCCTGAGGTCATCAATATTATCGTCATGATATAATCTAACCCGGGCCTCCAGCATCTTATCCACTATAGCCTGAAAGGGATATTCAAGGTTCACTTTATTTGTCATTCGATATTATATTCTACAAATGTCTTCTAAATTCTAGCAGTTGCAGAAAAACCTATGTTGCTACATCAGCGGTTCTCAAACCTTTCATGTCAATGTCCCCAAAATGTATGTATTTGGCCGTGGACACCCCATCTAAGAATATTTTGTTCCAGGGATCCCCAGAAGCAAATATTTGAGTTAAATCAGTGTTTAAAAAAAACACGATTTCTAATAGTATATCTGTAGTAGTAGTGTGGCAGGAAGTGACGTGCTATGAGTTGTATATCTGCTATTTTAGAAAATTCGTGACACACGTACACACGCACACGCACACTGGTCATCTTGGGCATTTTGGGCAAATGTCCTATACATTTCAAATAGTTTAATATAAGGCTTTAGTGGTTTACACACCACCAATATGCTACCACTTTGTTTCTCTCTGTAACTCCACCACAGGGCACTCCCAAACTTTGGAATAATTTAGAACCAATTAGTGTATGGGCATGTTAATTTAAATCAACTTGGGCACTGCCGGTGTCTGGGAGTGAAATCAAATGCAATCAAGCGATGTACTTTCATGCTCGGCTGAGAGAGAGCTTGTGGGGCGAGGGGTGCCCAGCAGGACTTTATTGCATACTGTATAGCGAGAGAATGCACATGCAGGAACAGTGTCCAATGCCACTGTATATCACGCACTGTGGTGGAAAAAATACTCCATTTCTTTGAGGAGTGCTAGCCCCTCCTATGTCCAGTTTTGAGTTTTTGTACATTGAAGACAAAAGTGTGTAAACGCAAACATTGAAGACAAAAGTGTGTAAACGTGTTTTAAAAAAATGGTAGTGGACTAACAATATTTGCCTCTGAGTTTTAGTGAAGTAGAAGTAAAAGTACTGACATTTAAAATCTAGTAAAGATTCCTCAAATTTGTATTTGTACATGCAGTGCTTGAGTACTTAGTTACTTTCCACCCTTACGAGTCCGTTTGGTTCAATTTGTACACTCTCAGAGTTAAGTTGGACTTCTAATATGCCATACATAGTGTCATATTAAATAAGTGGCATACATATTCTGAAGAAAACCTACACTTGACATTCAGTAATTGGGTCTTATGATCAAAATGAGGACATTATAGTGGTGTGTAAAGAAAAAAATCTAAGATTTCTCACGGACAAGGGCATGTTTTTGCCACGGGCACATTTGTCTGTGTATGGACATTGATACCCCCTGTCCCCCTGGTCAAAAGCAGCCAGAACTGTGGTGGTTGATGCAACATGGGGGTGTTCATTTTATACCCTGGATAAAACAAACAAACTAAAAACTTGGTGTACTATATTGTAAGTAGGGTTATATTAATGCCAACGTGTACATGCTTTGTAGAAAGTGTCGCTCGAGTCATAAACCGTATAGGCTTTCACTTTCTGTGCCAAACTTCTCGACTCACTGAAGCTCTCAGCAGCTTCAACTCCCATCGGAATGCTTTCCTTTCCTCGCAACAAGCTCAGCTCATGAATAGGCAGATTGTGGAGGCCGCGTCCATGCGAAGATGCATGCTGCCTCTCCAATGGGAGCGGACAAGACGTTCTCCTTGTTTATTTATTTTTTTGTTCTTTTGATAGTGCAACCGAGGCGGCAGGAAGTGATGTATGTATGCTAAGTTAGAACACAGTCTGCTGGCACACAAGTCCCCGCGGTCCTTGAACCCCAAACACGACTGTGTGTGTGTGTGTGTGTGTGTGTGTGAGTGTGACACTTATCAAAGGTGAATCGGGGGTGCCAATTGGATTTGGGACGACACTGTGCGTGTGTGTTTTGTTTCGTCTCTGTCGGGTGGAAACCGATGGTGAGTAAAAATGGAGAGAAGGGCTGGGGCGGTGGTTTGCTCTTCATCCCGGCTCGTGACGTCATGTTGTAGTTCGGTGGTCACCTCAGTGACGTCATGTTGTAGTTCGGTGGTCACCTCAGTGACGTCATGTGGTAGTTCGGTTGTCACCTCAGTGACGTCATGTTGTAGTTCGGTGGTCACCTCAGTGACGTCATGTGGTAGTTCGGTTGTCACCTCAGTGACGTCATGTTGTAGTTCGGTGGTCACCTCAGTGACGTCATGTTGTAGTTCGGTGGTCACCTCAGTGACGTCATGTTGTAGTTCGGTGGTCACCTCAGTGACGTCATGTTGTAGTTCGGTGGTCACCTCAGTGACGTCATGTGGTAGTTCGGTTGTCACCTCAGTGACGTCATGTTGTAGTTCGGTGGTCACCTCAGTGACGTCATGTTGTAGTTCGGTGGTCACCTCAGTGACGTCATGTTATAGTTCGGTGGTCACCTCAGTGACGTCATGTTGTAGTTCGGTGGTCACCTCACCACCGAAAATCCAGACTATGAATAACGCTTAAGCAGAAACTGGGGATGGCAATGAATGACCGGCGTGTTATTGTGAAATCCATGATCTCGACCGCAGTAGAAAAATGATGATGATCAAGTAGGGTGTAATTTATGGGGGAGAAAAAGTTTGAATATGGAGATGAGATCTTTCTGGCCTGACATCGATGACATGCGCTGTGCGTAGTATAATAATGTGTGGAGTACATTCCACATTCACTCGGTACAAGCCTAGTATCACTGGGGCGGGAGGGGGGGGGGTGTCACACTGTAGCTGAGATGAATTTGAATATCAAAGAGAAGGTCCAACAACCACCCGGCGTTCCACTCTGCTTGTCCTCGATGAGGAGTGGGACCGCCGCTCACCGTCTCCCCGTCCAAACCAATTATAACGCAGGAGAGGGCATGCCGCCGTACCTATGCCTGCCGTGGGTTTGTTCTTGCGAGTGTCTTGACACGTCACAACGATCGGTTCATCCTCGGGAAGAACTGACTAGGCCCTGGTCTGGCTCCCTGCGCTGCGTGACGCCGGCCCGATGCCCCTTGTTGCATCGCTGCAATCTGTTGGGCTTCTTCCATCGGCCATTCCCCCCGCGCGCCGTCCCCATCGACCGTTTCCCCCCTCAGCTTTACGGCTCGTACTTAAGAGTGATTGAGGGTCGCCGTGCAATTTTCATCGGGCTCCCTCGCCTCTGTCACCCCCCTCCTCTTCCTCACTACAGCGCCTGCATGGGAATGAAGAAGAAGGCACTGAAAAGCAGAAACGCCGAGCATCTGGCAATCCTGTGGGAAGATAGTGCCACTTTTACAAGATTAAACAGGCCAACGATTAATAACGCAACCCCCCCCCCTTCACTCCCCATACACCCCTCCCCCCCCCCCCCCCCCCCCACACACACACCCTCCTTTACTCAGGGAAAGACTAATGTTTCCTTTCAGAGGCATTAGCATTTTGATAAGCCCAGCTGAAGACCCCTCTCTCTCTCTCTCTCTCTCTCTCCGGCGATAAGGAGCCACGGAGCGGCTGTATGACAGCGTGGAATAATTGGAACTCAGCGTGTGAGAAGTCAGCATTTAGAAAGGGGGGGGGGGGGGTGAGAGAGAGAGAGAGAGAGAGAGATGGAGACAGACAGACAGAGACAGACAGAGAGAGAGAGAGGGAGAGTAAAACCTTTTCAGGTGGATAAGACGGCCAGAAAGTCTGCTGATTCGGTAAGCAAGGAAGTTAAGAGAAATGAATGAAAGCGGGATGGGGGCGGGGAGAGAGTGAGTGAGAGAGCGAGCCGAGCAAGTAAAAAAGGACTTGCTGACGCGGGGAGTTTGAAGCGACCACAGAGCCTTCGTTCTTCAACCGCTGAAGAAGTCCTGATCACTCCTCATCGTCACTGAAGCCGTATTTATGCTCGGTCACGTGCCAGTGTCGCGCAAACGAATACATCCGATCTACAAGTTCACATGGCGTCGCACACTGCTCGTGCTGCAGGCTTGTACATCTTGCTATTTTCGCGCAACACTGCACGCTACAAAGTAACCCCTTAATTATGTATAAGACCCATGAAAGGTACGCGTCAGCACTCGCTTTCTCCGTTAGTTCCTTGCGGCCTCTCGGGCTCAATGCCTGTAATCCCTGCAGAGAGAGGGAGAGAAAAAATACATGTAGGCCTATTTCACTCCAGCCAAGCTCCTTCTTTTCATGTCCAACTGCAAGGCCGGTCATTCTAGCGAGGTGGGTCAAAGACGGTACATTTGTAGGACTCGCAGAGGTCGGGCAACGGGGGTGAACTAGCAAGTATTATGACATTTTATTTTGGCCCACCCGGTCACAGGGGTGGAAATAAACGGCACAGCAGTGTGTGTCATGTCCGCGACCAGCGGCGATGTGTCTCCTTTGTTGCGGTCCGTTCAATATTCGGTATAACGGCGTGGTCACTGTGGCGTCATTGACAAAAATGACAAATAAAAATTTGTCGCAGCGGTGTGATATGTCCTGTTGCACGTCGACCCAAGTGATTAAATTGGTTAAATTCAATGGTGCTTGCAACTACATACATGCGTCTATATGCATCTACTCGCAAACCGTTTGGTTGCAAGGAGTTGCAACCAAACGGTGTAGCTTGGGCTTAAACCATTTGGGTAATTTGTGAAAAGTATAAAGTACAGAAGTATGCAATTTTAATGAGACCCAGTATAGTGCAGATCAGTAGAGTTGAGTTAGGAAGGAAGGAATACAAAAATAAAACATAGCTGCTCAGATGGTGAAGAAAATAATTGTTTATACCAATAATTGCCGCTATACGTACCCGTTGCTGGCTGAGGATTGCACCACCAGACCCTACCCACCATAATTATATCCATTCAAATCAAACTTTATGTAGCACATTTCCGACGACCAAGGTCGAACCAAAGTGCTTCACATCACAGAGCATATCGTAAAGAGGGGAAAAAAAGATAAAAAAAAGATGAGAAGACAGAGGAAAGTAAAAGGAACGAAAGGCAATAAAACATGTGTAGACAGCAACAAATCAAAACAAGTACAGCAATACATGAAAGTAAGATAGGCTTTGAGGGCCGGGGTAAACTAATTAAGCAATGAAAGCGATTTAGAAAAACAACACACACACACGCTACGCTAAATTTTTTTTGTACAGTTCATTCATTGTAGTGGGAAATGTAATCTGTTTAACGGACAGGACTCTGTGCTTTTGTGAACCGGAGCTTCCCCTGAAGATGACATGACGTGACTTGTGTGACCTACATGTTCTGGGGGGGTCCAGGATGCGTCATCTCACTAACACCCCCCCATCGGCGTCGTGGGTGGCCACATGCCACTTCAAGTCATCGCAATGAGGTGACTTTTTACGCCCGCTGTATCTCCACTCGTCTTTTCCAGGGCAAATTATTTTGATGCCTCGCTATAGGCGTACGGTACAGTATACTGTATATACAGTCAGTAAGACCTAACATACAGTCTGTCGGCAGAAACCTCTTATCTCCATATTCATAACTTCTAACTTTTTTCCCCTGTAAATTAACGACCCTACTTGATCACACAAAAGCAGCAGATCCTCAAGCTCGAAACGTGAAAAGTAACTGTTTCGGAGACATGAGGTTTCCACCCGACTGACGGTATCAGCCTTGATTGACTCTTCATGTAGAGAGTAGACTGGCCCCGGAGGTGCACGGCCACTTAAAAGTGCAATTAAGCTCCATTGAACTCACCTGGTTTAACATGATTTACCAGATAACTTATTTTTTGTTGCACAGAACCGTTACAAACATTACATCCTATTTCCAAGCCAATCAGGGACGTCCCTGTGTGTGTGGTCCAAAACTTGGTCAGTAGCGTTATTTTAATTTAATATCCCCCAACTTAGTCAATAATGGCTTTATTACTTGCGCAAGCAGAGCGCGCAAGTAATCGTTTCGCTTGGTCTCTTCGAAGTGAAGCCAAGTTTTCTTCAACGGTAAATCTGTGCCTGGTTTGCTGGGACTAGTTACAACATTACGTCATCCTTGAGAGAGTACATGGTGTGTATATGACGTAATGTTACAAGTTACAAGTTACAAGTTACAACATTACGTCATATACACACCATGTACTCTCTCAAGGATGACGTAATGTTGTAACTAGTCCCAGCAAACCAGGCACAGATTTACCGTTGAAGAAAACTTGGCTTCACTTTTTGGAACCAAGTAACCACAGTATACTGCTAATCAAATTACAACTACATACTCTGTATGTAGTTGTAACTAGAACAACTACATACAGTCTGTGCCTGGTTTGCTGGGACTAGTTACAAGTTACAAGTTACAACATTACGTCATATACACACCATGTACTCTGGTCCCAGTTCACAACGATGACGTAATGTTGTAACTGGTCCCAGCAAACCAGGCACAAACCTACGGTTGAAAAAAACTTGGCTTCACTTTTTGGAACCAAGTAACCACAGTATACTGCTAATCAAATTACAACTACATACTCTGTATGTAGTTGTAATGTGATTTGTAATTTGTAAATCTGTGCCTGGTCTGCTGGGACCAGACTACACAGATGACCATATCTCTTACGTCATCACTGAGAGCTAGTCATACATATACACACCGTGTACTCTGGTCCCAGCTCTCAAAGATGACGTAATGTGGTATCTGCTGGGACCAGATTATACAGATGACCATTTCTCTTACGTCATCACTGAGAGCTAGTCATACATATACACACCATGTACTCTGGTCCCAGCTTTCAACGATGACGTAATGTGGTAACTGGTCCCAGCAAACCAGGCACAGACTTGTTTGACTTGTTTGAAAGCCCACGGTATCTGGTGGGACCAGATTACACAGATGACCATTTCTGATGACGTAAGTCATACAACATTATGTTTCTGGATTGTATAAAATCACGCAAATGTCAAAACGTTAACCATTAAGCTTAAAGTCGTTACTTGCGCAAGCAGAGCGCGCAAGTAATCGTTTCGCTTGGTCTCAAGCGATGATGTGATTTGTATTTGTAAATCTGTGCCTGGTCTGCTGGGACTGCTGGGACTAGTTACAAGTTACAACATTACGTCATATACACACCATGTACTCTGGTCCCAGTTCTCAACGATGACGTAATGTTGTAACTGGTCCCAGCAAACCAGGCACAGACTTACAGTTGAAAAAAACTTGGCTTCACTTTTTGGAACCAAGTAACCACAGTATACTGCTAATCAAATTACAACTACATACTCTGTATGTAGTTGTAATGTGATTTGTAATTTGTAAATCTGTGCCTGGTCTGCTGGGACTACACAGATGACCATATCTCTTACGTCATCACTGAGAGCTAGTCATACATATACACACCGTGTACTCTGGTCCCAGCTCTCAACGATGACGTAATGTGGTATCTGGTGGGACCAGATTACACAGCTGACCATTTCTCTTACGTCATCACTGAGATACAAATCCAACTACAGATTTCGGAAGTATTTTAGATCATGTATATTTCAACAAATTTGGAAGTATTATTACAGAAATTGAAGTTAGAGACACATATTACTCTGATCATGATTTAGTATTAATATCACTATAGTACAAAATGAAATACATTTAAAACAATTGACAATTTACAATAAGTAATAAAATAATTATACTGTATAATATATTTTAATTCAGTTTATATACCTTTTCTTTTTCATCACATATCAATGATTCATTTTTCTGTAAAAAAGTAGTTAGGTAGCAAATAGTTACACGTAATGATTATACATTTCAAACGTTCCTTCACAGAGATACTGAGATGTGATAGTTTCCAGCGGTCGAAAGTACTTGCGCGCTCTGCTTGCGCACTAGTAGGCCATTTATGGCCTACTAGTGTGCAACAAGCAAGTATGCACTCGGCAGAGTGCAGTTCTAGTTTAATCTACTTTTACGTTTTTTTTTTTTTTTTTTGCATGTGTGCCTGAAGTAAGCCTTATAACCGGCTCCCCTTCTCTACAACTAGAAACCGTTGTTGACCCGAAGGTTTGCCCGGCCTTCGACACCGGCTAATGCCGCCGCAGCCTTATATAAGCTGCTATACAAACACGTCCCACGGAGCCGCACTGCTGCCAGTGGATTAGCGCCGTGGGGAACGTGACATACTGTGACAGTGGCGAGCTACCGGGAGGGGGCGGGGGGGAGCGTTTAGCCCATTTAGACCTGAGGTCAGATTCTACAAATGTCTTTAAATCAAGACAGTTTTCTGAACAATGTTTGTGCATGCATGGTTTTATGTCGAGGAGACCCAACATTATGCAAGTAATAATTAATTAAATATAATGAATAATTATTCATGTAATTGGCCCCCCATCTGAAAATATGTTGTTGCAGGGACCCCCCCCAGAAGCAAATAATGAGTTAAAAACGTTTGCCGTGAAAGACTATATTCAAAGATTTGCACACATTTTCACGATTTAACTAAAATAGCAGATCTACAAGCTCGTAGCACGGCACTTGCCGTGATATGAGCTTGTAGATCTGCCTGTGTGAAGTGAGGGGCGCTTTACCAACATGACAAATGACATCAATTTAACATCACAAAGTCGCAGTTCATAAGAATCGTGGTCGCTTACTGGTCAAGGTTTTCCTCTGAGATGCATAATGCCGATTTGCTCAGTGGCAGACAAAACAAACATTCAACTCTGTTCATTGTTAATGGCATTTAATGTTTGTGTTGGAGACAAAACAAACATTAAACTGTCCATTGTCAATGGCGTTTTTAATGTTTGTCTCGACAAGACAAACCTGTGTATAGGAGGTGCTAGCGCCCCTCAATAATGGTTGAAGTGATTCAAAGCTAAGGCGACACAGATGGGTCTAAATGGGTTAGATGAGTTCACGTCACGCCAGTGTGCACGGTCACCAGTGGGCCAACCACTGCTAAGATCCTGCTTAGCATTGGCAGAGGCTCCAGGAGGCAACAGTGACTCATGGTGTGACAAGAGGGAAGAGAGCAGGGGGGGACTTGGAGGACTAGGGCACTCACAACTGGAGGATAAAGAGTCTGCATTCATAACCGTAGGGTAAAGAGTCAGCACTCATAACTGTAGGGTAAAGATTCACAGGGCCGCCCGCTATCTCTTCAACGTTCTTCAGGCCAAGGACCCCTTAGCTGGGAGAGAGAGAGAGGATGAAGCATGCAGGGACCCCTCCGCTACATATTCCATAATATGGTGTTGCAGATTACACTTTTTCATAGATGTCATGGACTTGAGTTACTACACCAGTAAGACGCGCAAACGCGGGAAGCGAACGCAGCTGCAGATCATGTCTGTCTGTCTGTGTGTCTGTCCCGCTGTTACTGTATATGTGGACCTGGCCCCTTTTGTGCCCATATATGGAGCTGAGTGATTTGTTTGTGATTGATGCAACACACACCATATTTGGACGTACACTCCATATTTGGACGTATAGCGGGACAGACAGACAGACAGACAGACAGACAGACAGACAGACAGACAGACAGACAGACAGACAGACAGACAGACAGACAGACAGACAGACATGATCTGCTAGGTCTCATAGTAAGTGCTCACTGCGTTCGCAACCACCACTGATTCATAAATACACAGAGGGAGCAGAGCTCTCTGAAGGGGCCGTCCTGCATCCTGATATCCTATCATAAACACACAAATTGTCACTTATCGAGCCAATCAAGTCTCAGCGGGACAAGCTCGTTTCCGAAGGACACGAGGAGCAGTAAACGGGTTGCCAGGTCTCCAAACGGAGTGGACAAACCCATGAGGACAGCAGCACGCGGCAGACATTCGCGCTCTGCATGCATCGATTGGTGGCGAGTGGGTTCCACACCACCGCCGATGGACAGCGACAGGAGCAATGCATGCTGGGAACCGAGCAGCACCATGCCTGTTTTATACCCAAGAGAGCAGAGCAGAGTAGCATACAGAGCTGATGCCACCTGACTTTCTCATGCCTCCACAGAGTATGCCTGTACAGCCTTTACAGTGAGCTTGAAGATCTGCTATTTTCACCATTTTACTTTTGTGAGACACTTGTATGGTGAAGTAATTCATTTATGATAAAACATAAAACTTAGGATTGTGGAGATACAAGTTTTCTGCCCGACAGAGATATATGTCTGTGGGATCAAAACGGTTACTTTTCAGGATTCAAATTCAAATATGGAAAAAGTAGAAGATCCACAAGATGGAAACGTTTCGCTTCGCACCACGTTTCGAGCTTGCGGATCTGCTACTTTCGATGTTTTTCTGTAGTTTGATCAAGTAGGCCGGGCTTTAACAAAAACAAAAACATAAAAAGTGAACCTATGGAGATGGGAGTTTTCTTTCTGACAGGGGCGTTCTACATATAGGTGTATTAACCTGAACGTACACACAGCCAGCAGTATGCCGGCTTGTGGGTGACTGACGTGACTGACCTTGTCTACGTTTTCTGCATTGTATCATAACCTAATGAAAACGTGTCTTCTGAACATCTGCCTGACCCCCCCGTCGTCGTCGTTGTCGTCGCTGCTGCTGTTGTCTCACTCTCTGGTGGATAACGTGCCGAGCACTAAATGTCATTACACTGATCAATTTGCATGTGACAATGTGAACGGTCACAAAGGTCCGCCTCGGAACAACAACACCGACACAGAGCAGAGCGCTATAGCCAGCAGCTATATGAGTTCCAACACAAGTCCCGTGTTTCTGATCAGATCATGTAGCATCTCTGTGCCTGGCCTCAGGTGGGGGAGATTGCTGTGTAGATCAGCCCGCGTGTGCACATGTTACACACACACACACACACACACACGCACACGCACACGCACACACACACCCCTGCATAAATAACCGAAAAGCCATTGGCACAGAGGAAACCGGCGCACTGACAACTGAATGGCGACCACCTCGACCGTCTCACCAGCCTTCCCGGGAAACCAACTGACAAAACAAAACAAAACAAACAAAACACAAATCCCCTGTAATAATAGCAGATTCATGCAGACAGAAATTGAACACACGCCCGCACACATGCGCACACACACACACACACACACACACACACACACACACAGACAGTAGACGGTGGTGTTATCAGCCGTCTTTTGGCACAGTCACTGCTGCTTTCTGTTTGTATCGCTCCGGAGCCCTCTGACGTCTATCTGTATGCTCCACCCCCCCTCTGTCTGTCTTCCTCTCTCTCTCTCCATCTTATACAGGTATCTACCTCTCTCTCTCATCTCTCTCTCCATCTTATACCTATCTCTCTCTCTCTCCCGCTTATACAGGTATCTCTCTCTCTCTCTCTCTCTCTCTCTGTCTGCCTCTCTCATCCAGTCACACCATCCCAATATGTCTGCCTGTCTCATTCTCTCACCTGCTCTTTGCACACACGCATGCACACACGCAGAGCCAGTGGAAGGCCCGGTCCAGCTTGTTGTGGCGGTGTAGTGTGTTGTGGTTGCTTCCTCCGTATGGCGTTGCCAGGCTTTGGGTCGGTGTAGTGTGTTGTGGTTGCCTCCTCCATATGGTGTTGCCAGGCTTTGGGTCGGTGTCGTGTCCAGCCGGTGTTCCGTAGCCAAGCCCGTGGCGCTGCCCGGTCCATGGACGATGACGATGAGCCATTGGATGAGAGATCAAGCGTGTTTGATGTTGCGACGCGTCCAGCTATAAGCTTGGATGTGTTCTGTATCTGGAATGAGATCCATCGCCCGAAAGCCCAAAACACAATGAGGAGGAGGACGCTCATGAGCTTTTATGGGAGCCTCTGGAGAGCTCCAGCGATGTGGTGTATACAGTAGCTGCAGTCAGATGTGTGAGCGCTAGCACGCTTTATCCCTTTAAGACCCCAGGCTAATTCTACAGTATATACAGTATGAATGCCTTCCAAACAAGTAGTTCTTTCAAGTTGGTTTTTTTCCCCCCCAAAATGTCTAGCTCGCAACGTGGCACAAAGTGACACGCTGCGAACGTGTACATCTACTATTGTGGAATTGCCAACTTACTAATGGATAAAGTGATTAAAAAATGTACAAGCTTCATGCCGTGCTGTGAGCTTGTAGATCTGTTATTATTATTTTTTGAATACCCAATGCTAAAATGTAAAACGACATGGATGCTTTCCCGGTGTGAATGGGTTATTTGTGTTATGTGCTCTTTTCATTTCTATCAAAATGTCAAGATATGCAAAGAATGATCTTAAAGAAAAAATATTCCCTACATGGTGTGCGAGAAGTACTTTACATTTATATTACCTGCAAAAAAAAAGGCTTTATCATCGATCCACTTGAAGGCTTATTTATTGTAATGCTTTTTTCCATCTAGTCCTGCAGGATATAGCTGATTGGTTTGATAGTAGTAGTACTTGTATATGCTCAGTGCCTGCCTGCACTGTCAAATCAAGATTCACACAGACACAAAAGTAATGGGCTTGTAGATCTGCTATTCTTTCGGCCTCGATCAGTGATTCTCAACCATTCTCACGGTCCCCCTCCCCAAATGTTTTTTGCCAGGGACCACCAGAAGAAAATGCGCTTTCTGTGTTGTTTTTACTGTTCGTTTGGTAGACGGATGTTTTTGGACAACCAAAACAAACGGTGAAAGCACCGTCAGTAGGGAGAGAGGGCAGTGTTTTTCTACAGGCAAACACCACCACCTCCACACTACTACAGTGGCTGATACTTAACTGCTGCTATAGAGCCAAATGATGTGGAAACAATATGTATTGTTCTGTAAAGACAGGGAAAAATTGCATACTATGCTTTTTAATAATACAATATAATAAGGTATTATTGTCATCATGCAACGATTGCAACATGCATTTGTTTTTCCCTGGAAGGTATGGGCATGTTTGCAGCTGGTTTAGAGGATGCATTGTCATTGGAAGACATGGAATGTTTCAAGCACCTTCTTCAAAGAATGCTTCAATGTACAACTCGTACAATAAAAGGTGTGTGTGAGTGTGTGTGCTTGCGTGCTCGCTCTCTCCAAAGGACTTGAGAGGGACTCAGATAGCAGATGAGTGAGTGAGCGCAAAGCTTGCAGAAGCTTAAGTCTAATACTGCTGTTGTCCCTTTATCTCAGGCCAGACTCATATTCGCACACCAGTAGACGCACGTACGTGCACAGACCCAGACACACCGCCGGTAGGAGACTACATGCACAGACCCAGACACACCGCCGGTAGGAGACTACATGCACAGACCCAGACACACCGCCGGTAGGAGACTACATGCACAGACCCAGACCCACACGTAGGAGACTACATGCACAGACCCAGACCCACCGGTAGGAGACTACATGCACAGACCCAGACCCACCGGTAGGAGACTACATGCACAGACCCTGACACACCACCCGTAGGAGACTACATGCACAGACCCAGACACACCACCCGTAGGAGACTACATGCACAGACCCAGACCCACCCGTAGGAGACTACATGCACAGACCCAGACACGCCACCCGTAGGAGACTACATGCACAGACCCAGACCCACCCGTAGGAGACTACATGCACAGACCCAGACCCACCCGTAGGAGACTACATGCACAGACCCAGACCCACCGGTAGGAGACTACATGCACAGACCCAGACCCACCGGTAGGAGACTACATGCACAGACCCAGACCCACCCGTAGGAGACTACATGCACAGACCCAGACCCACCGGTAGGAGACTACATGCACAGACCCAGACCCACCACCCGTAGGAGACTACATGCACAGACCCAGACCCACCCGTAGGAGACTACATGCACAGACCCAGACCCACCACCCGTAGGAGACTACATGCACAGACCCAGACCCACCCGTAGGAGACTACATGCACAGACCCAGACCCACCCGTAGGAGACTACATGCACAGACCCAGACACGCCACCCGTAGGAGACTACATGCACAGACCCAGACACACCACCCGTAGGAGACTACATGCACAGACCCAGACACACCACCGGTAGGAGACTACATGCACAGACCCAGACACACCGGTAGGAGACTACATGCACAGACCCAGACACACCACCCGTAGGAGACTACATGCACAGACCCAGACACGCCACCCGTAGGAGACTGTTACTTGCAAAATGGGGAAAGAAAATAACCTGTTTTCAAATGGATGTAACGTTATCACCTGCGTCTCCATTTTTTTTAACTTTTTGTGTTCTTCTACAGCATCATAGAAAAGCATCTACTTTTGAGCTTGTAGATCATCTGCCACGTTTGACATTTTTAAAATTGAATCCTGAAAAGTAACAGTTTTGGAAATGTACACTCGACTCTTTCATTGATTCATAAAAAACCCAGACAGGCTTAACTTTAACTTAACATTTTCTTACATTAAAAAAGTTTAAATATGGAGATATGTTTCTGTCCGACAGTGACGCTGTGCACGGGCCAGACACGCATGCACGCACATCCGCACGTGCACCGACTAGACATGATTCCTTCTTGTTTGCGAATCAAAACAAATAATTCAGCTGCTCTGTTCTCCCAGAGGGCTAGCAAACTCGATGGCTAGGCTAGCTAGTTTCTTGTTTTCCACATTTGTGGTCGTAGTGACTACATCTGTCATTAAAAAAAATAATCTTAGTTTTAAGGGTAACTGTTGTAGAATTGCAATATTACACTCGAGGGTGTGGTTTAAAGTGATTATTGCCACTTCAGTGATGCTTGCGGAACTCGACTTTGTCTCGTTCCTGACCGCATCCCTGTCGTGGCAATAATCACGTTAACCCACACCCTCTCGTGTAATATTGCTTAATCCACTAATCCAGCAGTACCTGTATGCATTCAAGCACGTATGCACGGTATAGACGCACATCTACACACACATGCACATACTAGGCACACGTATACACACATATGCCCACATGCACAGACCACACACGCATCCATGCACATACTGTACTATATGCACGGACTAGACTCATGCATGCACATATGCATTCACAGTGCAGGCATCTGACTGGGCACGCATTCACATCTCTGCAGATATGGGAACACACACACACACACAGACCCCAACATTTTAGAACAGTGGGTTTATAAATGCAATTTTCCAATCTTTTAGAATTTAATTACTCTGCAACCCCTAAACCTAACCTCAAAAATCACCAACCCTCTCTTCCTAGCTGTACAGCCAGTATAAAACAACCATTTGTCTCGTGATCGAGGACCAGGAACATCTTATCTCACAATGTCCATTTCTTGCAATCTACAGTACTATACTGCGTCACGCACGCGCTCGCGCATGCGAGCGCACACACACACACACACACACACACACACACACACACACACACCTGGTGTAGGTAGAGCTGGTTGGAATGCGTCCAGACAGACTGTGTGAGAGTGATTTGCGTGTTTACCCTGGTACACCTGACCCACTCACCCTCCCATTGATTGGACCAGCTGTCTTTCTGAACCGCTCATGTTTCAAAGTCTCAACACTGCCGAGTCTTCTCTTTTACACACGAATATCAGCCCAAACTCATTATGGTAGTGATTGTTCTAGATTAGTTTGTGCCTGCAGGCCAAGGTTAGACAACACACTCCATAATTGGGCATAGCTGCATTGGGTAAGTCCTTACATGGTCATGGTGACATGAGCGTGATGATGTGGTCTGCCGGCCCGGCCCTCCAATTTCAATTTAGGATTGAATAATACTATAGCAAAGTAAAAGTACCTCAAAATTGTACTTGGGTACCTACACAGTACCTGAGTAAATGTACTGTGTACGCCGTGACTTTTATGTGAATAGGCACAGTCAGATTGCTATCTGATAACGAGTTGCACATTAAGATCGGGTGTAAATGTGTTAATTTACACCTGCTATTTAAATGCAGCTCCAGTAAACATGCTGAAATGAGATTCCTCCTTCCCACTCGGCATACAGATCAGATAACCACCACTTTGCTCATCCAATTTCAAAGGGTGGATCCTTTAGAAAGGCAACAGCCACCATGCTGGAGATTACACTGATAACTATAGGAGAGCAACAGGTGATGAAGCCAATTACTTTAATCAATTATTAAAACCAAATTGAATTGAATTTATAAAATCGATTAACTGGAAAAACCTTAGTAAATAGTGAAAATATCCAATCTAAAAGTTCACAACACGTGATGATGAAATCGTGCACCGCGTTCTGAGAAGAGCAGCTTTACTATGTACATTATATTCACCCATTGTCACCAGCGTTGGCAGATTTTTGAGTGGTGCAACCATTCCAAGGAACAGCAATGTCTGTGTTGACCTGTGTGTGTATATGAGCAATGTCTGTGTTAACCTGTGTGTGTGACTATGAGCAATGTCTGTGTTAACCTGTGTGTGTGACTATGAGCAATGTCTGTGTTAACCACTTAACCTGTGTGTGTGACTATGAGCAATGTCTGTGTTAACCTGTGTGTGTGTGTGACTATGAGCAATGTCTGTGTTAACCTGTGTGTGTATATGAGCAATGTCTGTGTTAACCTGTGTGTGTATATGAGCAATGTCTGTGTTAACCTGTGTGTGTGTGACTATGAGCAATGTCTGTGTTAACCTGTGTGTGTGTGTGTGACTATGAGCAATGTCTGTGTTAACCTGTGTGTGTGTGTGTGACTATGAGCAATGTCCGTGTTAACCTGTGTGTGTGTGTGTGTGTGTGTGACTATGAGCAATGTCTGTGTTAACCTGTGTGTGTGTGTGACTGAGCAATGTCTGTGTTAACCTGTGTGTGTGTGACTATGAGCAATGTCTGTGTTAACCTGTGTGGCTATGAGTACCAGTAGGGGCAAAAGTGGCGCTGTTGTGCCAGAAACAGAGAGAGAGATAGTGCTGCACTGTTGCCTGCTAATGAGAGACAGAGAGCTAGAGAGAGAGGGGGGGGGGGGGGGCAGGGGGAGAGGGGAGTTGCACCACTCAGTTCACACGGGTGTGATTTTTAGAGAGAAATAAGCAACCACGTTTATGAAAATAAGTCACAAGCCATTGCGTTAGGAATGTGCTCATAATGTGATCACTCGGGAAGCATAATATCTGTGCTGTAAGGTAGAAACCTTCTATCTCCATATTCTAACTTTTTGTGTGTTTTTTTTTTTTTTGGTCCTGTAAATGAACGACTAAGCTTGATCATACTAGAGCGTCACACAAAGGCATCAATAGTAGCAGATCCGTAAGCGACACGCTTTGAGCTTGCATATCTGCTACTTTTGCTGTCATCATCCCTGAATATAAAGCAGTTTAACACTTACCCAACTTTACACATCGACTGCCATTTCAGTCCCACGGTACGATGACCGCCTGGAGTATGGTCCCTGGGACAGCCCATGGACCATGTGTGTGGAGCAACAACCGTGGCTGGCACCATTCCATTGTCGGGGAATGAGTTTTAACCCATTCTGACCGGGCACCCATTTTGGTGTTGGCATCATGTTATGCTTTAGCTATTGAAAAATAGCAGATCTACAAGCTCATATCGCGCCACCGAGTGGCGCGATACGAGCTTGTAGGTCTGCTATTTTTGAAAAATCGAAGAACGACTGTGACATTTTTAGAATCTGATCTCAGGTCAGAATGGGTTGATCAGACCAGTGTGTGTCCAGTGGAAACCTCGTATGAATCTGATCTCAGGTCAGAATGGGTTAAGTAAAAAAGAGTACTTCTTCCATTGCTGCATACATGCAATCAGTTACTTCTGTCATGGAGTAGCGCGTTGCGTTGTGGTCACACCTTCTCGCTGCCCGTCTTCTCCCATAATCTGGGTAATTTAATAAGGATCTTAATTAGCGTCAAATGAGACAATTGGTTATACTGCTGTCACTGCGTCATTGACACCGATGCCACAATGCGTCTCACGTTTTGTCCCCCAACCGCGTGCCCACCAGAGGCCAGATGATGATATTTCCGAGGGGACTAATCACGGTACTCCGTCTTGGGGACGCCTGATGAAGGGGAAAGGAATTCGTTGGAATACCGTGTTTGTCTTCCACGTGCTACGTCCGTTGCTCTCCCCAGATTGGCTGAGGGAGTGTAGCACCCAGGATTACATTAGATAATTGACACTGAGTGAAAAAAAAGGGTTACAAAGATCGTGGGATAAAGAATTGGCAAAAAAAAAGGAGGGAATCATTAAGGAACCGGAATCGTTAAATTCCCAGGATCCGAACCCTATGACGATATGACTGCGGGGAGAACGGCATCCGTTTCCCACCAACCAACACTGCTCAAAGTCCTCGGCACTCGCGGGTAGAAAGTGTTTACTATTTTGTCAGCCATTTGTCACGATGGAGATCATGTCCTCCTGGGTGTTCTCTCCAAGCTGCTGCTTCTTCCTATTCCTGGTTCCTTGTGCTAAATGTGCACGCACGCGCACACGCACGTGCCTCATGCACGCACTCGCATATGGCACGGTTGCACGCATGTAAAGGCATTGTGATACAATGTTATTGTTTCACCTCCCAATTCACACACTCTACTATCTGCCTCCTCCTGCACACACACACACACACACAGTAAAATAATCAGTGTTGTTTTATCTATGAAATTCAGTAAAAATATCCATGGGTCCATCTTTACTCATTCAGAGTTCAATTAACACTGAGGATTTCACTGAGTGTATGCACACACACACACACACACGCACACACTCGCACAAAGACGTGCTCCCTTATGTAGCTCCTATGAGACCAATTACCCATCGACTCAATAACTGGAACTGCCACAGCTGTCAGTGGCAGCCATATTGCTGCTGAAGGATCGCTAGCATACTGTACACACACACACACACACACACACACACGCACACGCACACGCACATACGCTTGCACACGCACATACGCTTGTATTGCTATACTTGTGAGGACAAGTTAGGAGGCCGATTATATGAGGGTGATTCTAATAATGAGTTTTGGGGGGAGGTGTCACGGGGGATTCGGGGTGTGGGGCGTTTCAGTTCATACCCTAGCGTGGCACAAAGTCTGCTATATTAGAATTATATAACATTTACATGGATAAAGTGGTCAGAATCACTGTGAGAAGCAGCTTGCGGATCAGCTACTGTTGAATTGTGACTCTGTAGCGTGATAGTAGTGTATATAATGGTTGCCAAAAATCACAAACGTGAAACTATGGAGATTATAGGTTTCTGCCAGACAACAATTTCTCAAATTGTACTATACTCGTGGGCATTTTGTCCCTCACAAGTATGGTAACACAAGTACGCACGCACACACGCACGCGCGCACAGCGCGCGCACGCGCGTACACACACACACACACACACACACACACACACACACACACACACACACACACACACACACACACACACACACGCGCGCAGGCCGGGAGGAGTGTTGCACACTGGGATTCATGGCTTGCCAGGGAGGTTTTTCAGATGGGAGTCTTTGGTAGAGAGGGATAAATGCCTTGGCTCACTGATGGAGCTAGAAAGACAGATGGATGGAGATGGCACACGGTAGTGGGAAAACTATACTCGCAATCTTTACTTAAGTAAAAGTAGAAATAGTTATTCTACGTAGAAGTCTGGAATTACTTTGTAAAAACAAACAGCGCAGCCAGTACTTGAGTAAATGCACTTAGTTACTTTACACACACGCACAAACGCAAGACAAGTCTCACAAGGCGATGCAAGCTTTTCCACCGGCAAAAGCTTTTCCACAAAAGGATGTGCTGGGCTTTAAGAGGTTAACCACAATAGAGGGTATATATGAAAGGATGTGCTGGGCTTTAAGAGGTTAACCACAATAGAGGGTATATATGAAAGGATGTGCTGGGCTTTAAGAGGTTGACCACAATAGAGGGTATATATGCGTATGACAAAATCATCATACCCGGATTATGCAGGAACGTGTAAAAAACCCCCCCCTACTTTCTGGCCTTGAAAGCCTATACCTCCATACAGAAAAGTCCTATCTGATTGCTCTCTGATTCACTTTATGCATGTGCATAGTTGCATACGCTCTATAGCCAGTGTGCACTGGGTGTTTCACTGTGTGGGAGATGGTCTATGGTTTCACTGGAACACTTAATGCCTGCAAAATTATACCAATAATACTATACCGTATTATGCAGTACAAATCACATTCCGCTTCCCATTCAATACGGTCGTGATATTATTACTGAACACAAATTAAATTGGTTTTGAATTCCTGTTCATTTGACACCTGTGATTATGTAAAAGGCTACGCCAGACAATTCTTAGTTTGCACTGGACACTCACACATGCGCGCACTCACACACGCGCACGCACACAGGTTTTCAGCGTTGTTCTAGCCAAGGACGTTTAGCTGAAAGACGGATGAATATGCATATTGTAGCGTGTTGTCTTTTTCATGATAGCTTCATTGACCTTTGTGTGAATCAATGGTTGACATTTAACCACTTAAACCCTCAACTTGACCGTTGACTCTGTACTTTCCTTTTCCTTTCCCAAACCACTTTGCCGAAAACAACCATCTAGAAGCTCACAACGCACTCGCACTGCATGGATTACAATAGTCTATCACATTAGGTGCAAGCTGTCCGTCTCTAGCATTATGCAATTACGCAATTTTAAAGATCACAACAATATTTCCCACACAGAACCTAGAGAGAGAGAGAGGGGGGGGGGATTCATATTTAATATCTAATTGTACATACATAGTTTTGTTTTGTTCCACGTTTGCTTTGACAACGTAAACGTACAGTATGTTTTCTCATGCCAGAGAGAGAGAGCAGCGTGCCATCACTTCATCAGGCGGCATGAGGCCTCTTCCATGTGCTCTCTGCCAATTCACGTCGCATCCAAAATCTCCAACTTGCATGTCCTGACTCCTACATCCTGTCATACGGTAATGTGTTCAAGTGGCACTTCCTGCTGGTGAACCATTAGAGCACATACCTGACTCCACATCACAGCAGAGAGAGAGAGAGAGAGAGAGAGAGAGAGAGAGAGAGAGAGAGAGAGAGAGAGAGAGAGAGAGAGAGAGAGAGAGAGAGAGAGAGAGAGAGAGAGAGAGAGAGAGAGAGAGAGAGAGAGAGAGAGAGAGAGAGAGAGAGAGAGAGAGAGAGAGAGAGAGAGAGAGAGAGAGAGAGAGAGAGAGAGAGAGAGAGAGAGAGAGAGAGAGAGAGAGGTTACCTTCCAGACGGTATAGCATTGCTGTCATGTAGAAAACTCAACTTTTTATGTCTTGTTGTAAATTGATGCCGCGTACTTCATCATACAAGAGTGTCTCACAAAAGTAGTGAAAATATCAGATCTACAAGCTCTATTCTTTTTCTTTTTGTTTTTGGACCATGCTGACGGAAACGATAAGCATTATTATCAGGCTATCCTGGCAGATATTTGTACTCTGAGGAGCGCACCTTTCTAGTGATCTAGAATTTGTGATGAGATGTGGTTAAAAAACGCAATGCAAGTTATCCTAATTACTATAAAGGACTTCTTCTGAATGGGGTCTTTTGGTAAATGTAAAAGCAGTGTGTTGAGCGTGTACTTGAGTAGTTTATTTTTTCATCTCTGAGGCAAATGTGGTACTTCTTACGCCACTACGATTATTTTAATACGTTAGTGACGGTACTCGTTGCTTTGTACATGTCGATATAGGTTAATATTACATAAGGTTCTACAGTGATACTTAACTTGTACTTGACGCATTAAGACCGGGAAAGCATCCGTGTCATTTTAGATCTTAGCGTTGGCTATTAAAAAATAGCAGATGTATACAAGCTCACAGTGTGGCACGAAGTACATCTGCATTTGCTATTTTTCTTTAAAAAAAAAACCTAATAATCTGAGTACTTCTGCCATCACTGCCCCACTGGAGTTTTTCCGATGAGTGATGCTCACGGCCTCTATAAACGGTGATGTAATAATTCTGTAGACAACAGCCTCCCTGAGACGCTGTCAGCCACACGTCCATCTGTGTCCTTTAGCCGGCCGAGCTGTGACAGGTGAAGGTGAAGTTCATCTGCGACAAAAGGCAAACACATCAACATTGTTAAGGATTGTGTCAGTGACGTGCGCACGTATGCGGGGCCTGTAGCAGGCAGGCCTTCATCTTCATCGCATCAATTCCCCCGGCGTGTCGCTGATTGTCTGGCAGCTTTTCGCCCCACACACACACACACACACACACACACACACACACACACACACACACACACACACACACACGTGCCGAGGCAGGCAGCCAGTGAGTGACACAGCTGTACAATCAGTGTTGCCAGGTCTGCTCATCATAAGCGACTTATTTTTTTTTCTTTTTTCTGTGAAAATCACTTGTAAATATTGTTTAGTTGCGGGTGCAGACTTTTGGGCTCGTTTCTAAAATGTCTAGTGAGTAGTGACTTATTTGGGCTTGTTTCCTTAATGTTGTTTAAGCCAGTGGTTCTCAAACATTTTCATGTCAAGGAAATATCTATGCCATGAAGTGGACCCCCAAAACATATTCCCCATTTTTTTCACATTTTCACTCGAGATTTATTTTGGCATAGCAGATCTGTAGATTTCATATAGCCATACTGTAGATTCAAGTTCTCATGTGGACTAATAATAGCTTCTTCTGAGCCTGTCTTCATAGACCTGCAGGTTGGTGGTTTGTTTCTCTATCAAAGCCTGGCACTGCTGCGGGCAGCTTCCACTGAGGCAGGCAGCCAGTGACACAGCTGTACGACAGCCACAAGCTAATTTTCCGTTAGCCCTTGGGCTGCCGCCTGCTGCACTTGAGGCTCCTCTTTAAGTGTCCGCAGTGTGTTTGAGTACATCGGTTATGGGAACGTCGTTAATGCCTTTTTATGGGGGTATAGAATCTGGGCAGATGGAGAATAATCTCTTTCCTACTTCACTTTATGTACGCTGTAAGTCAGATATATAGGTTTCTTTGTTTCATGCAAAAATAGTCTTGTCTAGTTCTTGCTGTCGGGCAATATCTCCATATTCTAACTTTTGGTGTTTTTGAGCGTTGCCTCCGCTCCATTACGGAGCTGTGTGTGTCCGTATGTCTGTCACTGTGTCCCTGTGTCTGTATGTACCGTATATCCGAGTACGGAAAGCTGCAACATGGTAACTCTTGTCACTTCTCAACCGTTTCGAACGCGGAAGGCTCGCCGGAACCCGCTGGACGCATGTGGGTCTGGATGTTGCGGTGTGATTTTCCCCCCATTAATTAACACCCTACTTGATCATACCATAGCGTCACACATGCAAAAGGACCAAAAGTAGCAGATCCACAAGCTCGAAACGAGGCATGATACAAGCGACACGTTTTGAGCTTGTAAATCTGCCATACTTTTGCTACTTTTGAATTTTAATCCTGAAGAATAACAGTTTTTGGACATATGAGGTTTCCGCCTGACTGCGACGATATATTGGCTTTGTTTTGTGCAAAAACCTTCACGCAGGCAGTAATTTATTTTAATTGTTTTTGCTAGAGCAGACACCTTTTCCAAAGTAAGGGGATGTCTCACATCGGAGTTGCGCAGAGAATACAAATTAGAATTTCCTCGTCTTAACAACAAGGTATAATGATGTCAGTTACTTGGAGGATGAGAAAGGGTTCTGTCGAAATGGAACATCAGGTATTTCTCAGTATTCAAAGTATTACAGTGTTATTTGCAATAGCTTGTTATCACGGCATGCATGGCACCAAAAGGGCTTTAGCTATCCAGAGCAGGGCTGCTCTGTCTGTATCTCTGAATTTCTCAATATCATCATCATCACCTTTATTTATTCTCGGAAATACAGTTGAGGGCAAGCCCTCATTTTCAATGTAGCCGAGGTTACAATTCACAAATGCAGTCAAAAAACACATTATAAATCAGGATACAATTACAAATGCAGAATATATAAATATGAATCATGATCAAATTATCGGGTGTAAACCTCATACGTGCAAAAGTGTTATTTTTCATAATTCCCAAAATAGCTCATCAAAATCCATCACGATGCGACCTACTGTATGTCCTGTTACTGTATCATGAGGCAGTTTGATGTAGAAGTACATCCCCTGGACATGATGCTATAGTATAATGTTGCAGGGACTTATTACGGCCAATCCAACCCTTGATGCTGAGTGCCAAGCCGGGAGGCATGGAGCATCGAAGCCTGCCGTAATTATTTTACACCTCTAGTTTGCGCGTGTGTGCGTGCGTGTGAGTGCATGCGTCCGTGCGTGCGTGCGCGGTGGTGGAAAGTAACTAAGTACAATTTTGAGATAAAATATAGTACCAGTATTTCCCATTTCCAATACTTTATTTGACAGCTTTATAGTATAGTTATAGTCAAGTAGATTTTGATTATTATTACAAAACATACATTTCAGCCCTATATACACTTCAGCCCTATACATTTCACTATGCAACACCTTGTGAGCTTGTAGTTCTGGATTTTGATACATTTGAAAACATGAAATGAGACATTCTCCATAAAGAGTACTTTCTTCTGGTACTTTTAAGTACATGATATTGTGATGTCACTATACAGTATCACTGTTTTTTTCATTGGCACGTTTGTCTGTCTTTCAGTCTCCAGGAAGAAACCCTAAATACAAATGGAAGACACCATTGCACGTAACAACCACAGGTGCAGGCTTTAGTTCCGACATACTATTGATCCGAAACCTCAATCCTAACCTAACCCTAACCGCAAGCACGGGAGCAGCGCATGTCGGACCATCGCTTTTTCGCATCGCATCGCATGTCCCCTCGCTTCGGATCTTCGGTGTGTCGGAAAAGCGTGCGCACCCCACAACCACACCAAGGGGTCTAATGAAGTACTGTCACCTCATAAACATCATAGCACCCCATCTTTAACTCAAGTAACTTTCACTTGTAACAGAGTTCTATATAGCAGTATTGGTACTTTTACTCAAGTACAAAATGTGAGTAGTTTTTCCACCACTGTGTGTGTGTGTGTGTGTCATCTGCCCAGGCTGCTCACAACCTCAGGAGAAAGTGCCAAACTGCATGAGCCAGCCTTATATGACTGCACATTTAAAAAAACTAACAAAACACCCCCACCCCCCCCAAAAATAACAACAACAACCCACCCAACCTTGCAGACACATTTACCACTCTACGGCAACTAATTAGCCGTGGCCTCTAAACCCGGGTGACTCAACACTGAGTCACTGTGGGGCCACGGTGTACTTTTGAGCGCTCAATTATGTTCAAAAGGCCATGTGTTCCTGCGACGCTTTGTTTGTATACCACTGAGTGGCTTATACTCAGACTACTTAGTTGCTTCTGTTTCAGCCGTTGCTGTTTATCTTTTTAGTGCAAGTGTGTGCCAGATGCTTATTATATTTTTGCACGGGGCCCGTCTTTCCCTTTGCTGCTGGAATAAAGAAGGAGGAAATAAAAAGCGGCTTTTCTACATCAGTCGTCTGGGAGCTTTGGCGGTCCCCCGTTTTTTTTGTTCTTCTTTTTTCTTTTTTCTCTCTATTCCTCCTCCTCCCCATCCCAGCGACTCATTTTCCCCAAGCATTTCATTTGTTTTGCTTCCAAGGACGTTTTTAAAGAACAATGCCAATTTGTGAGCGCTGGCTTTTTTCTCCCGGATAATTGCTCTCCTGGTCGGCCTCCTTCGCCAAGCCCAGACGCGGCCCACTCTTCTCCCTGTACCTCCATCAGGAGACAGGCCTTTTATCTTCAATAGGAAAATGGAAACCCACAGGCTAATAGAAACACAAGCCATTATATTCATACACAAATAACACGCTGGAAAATCGCCGCTGTCGCGAAAAAAAACAACTCATATGTACCAAAACGGTTCCTTTTTTTAAGTATTCCAAAACAATCTAAAACAATTACAACATTGAAAATGGAAGATCTACAAGCGTCGTGAGTTTGTTGGTCGGCCTCTATGACGAAGTAGGGGGTTCAGAACCCGAACAAAATGATGCTTCTTAAGTGGTTTCTTTGAAAGCCTATATTGTCACGTGCAGTGTTGCCAAGTCTGCTTATAATAGGAGACTTTGGGCTTGTTTTCCTGTAAATGTTGCTAGCTTTTTGGACTTGTTTCTAATTGTGTAGTTGTTAATTTTATTAAAAAGGTGCCATGGCAGATTTGTGTATTGTATATTGTGTCCATATAGTCGCTTCTTTTTGGCTTTGGTTTTCATAGACCTGGTTGCTTATTTCTCTCGCAAAATCTGGCAACAGTGATCACCTACTAAAGATTAATTCCGTGTATTTGTATAACCATTAAAAAATGGTTCTTTAAAGAACCGTAGTCTGAAAGGTTACTACGGCTCTAGCAGTGATTTTCAACCATTTGCATTTCAAGGACCCCCAGTTTGACATGCATTATAGGCTATTTAATGGCATTTCTATCTCTGGCACCACAACTTATATTGTCAAATCACTGTTAATTTCACTCCGATTGTACAAATGGAACCAATTATATGAAGATGGGTTGAAGTGGTGAAGTCATCCTTTTTTAAGCCATCACTATGAACTGATCCAGTTCCAGTTGGCACTTACATTTTTGCGTGCAATGAGATGAAGACCAAAATGTAGTTGGAGGAGAAGCCGAAATAAACACAAGTCGTAAGTTTGAATACAAAAATAAATGTTTTCTTGTTGTCCTTTGTGGATCTCCAGAATAGTCTTTGATGTATAAGCTAAATTAAGTACTTAAAACATATAAAGATGAAACATTTAATAAACCTGTGACTTAGGCCATTAGTTTAAGAAGGCGATGTAAGACACAATGCAACAACGTAACAAGACAGTGCTTTTGGTGATGATTGTGTCTGACACACGGAGGCCGTTGGCGGAGGACTCGAGAGGTGTGAACGATGACACAGTAATGCTGTGTACGATCTGGCTGCTGCACTAATCATCTATAAAAGGTGTGTGTGTGTGTGTGTGTCAGCTCTAGACAGCAGAAGCCCAGCCATGTGTGGGCTCACTAATTAGAGATGTTGATGTCCTCCTTTCGGTGTGTGTGTGTGCGGCTGTGAGCGCGTGTCTCCAGTTCCCTGTCTTTGTGTGTGTTTGTCTCCAGCTTCCTGTGTGTGTGTGTGCGTGCATGCTCCTGCACTCGCTGTATTTGCCCGTGCATGCGTGCGTGCGTGCTCAGACCTCTGAAGCAGGCTGTTTTCCTCATTTGTGGTGACAAATAGGCAGCCTGTGGTTGGAGGGCGGATGCGGCGCGTCGCGGTTTGACCCCTGACATCTCATTTGGGTCTGATAGATGGATGCACTCGCAGGGCGCGCTGGTTCACTCCCAAGGAAATGGCCAGGTATAGGAGAGAGAGGCAACCCCAACACACACACAGACACTGATGTAAAGTAACTAAATACATTTACTCAAGTACTTAAATGTTTACAGCTTATTACAACTATAATCCGACCTCACGGGTAGAAAACCAATGTTTACATCTTGAGATGACGCTTTGGGCTGAAGCTTCGTGCACCACACAATCACTTCCGCTTCAACTAGGCTCAAAGAGCCTATGTTAAAGATGGAGTGCCATGATTTTTTTCCACCCTAAAACATGATCATCAGGTCTTATAGTTATATGAGGTACAGTGTACAGTATTAGTTAAAATGTTGTTTTTATGCGGGCACGGTGCACGCCCACCAGTTCATTAAGTATGCCTGGTTTGCCTGGTGGGTGGTGATCCACCTGAACTGAAGCCGTACCCACAGCTGCAGTTGTATGATAAAAGGGGAGGGGTTAGGGGAGGGGCTGATAGTGTGATGTCACTATATTACTGGCCCGTTTGACTGTCGAGGGCCTCCAGGAAGAAACCCTAAATACAAAGTTAATACACCATTGCACATAAAAACGACTCCAGGGTGTCTAATGAAGTACTGTCACCTCATAGACACGTGAAAAACTGGGAAAATACCAAAATGGTGGGACTCTCTGAGTTTAGCCACCAGGTGGTGGCATGTAATCGGTTTAAAGGACTGGGCAGCTGTACTCACATTTATTTTATAGTGCAAATATATTGTCAGACGATGGCCGATAGGATCCTACCTATCGCCCAAGCTTAGCACAACTTTAAAGAAATAGTTCACCCAAAAAAGTATTTTTTCTTGGCATTCCTGAGCCATGCTGGATTGGATGGCCGGTGGAGTCTCCACTTCACAGTCATCAAATTCAATCTCCATGAATTCAAGGCTTCATGGCGGGGTGTGCAATTGAATTACAATTTGGTTTTTTTTGGTGAACTACTCCTTTAAGCCTATATCCATAGGATATACTGTAGGCTTATTGATTCGACAGCAATGATGTCACTCCCAATCTTCCGCCGTAGTCTGAAAACCCACCTCTTCAGACTCCATCTTCGCCCGTAGCACTTGTCATAGCACTTGCCCTAGCCTCGAGTCCTCGACGACCTTACAGCCGTATGCAAAGGCTCAACTTAAGTAACTTAGATAGGATTGTATGTAGACATATTATAATATAATAGTATAAGCACAGTTGTATAGATATTCCAGGTTAGCACTGGACCCGGTCTGCTAGCTGGCTCCACTATAGGCCTGTGTTCTAACCAGCAGCGCAACACTGGACCCGGTCTGCTAGCTGGCTCCACTATAGGACTGTGTTCTAACCAGCAGCGCAGCACTGGACCCGGTCTGCTAGCTGGCTCCACTATAGGCCTGTGTTCTAACCAGCAGCGCAGCACTGGACCCGGTCTGCTAGCTGGCTCCACTATAGGACTGTGTTCTAACCAGCAGCGCAGCACTGGACCCGGTCTGCTAGCTGGCTCCACTATAGGCCTGTGTTCTAACCAGCAGCGCAGCACTGGACCCGGTCTGCTAGCTGGCTCCACTATAGGCCTGTGTTCTAACCAGCAGCGCAGCACTGGACCCGGTCTGCTAGCTGGCTCCACTATAGGCCTGTGTTCTAACCAGCAGCGCAGCACTGGACCCGGTCTGCTAGCTGGCTCCACTATAGGCCTGTGTTCTAACCAGCAGCGCAGCACTGGACCCGGTCTGCTAGCTGGCTCCACTATAGGCCTGTGTTCTAACCAGCAGCGCAGCACTGGACCCGGTCTGCTAGCTGGCTCCACTATAGGCCTGTGTTCTAACCAGCAGCGCAGCACTGGACCCGGTCTGCTAGCTGGCTCCACTATATGTAGGCCTGTGTTCTAACCAGCAGCGCAGCACTGGACCCGGTCTGCTAGCTGGCTCCACTATAGGCCTGTGTTCTAACCAGCAGCGCAGCACTGGACCCGGTCTGCTAGCTGGCTCCACTATATGTAGGCCTGTGTTCTAACCAGCAGCGCAGCACTGGACCCGGTCTGCTAGCTGGCTCCACGCCTTCAGTTGGTATTTATACTCCAAAGCAATGAACTGTTTGTTGGTGAGATCATGAAGTCACTCGCTAGGCTTCCTGAGATAATAATAGACCCGTGGAGATAAGACAAACCATTTGAAATGTAAATAGCAGCCACAGAACAGAGACACAGAGAGAGAGAGAGAGACTGGGAGAGAGGGTGAGAAATGGTAGGGTGTGAAAATGGATGGATGGATGGACGGACGGTGTGGTAAGGTATGTGTGGTGAAAGAATAACTCAAGATTGTTTACTTAACCCATTAAGACATGAGGTCGATTCTAAATCAGTAGTTCTCACACTTTCAAGATTGCAAAAAAAGCAGCGCTGTGAGCTTGAATATCTGCTAATTATTACATAAACGTTCAGTTAAGTGCTGATCTGATCGGTGGCCATTGATAGTTATAATGTATCAGTGTGCATTCCACCTCCCACCCGATCAGATTAAAATGTTTTTTATTGAACAATAACAGTACTTCTGTGGACCTGTGCATTATTGTACCATCCGTAGCCATGGGGTAAGCACTTAATATTTCAAATCAGAACATATTTATGTAAACCAAATATGGATAAAGTGCAGTTCAGTGCCTCATCTCCCCTGGCTTTTCTCCTGTTATCTACCGAAAAAAGGAACAGAAAACATTCTTTGTATTCTGATAGTTTGAATCCATAATTAAGCCCAGGTGGCGACTGTCCACAACCACCTGAGAGCTGAAGATTGAAGACACACCTGACGACCATCAGTCTATTAGTTACCATTTAGTCTCTCACCCGCTTTGAGACCATGCCTTTGCAGTTTGTTTGAACGATTGATCAATCGATGGCTTACTGATCCATGAACCTCACGTATGGTGTTACCTCATTATTCAATTATTCAACTGTTTCCTCAATTATTTGGGGGCACGCTTGTTGTAACTAGTGAGACCCAGCCCACAGGTTGAGCATCACTTGATCTATTGAGTTTATCAGTGTCTAATTATCTCTGTCAGCTATATCCCTCCTAGTGTCTTCTCACTATATCCCTTAGTGTGTTCTCACTATATCCCTCCTAGTGTGTTCTCACTATATCCCTTAGTGTGTTCTCACTATATCCCTCCTAGTGTGTTCTCACTATATATCCCTCTAGTGTGTTCTCACTATATCCCTTAGTGTGTTCTCACTATATCCCTCCTAGTGTGTTCTCACTATATCCCTTAGTGTGTTCTCACTATATCCCTCCTAGTGTGTTCTCACTATATATCCCTCTAGTGTGTTCTTCTCACTATATCCCTTAGTGTGTTCTCACTATATCCCTTAGTGTGTTCTCACTATATCCCTCCTAGTGTGTTCTCACTATATATCCCTCTAGTGTGTTCTTCTCACTATATCCCTTAGTGTGTTCTCACTATATCCCTTAGTGTGTTCTTCTCACTATATCCCTCCTAGTGTGTTCTCACTATATCCCTCCTAGTGTGTTCTCACTATATCCCTCCTAGTGTGTTCTCACTATATCCCTTAGTGTGTTCTCACTATATCCCTCCTAGTGTGTTCTCACTATATCCCTCTAGTGTGTTCTCACTATATCCCTCCTAGTGTGTTCTCACTATATCCCTTAGTGTGTTCTCACTATATCCCTCCTAGTGTGTTCTCACTATATCCCTTAGTGTGTTCTCACTATATCCCTTAGTGTGTTCTCACTATATCCCTTAGTGTGTTCTCACTATATCCCTCCTAGTGTGTTCTCACTATATCCCTTAGTGTGTTCTCACTATATCCCTTAGTGTGTTCTCACTATATCCCTTAGTGTGTTCTCACTATATCCCTTAGTGTGTTCTCACTATATCCCTCTAGTGTGTTCTCACTATAGCCCTTAGTGTGTTCTCACTATATCCCTTAGTGTGTTCTCACTATATCCCTCCTGCTCCTTCTAGTGTGTTCCCGGTTTTGGTAATTAAATCATCTTGCACTTGACCTGTTCTGCCTGTTTGGCATTTAGGTCCTTAACGTCTGAGTTGCACCGTGACACTTAAAGCCTTATTCCAAAACACATTGCGCAATGCTCAATGTTGCTAGTTGACAATAGCTATATGTTTTATTGTTTTATTGTTTTTCCAAATGAGTTAAAAATCTATACAAATGTTTTGATGAGTCTGCTGGCTTCCTCTGTTTTCACAGTGCAGTGCAGTGCATGCATACATGCATGCTTATGCATGCACATCAACATATTTGTGCTTGGGATTCTATCTGGATTGTGTACTTTTATTTAATACATGGTGAAATTAGTTTTTATTGTTTTTCCAAATGAGTTAAAAATCTATACAAATGTTTTGATGAGTCTGCTGGCTTCCTCTGTTTTCGCAGTGCAGTGCATGCATACATGCATGCTTATGCATGCACATCAACATATTTGTGCTTGGGATTCTATCTGAATTACAGTGAGCTTTACAGAAAGAGCCTTCCTTCACATCGACAGGCAAATAAACCATGCAGGCACCCATAGGTCAGAGTGGAGACCTCTATTATTATTCAATTGAATTGCTGGGGTCGCCTTGTGCTCTCTCTCTCTCTCTCTCTCTCTCTCTCTCTCTCTCACTGCTCTCTGTTGTTCTCTCTCATGTCATTGGCAGATAAACTCTCGGGTATATTTTACTTGTGCAGAAATGACATTTTGCTGGAAAAAACGGGGGGGGGGGGGGGGGGGGGGGGAGTGGCTGGTGGGTGTTGGGGTGGTTGAAAATGAATATGTCATGTCGGGGAGGGTGGCAGCAGGGGCCAGCGGAGCATATTTTAAATTGACTCGTGCAGCAGGAGGAAAAGGCGTTTTGCTGAAACGGCTACCCTTCCACCTTGGTCCTGTCGAGCTAAGCTATCGCGGCTCTCTCTCTCTCTCTCCCCGGTAGCGGGTCGCTTGTAGTGGATGACCTGTCCCTTGTCAGAGTCAGAGGGACTTGGACGGTGATACTGCGGAGGTGAATAATCTTTTGGCCCGCGGGCAGTTTCTGCGCCGCTGATAAAACCACGGGATGAAAATGATAATATGAAATGTCCTTTAAAGGACCGGACAGCGGCGGCGTTGCTGTTGACACGTGTCCTATATGAAATTCACACATGGAAAGGGCAGTGGAATCATGCAGGAACACGGCGTGACAGCCCATCACACTCTCTTAAACTGTTGAGTCCTGTAAGATGATGGCTCTATGTGGAGTTGAAGTAACACTTACTGTACAGTATATTGAAACCAATATTTAGAGCTAATAACTGACTTAATCTTGCTCATATAGCGTCATCAAATAATTGTTTCGATTAGAATACACTTGGCTATTAACAACTAAACTGTTTCCATGTACAATGGTGGCATACATGAGCAAAAATACCAATCCGCAAGTTCACAACGGATCGCAGTCAATTATTACACAGTGCCATGGTGGTCGGTATAGCTGTGGCCTCGGAGCTAGAAGACATTTGCTGATGTATAATCTTGCCCTGTGCTACAGTAGCTCCGAAACTACTGTAGATAATGGTTTCAATCACGTGTGTAAATTGGCTGGTACTGTACAGTACATACACGTGCAGTATATACAAATCAGAGGGTAGTGGTCCCAGATGTATGTTTGGGTGGTCCCCAGATGATGAACGTTGGAACGTTGTCAGTAAACGGTAAACAAGCCAACAAAAGGGTATATCTGCACATTTCTAAAGTTTGAATTGAATGACTTTTCAGACCTTTAATACCAACTTGGCCAAATTGTCAAATATTACATATGAAGGACGCAAACATTGTGAAAATAGCCGGAAATCTACAAGCTCACAACACCTTGCAGTGCGAGGGGTTTTATGCATGCACACATCCACGCATCACAGGCACGCACGTGCGCACCCCGTTAATTTAGTGTGAATGGAGATGTAATGTTGAATACCAATCTGCGTGTTGTGTTGTGTCCATGCGTATTGGAGCTGTCCAATTATAAAGGTGTTGAAATGTGGCGCCCGTCTGTTTTTGAGCGGTGCCTCCCCTCCGTTACACAGCTACAGTATGTGGCTATGTAGGCCTATGTCCCTGTGTCTGTCCCTGTGTCCGAGCACGGAAAGCTACAACACGGTAACTCTGTCATTTCTCGACGATTTCAGATGCGTGGCGGTTCGCCCGAAACCGTTTGTTCAACCACACACAACCACACACACACACACACACACACACACACACACACACACACAGGCCTGCCTGGGGTGTCAGTTGGGTATTGCAGCAAGGTATGGCAGCTTGCATACCTTGGCTCCAGGGGGAAAATAAATCATTTACTTTATTTTTTAAAGTACATTATTTATTATTATTAACACATCTAGTACAGGAAGTGCATCAAAATAGACGCTCCGGGGTGCCAGAGTAGTCGCCAGAGTAGTGATCGCTTTTACTCTGAAAGCCATGAACCGGAAACACTTTCTTAAAAAAATTGACTTGACAAAGTGAGCTCATAATCCCCGATCATCTTACTATATTTATATAAACTCCAAAAAGCGTTCATATTTTGCGGGAGAGACGGATGAGGAGCAGAAATGCAGCGCCAGCATATCGATCCATTCATCACCACGGAGAGCGCCCTGGATGAGGAGATACGAGTCATTCTTTCCGCCGCGCTAACATGGGAGTCAATGACAAGCTAATATTTGCACAGAGCGTTAGCATACGGCAAGCGAAAAGCGAAATGCCAAAAAAAAAAGAAGGAATAATTCTGAATATTATTATCTCGCCCCGCGTCGTTTGGACGTCGCTAGGACGTCCACAGACGTCTAAGGTACCACTCGGTTCTGATCCTTATGACGTTTCCAGACGTGTTTTGTACAGAATGTGTTAAGACACATTGGCCGGTTAAGACTCCCCTGTGGCTTCTGCGTATGGTTAGGTTTCTGGGGTAGGGTGTCGGATCAAAGATATGCACCTGTTTGCTTGTGGTTGACGTAAAATAATACCACCCACTGTACCTTTGCTTCCTTGTAGTGTATGTCTGTGTGTCATCAAATGTATATAATTATGCTCAGTTGAAAGGCATTTAAGGGCTTAGGCTCCTGCTGGGTTATTCTCTGAGATTTGCTGCGTTTGGTGTTAAACTGGTCTGCTCTGTAACTGGTCTGTTTATGTGATACTGTTGTGTTGTGTTGTTGCATATAGGCTAATGAATATAATCAGTCAAATCGATTGCTTATCAAGACAGGCTGTTCTGCTCTCGAACCGTGACACTCTGAAAAGAGATTAACACATTGGCCTACATTTGTGTTTGTAGTAGAGGGATGAGACTGCATTTGAAAAGTTCAACAACCTGTCTTTGTGAATTGCCATGTTGCATTGCCTTTGTTTGGTATACCATATAGCCTATGAGTGTTTGGTGGCCTTTGATATTAATGCTGTCACGTGACGTGACCTTGCCATACTGTACCTTACCTGAATTGACGCCACTGGCACGGCACATATTATTAAGCATCCATATTCTAGGGGATCATATAAGCTTTGGTGTAGACGTAACAAAATGTTTTCATATGGGCATATGCTTACAATTACTTATTCATTTCGGGTGCTATTAGAAAGCAGGAAATGCACTATACTACAGCGATAACCCTGGTGACCTGAGGTGAGAGAGAGAGAGAGAGAGAGAGACTACTGTTTCTTTGAGCTGGGTGAAACCTATATCTAAATCCACCTCTGACTGATTGCGGCTGCGTTGGTGCGGCCTGTGCTAATCATTAGCACAGCTAATGCACCGCACGCTCTAATATGCATGATTATTATGATCATGTTTCACAGTTGAATCTCAGATCGATGGCAGATTTTTGCTTTTGAGGACCTCTAGAAAGGTTACTTCCTTTTCTTTTCTTTTCAAATGTAACGCTACGCCGTTGGATTGGGTAAAGGATTTCACAGTGAAATCCCCTTGGCATTTTAACCCTGGCCCAAATGATGAACGCTTTGCTGGCAACACGTCGCAGAGATAAAAACCCCTTCCTTGGGAAATGGCAAGCAATTAAAAGTATATTAGCCGTTCAAGGCCAAAAATAATTACTGCTCTCGCGCCATTGTGTTTTAGAAAATAGCTGCGGGCTGCAATCATAAGCCGTGGCTCAGTGTTGTACACACGACTCAAGTGTGTGCAGGCGGGCGTATGTGCTGTACGTATGTAGGCACGCATGTCCGCACGCACACACACACACACACGCACGCACGCGCACACACGTGTTGTGTGCGGACACAGACCACTGTACTGTACTAAAATAACCCAAGTATTGGGGTTGAAATCAAAAGAAAAATGACATGAAATATTGTACTTTTGACTCCACAACATAATATATGGTAAATGGTGCATTTACATAGATTACATTCATAGATTACATTCACCCTTTCACAGATGGCAACCATGCAAGGTACCAACCTGTGCATCGGCAGCAATTAGGGGTTCAGAGTCTTGCCCAAGGACACTAACTCTGGGCGAGCCCGGGATGGAAATGGGAACTTTGTGGTTGGCATCAGGCTGCTATAGTCCACCCCTGAGCCATTGCCGCCCCACAGTGACGACGCCACACGGCGTGCTTTATCCATAACTACACATGTGAATGCATAGTGCAGAATCAGCAGGCGAGGCGGAACAGGGCCGTAACAACACTCTGCTCGGCTGCTAAAAGACGCTCAACTCCTGACACGTGTGCAACGTGCATGTGCTCTTTATCCAAATGCTTCCTATTGATTTCATGCTCCTCCAGACCTGCACTCCTGCTAAATAAAGCCTGATATACACTGCTGGAAGAAGTACTTAAAGGAGTAGTTCACCCATCAAACATTACTTATTTTCTATTAATCACACACCCCAAGAAGCCTTGAATTTAATGGGATTTGTTTGTTTGTTGTCACATTCCTGAGCCAATAGTTTTGATGACTTACAGAGTCTCGTACCTAAGCATAGATCAGGGGTAATCCGTACCACTGTTCCTCCACGCTCTGCCCTTCACTCCCCTCCTCTGGGCAGAGAATAAGGGTGGCATATTAATTAATCCCGCTGGACCACAAAGCTTGGGAATTCATGGATTCACGAAATGAACTGATGCGGGCGCAGCCTCGCACAGACACACGCACGCACGCATGCACGTGCGCATGCACTCACTCACTGCGCATGTTATGCACAAGAGAGGCTCCAGTTCGGAAATGGTATACCGATTTTGATTGTATAAAGTTAGAATATATATATAAAAAAAGAAAACAAGGACATAATCCTAATCCTTAATCCTATAATACATTTTTAATTTCATACCTCTTGTCGACGACTAGAGCATTATTAATCATGATTATGGTCTTTAGTTTATGGCTATAAGCAGCTGTTCTGTGTGTCTGTGTGTTCTGTAGTCCAGTCTATTGGGGGACAACATGTCCTTTATGTGTGAAGACACTGTAGTCCAGTCTGCTGGGGGACAACATGTCCTTTATGTGTGAAGACACTGTAGTCCAGTCTGCTGGGGGACAACATGTCCTTTCTGTGTGAAGCACTGTAGTCCAGTCTATTGGGGGACAACATGTCCTTTCTGTAGACACTGTAGTCCAGTCTATTGGGGGACAACATGTCCTTTCTGTGTGGAGACACTGTAGTCCAGTCTATTGGGGGACAACATGTCCTTTCTGTGTGGAGACACTGTAGTCCAGTCTGCTGGGGGACAACATGTCCTTTCTGTGTGGAGACACTGTAGTCCAGTCTATTGGGGGACAACATGTCCTTTCTGTGTGGAGACACTGTAGTCCAGTCTGCTGGGGGACAACATGTCCTTTCTGTGTGGAGACACTGTAGTCCAGTCTATTGGGGGACAACATGTCCTTTCTGTGTGGAGACACTGTAGTCCAGTCTGCTGGGGGACAACATGTCCTTTCTGTGTGGAGACACTGTAGTCCAGTCTGCTGGGGGACAACATGTCCTTTCTGTGTGGAGACACTGTAGTCCAGTCTATTGGGGGACAACATGTCCTTTCTGTGTGGAGACACTGTAGTCCAGTCTGCTGGGGGACAACATGTCCTTTCTGTGTGGAGACACTGTAGTCCAGTCTATTGGGGGACAACATGTCCTTTCTGTGTGGAGACACTGTAGTCCAGTCTGCTGGGGGACAACATGTCCTTTCTGTGTGGAGACACTGTAGTCCAGTCTGCTGGGGGACAACATGTCCTTTCTGTGTGGAGACACTGTAGTCCAGTCTGTTGGGGGACAACATGTCCTTTCTGTGTGGAGACACTGTAGTCCAGTCTATTGGGGGACAACATGTCCTTTCTGTAGACACTGTAGTCCAGTCTATTGGGGGACAACATGTCCTTTCTGTAGACACTGTAGTCCAGTCTATTGGGGGACAACATGTCCTTTCTGTAGACACTGTAGTCCAGTCTGCTGGGGGACAACATGTCCTTTCTGTAGACACTGTAGTCCAGTCTGCTGGGGGACAACATGTCCTTTCTGTGTGGAGACACTGTAGTCCAGTCTGCTGGGGGACAACATGTCCTTTCTGTGTGGAGACACTGTAGTCCAGTCTATTGGGGGACAACATGTCCTTTCTGTGTGGAGACACTGTAGTCCAGTCTGCTGGGGGACAACATGTCCTTTCTGTGTGGAGACACTGTAGTCCAGTCTATTGGGGGACAACATGTCCTTTCTGTGTGGAGACACTGTAGTCCAGTCTGCTGGGGGACAACATGTCCTTTCTGTGTGGAGACACTGTAGTCCAGTCTGTTGGGGGACAACATGTCCTTTCTGTGTGGAGACACTGTAGTCCAGTCTGCTGGGGGACAACATGTCCTTTCTGTGTGGAGACACTGTAGTCCAGTCTATTGGGGGACAACATGTCCTTTCTGTGTGGAGACACTGTAGTCCAGTCTGTTGGGGGACAACATGTCCTTTCTGTGTGGAGACACTGTAGTCCAGTCTGTTGGGGGACAACATGTCCTTTCTGTGTGGAGACACTGTAGTCCAGTCTGTTGGGGGACAACATGTCCTTTCTGTGTGGAGACACTGTAGTCCAGTCTGCTGGGGGACAACATGTCCTTTCTGTGTGGAGACACTGTAGTCCAGTCTATTGGGGGACAACATGTCCTTTCTGTGTGGAGACACTGTAGTCCAGTCTGTTGGGGGACAACATGTCCTTTCTGTGTGGAGACACTGTAGTCCAGTCTGTTGGGGGACAACATGTCCTTTTTGTGTGGAGACACTGTAGTCCAGTCTGCTGGGGGACAACATGTCCTTTCTGTGTGGAGACACTGTAGTCCAGTCTGCTGGGGGACAACATGTCCTTTCTGTGTGGAGACACTGTAGTCCAGTCTGCTGGGGGACAACATGTCCTTTCTGTGTGTGTGTGTGTCCCGAAACATTACTTATTTACTTTACTCATTACATTACTCATTACATTACGCTTTACATTACTGTATGTAAAGCACTTTGGATAAAAGTGCTGTATAAATGCACCATTTACTAAAATAATAACTAGACTAGATCCATTGCAGTAGGCTACCATCTCTCTTTTTTTCTCCTTTTTTCTCCTCAATTTCCTGATAGTTTCTTGTCAACAACTATGATATACAGTATAAGTAACTTGGCTTCTTTTCCTATTTTTTCCCTCCGTTATTTCATTCTCTTTCATTATTCTACCTTTCTAGTGTGTCTAATTAGGCTCATTTTTCTCATTTCCTTTCTTTGCAGTGGAGGTGAACGTTATGTGCTCCTTATACTGCCTGTGCAAGTTTCCTCCATTTCTTCTCAGTTCCCCTGACTGCACCTGTAGTCTATGCAAATTGGTGGAACAGGTTTGAACTATCCAGTTAATGGCCTGGTTTGCGGATATTTTAAGTTTGTTGGAGAGGGTGTGTGTGTGCGTGCGTGCGTGTGTAGCAGGATTTACTGCTAGGAGGCTGAGAGGCTGACTGTTATACAACCTTTATAATGTCTGAGGGGAACACGGGGAGGGAGCCACAACAAGTTTACACCACCCCCCCCCCCCCCCCCCCCTCCCCCACCAAAAAATAAACTTTGGCAGAAATGCGATTAAAACAAGAACAGACTGCTGAAGAGCACTTTAAAGCGTACCACTGAAGAAATTATTCATGACTGAGATAAACCAACTGAAGTTGCAGAAGTGGAACCAAATAATGTGTCAGGGTCTTCGAGGCCAAACTCATAAACAAAACGACAACCAAACAAACCTAAGTTGAAAATGAAAACTCAATGGATCTACGCCAGTGGTTCTCAAACCTTTCTGTGCCAAGGACCCACAAATACCTATTTATTTACCCCACTTTGAGAGCCTACAGTGTGACACCAGGCGTATTGAGGTTATAAAACTTTTTTGGACCTTATCGCTACAGCGGTTTGAGCGATTATCACACGGCACGTCGGCACGGGGGGTTGGTACAAACGTGATTTTTAAAGTTACCTCACCGTGGAATTCTATTTATTACATTACAAATCGTGTCCAACGAGGGTGTGGACAAATATGAGACCACGGTCTTTAAACTTTAACGAGTGCCCACCACGCACAGTAGGTGTCCAATACAGATCCAAACACAACATAATGGGCTACTTAAAAATACGAAACTGGTGCCCTGGCACAGATGACTTTTAACACGAGAGGTGACATTTTATGCTTGAGAGCCAAAACAATCAGCCACAATATGACCCGTTTTGTGCCAATAGTAATATTGTCCTCTGTGACTTTGGGCCTGGAGGGAGGGGACCCCGTGAGGTCACTGGGCCTGTGAGTCAGCGTTTCCCCGGGTGTTCCCATGGGTACGTGCTTCACGCTTCAATGCTCTTGTGTGTCAGGGCAAAACTCCTGTGCCAGGATATAACTTCCTGTAGGGTGGTTGACTTTTGTTTCCCCCCCGTTCATTCAGGTACAATTCCTATAAATTCCCCCAGCAACATCAATTCACCTAGTGAACTGGACAGTCACTAACTTTGCATGCCAGGCATTCTCTATCGGTACAAAAGTATCACCTTTTATCCAGCAAACTCTGCGAAACTTATGTCACGCTACCAAAGTGCTGTCTGTACGCTTCAGGTACTGTACCAGCTCAAGTCCAAACTATGGCCCTTTTTTAACTTTTTCCATAACCTACTTAAAGGAGTGGTTCACCCAAAATATGACTTATTTTCTTATCAATTACACACCCCATGAAGCCTTGAATTCATGGCGATTGTTGTCGCATTCAGAAGACAATTTGATGAGCGGCAGAAAGATGCTAATGTCTCCATTAGGAGACTCAAATGCAGGTCAATTGAGTCTCCTACTAAAACAAAATAATCTCGATGTGGGGTGTGTAATTGATAGTAGAAAGTAGAGCTATATTTCCTTTTAGACTGTCCACAATCCAGCGGACTGTACAAGCCTCTTCTGGCTTATCATTGCACAGTGGTACAGTCCTGAGTCAGTGTTGCCAGATTTTGCGAGTGAAATAAGCAAACAGGGTTATGAAAACAAGCCCAAAATAAGTGTAGGCCACATGAGCACTTTAAACCTAAAAGCATCAGTTATTTGAAAATAGCCAATCTACAGTACAAGGTCCGTGGACAAATATATATTAATGTTGCGGTTCTTGACATGAAAATGTTTGAGAATTCCACTGGTAAATAAATAAATAACATTATGAAGAAAGCTCAAACAAGCCAAAATCCCGCAATCCGCAACTACCAATAATTTACAAGCAACTTTACAGGAACACTAGCCCAAAGTCGCTTAAAATAAGCGAACATGCCAACACTGGCCTGTGTCCATCCTTGGGCCAATGCATGTGCGGCAAACCATTCGGTCGACTGCTCTTAAACAGGCTTCCACTCCAGTCTCCCTGAATGGAAGGATCCCCAGGCCCATGTTCTCGCTCACATTGAACACTGGATGAGTTGAGGCTGGAGGAGGGAATACATTTTGAAGCCAATACTTTGGCCTTTTTACTCAAGTACATTTTGAATTCCGGACTTGCACTTGTAAAAGAGTATTTCTATGTTGATACTTTTACTGGCGGCTTTAACCAGATCTCTTTTGCTTGTTTAGTTTTATTCCTTTGGCTTCAAGTTCCAGACGGGCAAAGTGCACCTTTCATGCAGGCGCCTATATTAGACAAAGGAGAAGAATGGGTAGAGAACGCTTCAAAGCGTGGCAGCGAAGAGGTTTGTCACGTCCACAACACGCTCAGCGTGACTTCAGAAGCCTGAGACTCTGATCTCACCAGACAAGCATGGGTGGTGCAAACCTTTATCTACCAAGCTAACTTTCCTACAACTATCGACAACCTCTACCTTTCAAAGTAGAATTATTCAGAACAAATAAACTTTCCAAACTAAACACGAGCCCTTGCTTATGTTCAATCGTTAAAATCCGAAAAGGTCCTCAACCCCACTTATGTTACAACCTTTCTTTAGTGTCTAGACGAAAAGGAGCACAGGGAGTAAAATAACAAATGTACAAACTCAAAACCTTTGCAAAAAACAAACAAGAACAGGCTCCTGAAACACTACATTTAACACTGCATAACATTTACAGAAACACTATTATACTATATTGTTTTGTTAAAGGTTTTGTATTTTTTGGGCTCCCATATGTGTTTTCTATCCCCACAAATAACCAATTTTGAACAATCAGGCTTTCATATCATATGGGTGCTTTAATGGAAATTGCTCTCAGGAACAGCTCAACTGATTTTGTCCTCATCGTGATGTCATCAATGTCACCCTACTTTGTATAATTCCTCCTCTTCTTCAGTCTTCAGTTCCAAATGTCCACTTTGTTTACACCATGTGTAAACAAAATGTGTCCACCATTGTTGATTTTCCAAGCTGGCATGGAATGGAAACAAGGCTGGTTTGTTCTAGAATCAGTATTATAATGACTCAAATATTAAATAATCTGCATATCAGCACCCCCACCACCTCAGGACATTGTGGTACTGCAGCTAAAACAGCTTTCAAAGTCCAGAAAGAAATGACAAGGACTGGTTATATCAGAGTGGTGATTGAGGCTCAAACCATTAGAAATAACTTTGATGGACATAGACAATACGATATTAAATATTAAAAGCAATGCTACTTAAAGCATGATGAAAATTTGAAAATGTTTCCTTGCATTGGATGTTAATGGTACCCCAGCTTATTATGCTAATTGTGAAAATTGCCCAACATATATGCAAGTTAGTATCCAGCAGTTTCTAAATGCTGGGGACCCATACTCAACATTTTTAACATAAAACGTTAGGGTACTGAAAATGTCCGGGTTCACAATGGGGCTCTATGGGATGGCAAGTAGACTATAAATCCTCAGTACTTAGTAAACATGACCTTTGGCTACTTGGTCTGCTCTTCTTTTCCTCTCTACACCAAACCACTAGCCAATCTACAAGCTACCATGCGTTGTGAGCTTGTATGTCTGCTATTTTCGACTAGTGTTCCCTTCAGAATAAGGATGTCACGTGGTTAATGTAAAAATAATATCTATTCAAAGATGTGGCGGCCCCCTGTAGTATCTCTGAGGACCCCCTGTTGTATACTATCATTCTAAAATGTGTAGCACATTGCTCTAGACCAGGGGTGGACAACTTTGATGATGGATAGGGCCACTATATTTCTGAATTCATTACAGGGGGCCACATTATATATTGTTGCTGTCAGGCAGAAACCTCTTAAAACCTTTTTCATAAATGAATGCCGTACTAGACTTTAGTAAAAGTAACTTTTGTATCAATATCTTGTGCTGCAGTGCATCTGTCGTACCAAAACACGGAAGACAGGCTGCTATATTATTATATCACAATTGTTATATCATTGACCTAAATTGCTAGGATGATAAAGTTATATCTGTATTAGACGTGACATCACTGACAAATCCGACCACATTGCAGCACAGCGTGACAATAAAAACGGGTTCAGAAAGGAGCCCGTGGAGCAGTGCTGTTTCTGTCATAGAGCGTGAGTCCATATTTCCCACTCCTCGTTAATGAAAGCTTCGTAAAACTCTCCATATTTCCCCCCCTCGTTAACTAAAGCTTTGTAAAACTCTCCACTCCGTCGGGAGTGTCCATCGGAAGGGGCCACCGGGCTCTGAAGGCTGTCAAGGTCACGTACGGGCAGAGACATTGTGATTAATGAGCATAATTTAATCATCATTATGCTATCTACTACAGTGGCTGGCCGCAGTGGACGGATCTGTGGCAAACCGTGCTCGCCATTACGCTCTCGGAACACAGCCTGCGATAGAGTGCGTTTCTCTCAGCGGCTGTAATTGATGGTCAGTTGTCATCCCGGTGACAAATACCCCTGTGAAGGCCACAGGGTTGACTTTTCACCAATGGTGGGAAGTAACTAATTTGCTCTGGTGCTGTACTTAAAGGGACATTTCACCGCTGGAAGAAACTGCAACTCAATGTTAATAATATTTGTAGTAGATAACAGTATAGCACAATTTAAAATGCTTTGGTGCACTACCCCTTGTGGAGAGGGGTAATGCTGTGTGGACTAAACGTCATGACTAAAATATCTAAAAACACATATTACACACCCCAGGAACATAAAATAAGATCTGGTTGCAAAAGGTGGCCCTTTAAGTAAAATTTTGAGGCATGTCCATTTTTCAATGCAAAGTTAACATTTACTTTGCAGAATTAGATTATCAATACCAGCAAGATGCCCTGAGGGTGAGAAGCGACCTCGCCCTGAAGGGCGAGAAGCAGCTTCTCGGCGAGGTCACGCATGGCTGTGCTAATAACTTTGGGGCGGGCCTGTCTAGAGTTTGAGTGGACAGGTATCAGTCAAAAGGGAGACATCGAAAATGTAAAAATAAAGTTTACAAAAAAAGGGAGACATCGAAGAGGAAGGACGGGTGGGGGAGGATCAACATCTGGATTGTCAGAACAGGTCAGCTCCATATATGGAGATCTAAGGGTTTGAAGTCAGATGTAGAGTTGCTGGCCCGGCTCCATATATGCAGATCTACAGTAGGTGATGATCTAGTCTTCTCCATGTATGGCTATCCAGGGTTTGATGAGATCAGTGTCGTGATCTTATATATGGAGACGGTATGGAGTGTGTCACAAGGTGTGACGGACTGATGGCCATATATGGTGGTGTGACAGGTCACGAGATGTGACGGACTGACAACCGTATAATGGGAGGCGTGACGGACGGATTGACTGACAAGTTTTGCAGGTTTTCATAGTAATCTGCGGCAACAAAACGTACTGTACATTAATCGGCCTATTGTATACTTTGTATATTTGAAAATATCCGGTCTACAAGCTCACAACCTGTGGCATTGTGACACATTGTGTGGCCATGACAAATATTGACAAATTTACTTTTGACTGTATTTTGGTCAATTTGGTGTCAGAAATGTTGTATTTTTAATACTACTTTGTAATATTACATTTACTGTGTACTTCTTCAACCATTGACTTTCACCTCACGTGTTTGAATGAAATCAAACTGTTTGTTTATGGAGCTACGGAATGCAGTTGGGGGGGGGGGGCGGGGGGGATTTGGTGCACGCTTGTTTCAGCTGCCACTTATTATGTGCGTGTGTCCTTGCTGCACCGTATCAACATCAGAAAATACCTCGGATATAATCTCCCCTGTGCTCATTGGCAAAATGTCTGATTTGCACTTGGATTTGGATGAGTTGTGTGTTGGTTCCAGCAGCTTATCCAACAAATCGTCTCTGTGGGGTGGAAACCTCATATGTCCAAAACGGTTACTTTTCAGGATAAAAAAACAACAAAAAAGTAGAAGATGGACAAGCCCGAATGATGCTTTTGTCTGATGCTGTAGTAATAGTGTAGTGTGATCAAGTAGGGTGTTCATTTAACGGAAATAAATTAGTTAGAATATGGAGATAAGGGGTTTCTGCCCGACAGCAACGGGGTGATGGTTGATGTTGTTTTTCCCTGAGGAAGAGGATCCAGTGAGAAGGCGGTTGGGGTGAACAGGGCAGGGGGAGATGGTTGGGCAGCCCTGCCTGGGGTATGAATATAAATGTATGTAACGTTGGAAGATACGAAGGGCCCTTAACCCATTCTGACCTGGCACCCATTTTGGTGTTAGCATCATGTTATGCTTTACCTATTGAAAAATAGCAGATCTACAAGCTCATATCGCGCCACCGAGTGGCGCGATACGAGCTTGTAGGTCTGCTATTTTTGAAAAATTCGAAGAACGACTGACATTTTTAGAATCTGATCTCAGGTCAGAATGGGGTTCATCAGACCAGTGTGTCCACTGGAAACCTTGTATGAATCTGATCTCAGGTCAGAATGGGTTAAGGTGCGTTATCCCACCATGAGATAAAATCGCTGCTGTCGGGCAGAAACCTCTTTTTACCTCACTTACTGCCAGTTTCTCTAGAACAGTCTGCACACACTGCCAGTGCTTTTAATCTAATCTTTCAAGACCCACAGAATATTTTGTTCTATGACTACGTAAACAAATGTCTCTAAAGAAAGAAGAGAGTCTCTATTTATCATGATGTTCCGTTCTTCAGTTATTGGCAGCAGTTGAATATACTGTAGCTTGTTTTCACCAAAAACGGTGTCTGGGAACTGAGACATTATTTTAAATAAATACTATAGTAATAGTAATACTACAGTAAACCAGCTTGGACTTGTTTTGGTCCGTTTGCCCCGGGAGCCGTAGATTCACTCACAGGTTGCGGAAGAGCGCCTTCTATAGTAACACCAAATGGCGTGTGGTAGACTACTACTGTATATACAGTATCTACGTCATATGCATTGGATTGAAATAACGTATCCATATGTCAACGGCATTAGATTAGTTAACTTCGTAAATCAACACCCTTTACTTGATCATTCAAGTACTATAGCGCCTCTACAAGCTGGAAACATGGAGGCACTGTGCTAGAAGATCACTGGACGGATGAGCTATTTGATGGCTAAAATATACGGGTCCATTTTGTTTCATTTTACACTCTCAGGAGTTAAATTATTGTTAAACAAGCATTTATAGTTAATTTACAATTGGAGAATGTAGAAGAATTGTTATTTTGATCAACGTTTGCCTGTTATCGCTCCTAATGGTACCAACATCAATACAGCATAGAATTGTAAATGTGTACATATTCTTTAGTTTTTGGGTCTGCAGGGCTAAATCTCATCAAACGGTGGTCCGTGGCTCAATGCAGAATAAATAATGGGCCTTGAGATGAAGGGTTGAAAACCACTGATTTAGTGCCTTCCTTCTGTCTGTCTGTCTGTCTGTCTGTCTGTCTGTCTGTCTGTCTGTCTGTCTGTCTTATCAGTTGGCGTGCGTTTGTTCTCCAGCCAGTTTATTTGGTGGGTTCTCCGCCCACATGTTCACTGCTATATGTGGAGACGTGCTCTCTTATCTCTAACCTGCTGTCACTGTGCGGAACACCTCCCTCAGGCCAGGGTATGGCACGGCACGCACACACACACACACACACACACACACACACACGCATATTTGCAAGCACGCACACACACACACGCGCAGCCTACAGCATTCGCCTGTTTACTAATTACCGTACACGGCATATTGTAATTATAACATGTACACATTTAAAAGGACCTTTTACCATCCCTATGTATTGAGCTGTCACATCTACCAGTGCAGACCTGCACAGCCCGCCCACACATTCACACTTGCTCTCTCAGTCTCTCCGCCGCCAGCCCGTGTTGTTAATATAGCACAGATACTCGTCAACTGAAATAACTTTTAAAGATTATTTTTAATTAGTCAACACAGTAAAACACCCAAGTTGCGTTACTGCAATACAAATGGGCTTCACAAATGATGTATTCGTAGCATTATTAGTATCAATCAGTAATCAGTATCAAGCTATGGCTGGATGGAAGGATGGATGGATGGGGGTTATTGCCAGATAGGGGGCGGGGGCGGGGGCGAGTGATAACCTCACCTAGTCCTGAGAGGGAGAGAGCAGGAGAGAGAGAGAGAGAGAGGAGGAGAGCGAGGGAGAGAACTAGGGAGAGAGATGGAGAGAGAGAGATGGAGAGAGAGAGATGGAGAGAGCTAGGGAGAGAACTAGGGAGAGAGATGGAGAGAGAGAGAGAGATGGAGAGAGCTAGGGAGAGAACTAGGGAGAGAGATGGAGAGAGAGATGGAGAGGACAGATAGAGAGATATACAGCTCTCCACAGCGTGATATCGGGGGCACTTCTCTTTCCTTGCCCAAGGGCAAAACATGAAATAAAAAACCCAGCGCTTCCACTTTTACCTCCCAATCCCCTTTATCACTCTCTCTCTCTCTCTCTCTCTCTCTCTCTCTCGCACACGCACACGCTGACATAAACATGCACTTGCACAACACCGCCTGCAGACAGTGTGGGTTATGAGATGTTGTAGACTGTGGACTTTTGTAGCTTCCGACAGAGCAGTAGCAGCAGCATGCTAGTAATATGTACCGTTAGTGCAGCAGCAGCATGCTATTCGATGGCATGTTATATAGACAAATGCCAGCTTCATTTGTACACCTGGCATCCTATAGTTTGGTATAGATAGGTATAGTGGTATATATTATTTATATTTAGTGTGGTTGCCTGTAGGCAAGCAGACTATTTTTATTGCACTCCAGCGCTTACATCGTTGAAATTGTTAAAATCGTCCAATATCTCTATATTCTCCCCTCCGATTGGAGCATTGGTCTTACTTACTCTGCAGAGAAAAGCCTGGTCACAATATAAGGCAGAGATTGCATAGCCGGAAATGTTGGGCCGGAACATGTATTTCCACTGGATACTAGACTACTGTACCAAACTGAGAGCAAAAATATAAAAAAGAAATATCTAATAAGAAGAAAATGACGTGTGTGTGTGTGTGTGTGTGTGTGTGTGTGTGTGTGTGTGTGTGTGTGTGTGTGTGTGTGTGTCTAATTCTGTGAGCTTTGAACAAGCGAGGACAGGTGGGGGTAGCGTGAGAGAAGATCGTTTCGCTAGTTAATCGATCACTGATGGCATTGTTTTCCCTGAATGAATAAAAAATGAAATTTAAATCAGTTCAAGCTGGGTCTTCCGCCAAATACCTGCATCAACGCTTTATCCAGTACTCGACACCACTGCCTAAGTCAAAGTATGGATACCCCATGTCAAATATGACTCCCACAAGTCATGGTTGCTCTGTCAAATCTGTACTTGAGTCAATTTTCTTTTTTCCCCCCTTTTTTGGGAGTGAGAGCGGGGGAGAGGGGGAGGGGGGATTTAATAATAGTGAAGCTAACAGATCTACAGTTGTTATGCACCACATGATGTGGAACGAAGCTCTCAGAAAAGTGCAGGTCTGCTACAACTGTTAGTTCTTTTAAATCAAAGCTGATGGCTATATTATTTTCAGCTGGAGTTAAGTTTATTCTCTTCTCTTGTTTTCCATTTCAATCTCCGTTATTCCCTTTTTGTTCCTGTTCTTTAAATTATTTAATAACGTTTAAAAATAAATAAATATATATATATATATATATCTTTTTTTTTCCAAATGTCCTTTTATGTGTTTCATTCATTTGAACTTTTCATGCTCTTATGTAAAGGACTTGTAATCGCCTTTGAAATGTTCTAGACAAATATACTTGTCTTGCCTTTCAAAAACATTGCTTCTCTGAACACTCCCTGGGGGGGCTGCATGCCTTCACCTTAGTCTAGACAAACAACTAAACTATTTTTGGCGAAGAGATCTCGTGGCAATTGAAAAAGAACACAAGTCAGGTCCGTTTTACTAAGTATAGGGTCAGGGTGTCGAACTAATTTCAGAGTGAGGACCATGCTGGCCGAAAGGTGTCTTGATGAGGGCCGTTACCAGTTGCGGGCACGCATACACGGTCGCGCAAGTTCACTTACACAGCTGTCACTGAGACCCCTTTTCCACCGGTTGGTTCCCAATGGGAACCGGTTCAGTTCTTTTTGGTTTTTAGTCCATGAGCCAGAGCTCCAAAATTGGTGGGAAAACTATACCCTACATTAAATTGTGTATAGGATCAATACAAGTAAATGAATACATGATAACCCTTCCACAGTAGCAGCTTTATCATATTTTCGACTATTTTGCATATTTTCTTACATAATGCCTCATTTGCATATTAAAACATTTACAATTTGTAATACAATAAATCATTGTCTTCGTGTATGTACTCAATTGGGGAAATTTCATGGTGATAATAATCTAATATAGGTATGGTTTTGCCCACCCAATTCATAATTAACGTTTCAATTTTGGAGCTCTGGCTCATGGACTAAAAACCAAAAAGAACTGAACCGGTTCCCATTGGGAACCAACCGGTGGAAAAGGGGCCTGACTGTGTTTTCCAACCTGTTGTCTCAGTCAGTGCCATAACTTACAGTATATCTCTTTACAAAATCATGTTAAGAAGAATAGCTACTTTATTTATCGCTATTAGAGTTACAGGCTACAAGACATTTGGTATGAGAGGAGAAATAATCAATAAGATTTTTGGCTGAAGTGATGTTGATAGATTCCACATATGTGTCCGACGGCACCCACTTTGAGAAACACCCGATGTACAGTGTACTGTTTTCCCTCAGTGTTTTCCTATACTGAGTTACACAGGCAGTTAAACTCTTATCCACTGTAAACCTCCAAGGAACAGGCAGGTGTGTAATTGGCAGGTTTATTATGAAGTGTGAAACTGAAAATATAGACGGCATCAGTCACAGGCACAATCCTTGCAGTATTGAAATGCTACTAAATATACAAAATAGCATCCAGCAATAACATTTATAAATGTATCCAATTTATATCAAACAAAAGTTACAAACGTACAGTTAAAGGTTTTGTTATTTTAACAGAATGTACGTACACATTGTTCCATAAAAATGGAAATAATCAAAGGAATTGCATTGGAATGCTGCAGCATAGCCTCTCTGAGCCACCTTGCTGCTCTGTGTACGTAAGTGCACAAAGCTCTTCTTGATATTCTTCAAGGAAGCTCAGAGAAGGAAAGGAAATGGCCTCGTGACTGGGCTGCGCCATGACACTTTCATGGACACTTTCATGGGAGCCAAAACTCTCACCGGAAGTTCTGTTCAATGAATACATGGCAGCGAATACAGCCGGCTGGACCAGCTCATAACAAACAGTATTTCTGAACAACTGAGACCTTTGTCATATAATCGGTTCAGGAATATGAAAGAACACATATCATAGGTTGTTTTCTAATCACTTGCTTTTCGATGTGCACAGAGTGCACAGTATATAATTACGCACGGAAGGAATCTCTGGAAAGCTTGCCTCCATGTTGCCTTCAACAGATACGCACGCCCCAGGGCCGGAAGAGGTGTCTACCTTTTTATGTCTGTGGGAAATACCACATTAAAAGTCAGTACTGCAATAGTCCTACTTGAAACTTCCATCTGGTGGAGAACTCACTAAGAGTTCCAACACATATAGAAATAAGTTGCTCTCCACTTGCTGTTGGGTTGTCTGTGTGACAGCTATATCATTTGGTTGGTTTACTTACTTGCTTTTCCTATTGGTTGTTGTCTGACGAGTAGCTTTATCATAAACTAAAGAGAGACGGAACACTGCAGCAGCATCCGGTAGATAACTGGATAATGCATCAACCGCAACTAAAACCTATCTTTTTTGTAAACTAGTGAGTGAGTGTGGGTGTGTGTGTGTGTGTGTGTGTGTGTGTGGGTGCGCGTGCACAATGCCACACTGAGCTGGGCCAGCCAGATGGCTCCAGAAATGTCCCTTTCTTCCTTATTTCTTTTTGTCTTGGGGTTTTGTACTTTTACAGCCAATAAATATCTATCCATTTATCAGGGGAGAGGTGTGGATGTTTATGGCTAAGACCTCTGCTGCCGCTGTTATAGCCTTCTATATTTCACCTACATGATCACCCTGACTGCATGAGGCACCAGCCTAGCCTCACATAACACCCTGACTGCATGAGGCACCATCCTGCCTCACATAACACCCTGACTGCATGAGGCACCATCCTCACATAACACCCTGACTCCATGAGGCACCATCCTGCCTCACATAACACCCTGACTCCATGAGGCACCATCCTGCCTCACATAACACCCTGACTGCATGAGGCACCATCCTGCCTCACATAACACCCTGACTGCATGAGGCACCATCCTCACATAACACCCTGACTCCATGAGGCACCATCCTCACATAACACCCTGACTGCATGAGGCACCATCCTCACATAACACCCTGACTGCATGAGGCACCATCCTGCCTCACATAACACCCTGACTCCATGAGGCACCATCCTGCCTCACATAACACCCTGACTGCATGAGGCACCATCCTGCCTCACATAACACCCTGACTGCATGAGGCACCATCCTGCCTCACATAACACCCTGACTGCATGAGGCACCATCCTGCCTCACATAACACCCTGACTGCATGAGGCACCATCCTGCCTCACATAACACCCTGACTGCATGAGGCACCATCCTGCCTCACATAACACCCTGACTGCATGAGGCACCATCCTGCCTCACATAACACCCTGACTGCATGAGGCACCATCCTCACATAACACCCTGACTGCATGAGGCACCATCCTCACATAACACCCTGACTGCATGAGGCACCATCCTCACATAACACCCTGACTCCATGAGGCACCATCCTCACATAACACCCTGACTGCATGAGGCACCATCCTCGCCTCACTTAAGTGATTTAGCTGGAGACCCCCTGAAACCCCCTCAAGGACCCCATAGGGGTCCCCTGCCCCCATTTTGATAACCGCTGAGCTACACACAGACAGTACTGTATGTTTAGTGGCGGCTTTCAAAATAGACCAAAAATAATTAGCTGGTATTTGATGTTTCTGATAAAAAAGGTATTGCATTAAATATCTTTTTAGCACACTGCAAGTGCAACGTTTTGGGCATATTTAATGTGGTCCTTTCTGACGAGGCTGCGGTTTACCTAATGCATACCAAAATAATACTCCGGATGTGTTCCAGACAGTCGCTGAAAATAGAGATTTGTTTCCGATAAGACTGAGGATGAAATGAGAAAGCCAGACAGACAGGCTGAGCAGGGGGGCTAAGAAGAGCCATTAAATGAAGACTCATTTTGGAGGAAACGAGAGAGAGAGAGAGGGGTGTGTGTGTGTGTGTGTGTGCGTGTGTGCGTTCGTGTGCGCGTGCGTGCGTGCGTGCACATGCGCCATGTCTGTGACGCACATCTTTACTTCTTCCTTGACAGCTACAGTAATACACCAGAAGTTGTTGTTGTTGGTGAAGAGTCCAGAGAAGTGTATGTATTAGAAATAGCCTGCCCCTTTGACCCTAGCCTAGAGGAAGCCTTTATGACTAAGGTCATTAAATAAATACCATCTCAGAGCTCGGCTGTAGGTGCAGACTATTATACTGTATGTCCTAGGCTACCACATTTGGGATGCCCAAAAAGAGGCAAAAAGGCTGCTCTAATTGGAAGCTGCCACATACTGTACAGTATGGCGGAGGCGCTGTTACAGTACTTATACCCATAGAGTACTGAGTGATATACTATATGATTATTGTACCGTGATTTTGAGTGAATTTAATACCTTTAATATTTGTACCTCTTGCGCTCCTTTATGTGGACATGGTGTGGGTGTGTGTGTGTGTGTGTGTGTGTGTGTGTGTGTGTGTGTGTGCTCCTTGCGGCGGTGTCTTAGTGATATAGTCACCTTGTCATCTAGGATAAATGCTTCTGCCCCACACCTTCTCTCACTTCACCGCTCTCTCCATTCTCACTCACTGTCTCTCTCTCTCTCTCTCCATTCTCACTCACTGTCTCTCTCTCTCTCTCCCCCCTTTTTTCTTTTTTCAGTGTGTGACAAATAAGGCGGCGGGCCGTGATTGGGGCGATCTGTGCCGTCAACAACATTTATCAAACTTTGGGCGCCTTAATTCAGTCATTCATCACGCCTGGCCATGTGGCGTGATTATAATTAAACGCGACCATCAGTCACCCTGCCTCTGAATTAGTGCGCTAATTGAACAAGAAGCTACGCCGTGCTAGCCGCGCTATACTGCACGGACCGCTGACTTCCACCTGTTGCCACGTCTGCTTATTATAAGCGACTTTGGGCTTCGGTTTAGTATTATAGGATTTATAAAAAATATTTGTGTTCTCTGCTTTCTGTTCCCAGACACCGTTTTTGGTGAAAACAAGATATTCAACTACCAATAACTAAAGGACGGAACGTTGCGGTAACACAGTTTTCCCCGACGAAAGTAGAGACTCTCTTCTTTCTTTTTATGAATCTCGGGTAGATTTTCTCACTCCTACTGTGCGACAATAGCAAATAAGCTCCTTCACGAAACACCCCGCCCACACACACACACACATACACATACACTATGTATAAATCTACACATACACACCGTGATAAGCTCTGGTGTGTGTGTGTGTGTGCGTGCGTGCCTGTGTGCGTGCACGCGCGCCCGCTAGAATTAACCCGGAATTGTCTTTCACTTTAACATTTCTTTCTCTCTGCTTCAAAACCCTTTCACAGTTTACCACTGTTCTTTTTTGTTCTGATTGTAAACAACACACGCACACATACACACCATGTATTGAATGTGCTGAATAACGTGTCAACAACAACAACACATGATGCGCTGAATTAATGGTGCAAAGAAACGCAGCGCGTAGTCGTATTTGCAGAACGCGGCGCATGTTTAAACTTGGAACAACCTCGTCCACATACTGCGAGGTGTCGTGGAGGTCTTCTTACCCCCCAGAATCTCTCCCACTCACATTGCTGCACTCATACAGTACCCATAGTCTGACGTCATTTTGTGTATTCATGGTAATATATTTATTCAATATATTTAACCCATTTAGACCTGAAGCCGATTCTGAAAAAGCCATATTTCTATGTCAGTGGTGCTCAACCTTTTTCAAGTCAAGGATCCATAGAATTATCTGTATTTGGCCGCTGAGCCCCATCTGAAAATATGTTGTCAGGGACCCCCTGACAACGTATTTTAAAATTAAGTTAATTTATGACCTTCTAGCAGTTAATTTTGTTTCATTAAACACATTTCTCCTGATGTAGCCCATGTTTTGTAATGGCATCATCATGCTATTATGCCCATGGATATACAGAGTGAACATAACAATAACAAAATAATATAATACCTTTTATATAATCACAAGCATGAATTATGTTTGTTATTTACAGCTACAGTAGTTAGAGTAGTGGGGTGACCGTACCTGTTACCCTTTTACGTTACATTAGCATTTCCATAGATATTCTCAAACCTTATCAAGTCATGGACCACCTGAATTGATAGGCAGAGTAGTCCTTCAAGGCAAGAGTCCACCTGAAGAAAAGATTTAAGTTTTATTTATTTTTTAAATCTAAGTAAGTTATACAAAATGTTTTTTTGATTGCACTGTACTGTGTGGACTCCACTTTGAGAACCAATATTCAAAAGCACTTTGGATACAGGTGCTACTCTATATAAATGCACCATTTAGCATTTAATAAGGCAGAAAAATGCTCCAAAATCTCTTGGGGGGGAGACAGATGTTCAGTATGTGTCAGCCAGATCAGTGAGGCCAAAACAATATGGCACAATAATGCATAACCCTCTGCTTTTCCATCAGTGTTTGCCAGGTCTGCTTATTATAAGCAACTTTTGGCTTGTTTCTTCTGTAAACAAGTCAATTGTAAATGTTTGTAGTTACATTTTGCGTTTTTTTTTGGGGCTTGTTTCTTTTCTTTCCTTTTTACCCCTTTATCTCCCCAATTTTAGCATGAGGCTTGTCTCCCCTGAACACCAAGCCAGATGCACCACGGTGGATTGGAACCCACAACCTTTGTGGCGGTGGGCAGGCACTTCTGTGGCCAAATTACATGATTTGACTGACACTGCAGTGCTGCACCATAGTCTTGTTCTCATAGACCCCCATCGCTTGATTCTCCCTCGAAAAACACACTCAACACCAGCTTTCTAATCACCTACTTGTTTTGATGAAGACAGTACATGGCTGTCTCTTGTCATGCCTCTGTGTGCTTGGTATGCTTAACGTTTTGTCACACGTTGTGTTAAACTACTTAACATTATTAAATGCATTAATGCTTTAATGAACATGTCGGTGAAGCAACTAGAGTAGAGTTGAATAGCTTGCCGTCCCACTTAGCCCTCCTGCTGTGCAACTAGGCTTTGAAAACACAAACACAACGTTTCACTCTTGCAAGACGTTGCTAACAGCCAGAAACTTGTATCTCCTTAATGTTTTAAGAGTGTACAATCGGTAGATGACAACAAAGTAGAGGGAAGATTTTTTTCTTTTGTTTTTTCCAAGCTAAAATCAAAGTTGTTGTCATTGGATGAGTTGAGTGCAAACTATTAGGACTGCAACTACCCATTACATTCTGAGCAATTATTCTATCGCCTCATAGTCATATTTATCTGCCCTTATTTTTTTTCTGCCTAACTCTACTCTCCTAAAACTGCTGATTCACCCTGCAATGCCCAAGTCCTCAGCCTATCAGAATGCTTGTTGGATTCCAAAAAGATTTCTGCCTAAATCAAAAGGTTGACTTAAACTTAAGTGATTTTGGAATGTAACAAGCATTCTGATACAAATAGGACAATATTATAAATACATTAAGTGTTGCACAATGTGTGTGTGTCTGTGTCTGTGTCTGTGTCTGTGTCTGTGTGTGTGTGTGTGTGTGTGTGTGTGTGTGTGTGTGTGTGTGTGTGTGTGTGTGTGTGCGTGTGCGTCAGAGAGGAGCCAGTGTGGCTGTGTGTTTGTCTTGTAGCATTGACCTACTTTACAAGTTGCAGCTTCATTAAATAATGGATTGGTCTGAGGAAGTCTGCTGTCTGAAGGGCCTGAGCTCTGCCCGCATGCACACACACACACACACACACACACACACACACACACACACACACACACACACACACTTGCCTGGCGGTGTGTGAACACATTGTCAGAACCGGACAGCCAGGAATAATTAAAGTGTGGACTGGCCTCCCCTCATTCTGCGTCTGAGAATAGAACAAACATGTGAATAATTAAAGTGTGGACTGGCCTCCCCTCATTCTGCGTCTGAGAATAGAACAAACATGTGAATAATTAAAGTGTGGACTGGCCTCCCCTCATTCTGCGTCTGAGAATAGAACAAACATGTGAATAATTAAAGTGTGGACTGGCCTCCCCTCATTCTGCGTCTGAGAATAGAACAAACATGTGAATAATTAAAGTGTGGACTGGTATCCCCTCACTCTGCGTCTGAGAATAGAACACACAATCCCCCAGAAGAGAAGATTCATGTAAAGATCTAAATTATTCAAAAGTTTCCAAACATTTTCTATTAAAAAAGGCAAACTTGTTATGTAGATGATATCTGATCATGTTTGTATATACTGTACAGTAGATATTAGATATGGCGGCTACTGGTTATTTTTGATCGGCCCACCCATCTGACCACTTAACATGGTTGTGTGTGCGTGCGTGCGCGCTCCTTCCTCCAATAGTAGGGAGCAGGCTGGGTATATAGGGCCCTATTTTAGTCAGTGCTAAACCCCTTATGCCTAACCTTATGCCTGTCGTAGACATGCGCAGAGCAAGTTCAGTCAGGGAACCTCAGTGCAGTTGCTGCGGGCCGTTAATTGGGCTGCCTCAGCATCACAGACTCACTCCATCTTCATACCGGCTACTTTAACCGGAAGTTTGCACTCCTCCTCCTGCTTCCTTGCTTGCTGCTGTTGTAACAGCGCGCTGCTGTATACAAACCTGCTGCTCACCCACCTCCACCCCAGCTACCACCTGTCATTTTGGATCTACTGTTTAGGTACGGGGGATTCGGAGTCCCTGTGGTCGGAACTGATGCGCTTGACCCGAGTACCTAAAAAGCAGATCTAATACATCGCCAAACCATAATAAATATATTGCTCATCTTAAATTCAATACATATATATTCCATCCATTCTTGGGTTGTCCTGACTCCTGACTGAACTTTGCCTTTTTTATTTTTACTATTTTGAAAAACATAAAATTGTTCAACTAGTCAACACCTGAGCTGGTAGATCGGCTATTTGAACTATTCAAAAATGTTTTTCAAAATGGTAAAAAAGGCAAAGTAGTTTAGCACTGAGGAAAATATGGCCCATAGTCTCCTTTCTGCTCACCTTGCTCAAGGGCAATGACAACCGTAGTCAGGGTATTGAACCCAGCACCTTCTGCTCTGTCTGTACAAACCCCTGCATCACTGTTTTAACCACCACTACTGTAGTGTTCAGAGGCCAAGCAGCGTGAGCTTGTAGATGTAGGACTATTATGATTTGAAATGGGATATTCTGCTTAATGAGCATTACATTTACTGTTTCTACTTTAAGTATGTTCCGGTGCCAATACTTTCCTCAATTGCATTCTGAACATAAATACCTTTTACCAGAGAAGAGAGTATTTTTACATTGAGGAACCGTGATACTTTTCCTCAAGTAAAACATCTCAGTACTTCTTCCATTAGCCCAAAAGAAATGACGATCTACAAGCTCAAAACATGTTGCGTTGTTGTTGTGTGCATATCGTTCAAAGACATTAGGCGTATTTGGGGGGAAAAAAGCACAGATGTAAGTAACGTCAGGTCTGTTTGTACTATAAGAACCCAGGGTTTAAGTGGTTAATCAGCGCTCTGGCGACGTGTCAAACATCCCATTACGGTCCAGGTTAGATGATAGATGTTTTTGGACAGCGTGTGTGAAGCACGTGATGACAGCCCGCCACGCTTACAATGATGGATACGGCGCCGCTGGGATTTGAACCCGGGATCTTGTGCTCGTGAGCGGTGCCTTGGTGGGGCGCCCGCCGCCGCTGCCCGGCCGGCTGGTGCCTGGGGCTCCTTTCTCTCTCTGTCTCTCTCCCCATTCCATCTGTATCTGTCCCCCCTCTGCTCTCTCTCTCTCTCTCTCTCTCTCTCTCTCTCTCTCTCTCTCTTCTGTATAAGTGTCTCTCGCTTCTTTCTCATCTCTTCCTCTGTCCTCTACCTACTTTCTACCTTTTCCCCCATTTGTCCTCCGTCGCTCTCTCCTGCCTCTAACCCCCCCCCCTGCTCCTGACCACACCCCATTTTAACCACCTAAGCCCCATATGGTTGAGCGGAGTCCCCCAGGGCTCTGTGCTGGTGTACTGTATATTCAGTTTTCTGTTGTTGTGGGGAGATCGACAAGCTCACAGTACGGATTCTGGGGTTTAAGTGGTTACGACTTTGGGCGTATGTGCTATTCACACCCATTGGTTCGCAATGTGGGGCCCCCACATTGGATCTTGAATGAATTCTAACACCTCTCTCTCTCTCTCTCTCTCTCTCTCTCTCTCTCCCCACTCTTCGGTCGCCCTCTCCTGTTGACACGTTTGCTCTTTTCTCTTTTGTTATTCTTCCCATCACTCTCATGCTTTGTGAACGTGTGTGTGCGTTTCTCTCTCTCTCTCTCTCTCTCTCTCTCTCTCTCTCTCGCTCTCTCTCTCTGTTCCTGACAGAGGTACACAGGTCTGTGAAAGGTTACCTTTCCCTCAGAGTCAGCGTCACACGAGGGGACGACAACACACACACACACACACACCCTTTACGCACCACCATACGTGTCATATTGTAAAGCGAACACTGTAGGTCCTCCTAGCAGGACACTCCTGTTGTCCTCTGGCTGTAAACATGGTCAAAGACAACATAGTTTATGAGGCCTTGATGGCGTTGCATGCTGAAAATGGCCAATCTACAAGCTCACAACGTGTCGCAGCATGACACGACACGTTGTCTGTTGTAGCTCTGCTATTTTCAGAACACCCGAGCGCAAGTTCTCCCGGATATCTTTTCTCCACCAGTCCCTACCTAACATTTTAGTCTAGTTTTATTTGTTTACGAAATTGTCAATATATTTAGTCTTAGTTTTAGATTTTGTTTTTATCAGTGAAAAAAGGTAGTCTGTGAACATTTTTAATTATAGCTTTAGACGACTAAATCAACACTGATCAATTCCTGAGAATGTGCGCAGACAAAGGTTTTTCTGCACCCTGAGCATAAAGAAATATAATGTTGTTGACGTGTTGCGAGTGCGTCCATGCAGGGAATGGCTGCATTCAGTAACATGAAGCGTAAGAACATGAGCGCCTGTGCGCTGATTGTCTATTAAGGACATGCTTGTGGGCTTCACTGAGGGTGGGTACCAACAGTCAGCCACCATCACCACCATCACAGGACACTGCATGAATTGACAAGTGACTCTCCTGCATGAGAAATTGCTTTTACACAAGTTAATGTATTCTGTAAAAAAAAAGACAAAAGACTCACTTGTTTACCTGCTTATCGCTTTGTTGTTATTATTGGCAGGCGCTTGGTGTTCGGCGCACGCTACTCATCGCACGCACACACACATGCATATATTATTTTACTATTATCATTTCATATTTACATATTGTTTTTGCTTTGTACTCCTGCTTGGGCAAGGACAGTCTATAAAGTAAAAGGTTATTTCACACCCACTTTGTTTTTGATCAGAATGCAGATCAAACGCACGCACGCTCGAACGCATGCACGCACACGGACGGTGCCAGTCAATGGTTCTCAAACTTTTTCATGTCAAGGACGGCCAAATGAATGTGTTTGGCCCGTGGACCCCTGGTGGGTTTTGTTGTGTTGATTTCATCAAATAAGACTATGATTTAAAATGTTTGTTGACTACAGTACCTTTTCTCACTAACGGAAACTAAATAAAAATGTATATATGATGACTAAGACTAAATATATTGACAATTTCGTTATACAAATAAAAACTAGACTAAAATGTTAGGGAGGGACTAGTGGAGAAGAGATTCAGGAGAACTAAAATACATGTCATTTTATGTTTGGTTGTGCTCGGGTGTCAGATCTACAAGCTCACAATGCGTTGCGCTTGTATTTCGGCTATTTTCAGCATGTTACTAAGTGTAAAATCATCAGTCATTACGAAGCAATCAAGGTCCACCAAAATGCATTGTTGACAACAAAACAAACGACTGAAAATAGACTAAAAACTACAACATTTCAGATGACTTTGCCCTGTCTGAAGCCATAGGTCTGTTCTGTTTGATGGTTGCTTTCCTTATCCTGTTTCGCTATTATGTAAAGCTGTCCTCATATAGAACACGTTAATTACAGATGCGACTACATATTTTATTTATGACAAAAACTAAATTACATTTCATTCAAAAGACTATGACTAAAACAAAACAAAATAAATCCTGTCAAAATCAACACTGGTTTGCAGGATGTGCACTGCTGTGCTTCCTCTGGAGACTGAATATTCAATAAAGGTATATATATGTCTGTCTATTTCAGGCAGCTTTACCAAAAATGTGCAAGTCTAAATAGTGCGATGTATAAACACCGGTTAGACATTTAATTTGACGCTGCTGACAGCTAAATTGTCACCACAGGTCTGCATCAGCTCGTTAGGCGAACAAACAAGTGTCTAATTAACGCCGTGTCCATGAAAAAAAGTGTCGCTGGTAAACCAGCAGCTTATCAGCAGTATTTGTAAATGGCACAATAATCATGCGATTCTTCTAAACAGCCATGCTTGCTTACATGCACATACAGGTCAATTTGGTTCCATTTGTACACTTAAATGAAAGACTCTGGATTTCACTGTCATGTCATGTGTCCAGTGTCCACACACACACACACACACTCGCGCACGCACACACACACACACCCCTTTGTTCTCCCATCCTTCCTAAAAGGAACAGGACTGCAGTCGGTGCGGTACGAGGAGTTTGTCACCGTGTCAGCCGGTCCTCGACCAGCTGCTACAGTATGCAGCCCAACAACCATTCAAGGACTTATATAACAGGCTGCCTCGCCTCGCTGCATGCTAGACAATGCTATGCTTTCTGTCAACTTGACTCCTTAATATCCTTGAAAATACACTGCCGTCTCGGGGGTGGCGTGGGTGTGACTTCAGTGGGGTTTGGAGCGATGGGTACAGTCCTAACATTGTACCGAGCTGTGTATGTGAGAGGGTTCTACTCCCCGCCCACGTATAGCTCAAGAGCGGTAGGTTCAGGCCAGGGCCCTGCCTGCCACTAACTCTTAAATGTAACCTGCCAAATCTCCGGTGTGCTCCGCATGCAGGCCTGAACCCTGCGGAAACAGCCAGGGGCATAAATCACGCGGGTGCATATTTCTTCTTTCCTTGACCTAGAATAAGGTGTTGTCTAGCATGCATGATGCCGTCGCCGTCCAGGGCGGAAACCTCCTATCTCCAGGTTACAACTTTTTTTGAATTAATGCCCTATACTTTTCATACAAGAGCGACGCACAAAAGTAGTGGAACTAGCCGAGCTACAAGCTCACAACGTGTCACATCGTGGCTATTTGATTTATTTATATATATATATTTTTTATGATAACAAACTTATTTTGGAGATACAAGGTTTCGACCAGATAGTGATGATATTGACACTGCCAGTGGCCCCGGGGCTGCAGCATTCTCCCCAAACGCACGCACACGCACGCACGCACGCGCACAGAGTAAGGTTGAGAAAGTAGATTGCTATTTGCATAGCGAACTTCCAATGCATAACAAGTGTGCCGTACATACTGTAATGTCATTGTGTGTTTATAGGAGGATGTGGTAGGATGTTTAAGGACAAGGTGATGGGTACCAACAACCAGTGTTGCCAACCAGTGTTTGCGCTTGAAACAAGCTACCAGGTCCATGAAAACAAGCTACCAGGTATATGAAAACAAGCCCAAAAGAAGCGACTAGGTTATGGCTCAGGGGTAGAGTGGCTTGATGGTAACCAAATCGAACCCAGGCTCCCCCAGAGTTAGTTAGACACTTGAACCCCTAATTGCTCCTGATGTGCTGGTTGGTGCCTTGCATGGTTTCCGCCGCCATCAGTGTATGGATGCGTGTGTGATTTGGTGAATGTAAAGCGCCTTGGATAAAGGCGCTATATAAATGCACCATTTACCATTTACCAGACAAATATATTAATCTGAGGGTCCTTGGCCATGAACATGTCTAAATGGTTTAAACAACATTTGGAAACAAGCCCAAATATGCAATTAGCCTACTAATATTTACACGCAACTTTACCGTAAAACGAGCCCAAAGTCGTTTATAATAAGCAGACACAACAATGGTACCAAGCCCCATCACCATCACAACAATGGTACCAAGCCCCATCACCATCACAACAATGGTACCAACCCCCATCACCATCACAACAATGGTACCAACCCCCATCACCATCACAACAATGGTACCAATTCCCATCACCATCACAACAATGGTACCAACCCCCATCACCATCACAACAATGGTACCAACCCCCATCACCATCACAACAATGGTACCAACCCCCATCACCATCACAACAATGGTACCAACCCCCATCACCATCACAACAATGGTACCAACCCCCATCACCATCACAACAATGGTACCAACCCCCATCACCATCACAACAATGGTACCAACCCCCATCACCATCACAACAATGGTACCAACCCCCATCACCATCACAACAATGGTACCAACCCCCATCACCATCACAGGACACTGCAGGATCCAGTTGATGAATGACTCTCTGGAGAAATTGCTTTAACATGAGTTAATGTATTCTGTAAAAATGACAAAAGGCTCACTTGTGTATACCTGCTTATCGCTTTGTTGTTATTATTGGCAGGCGCTTGGCATCCGGCGCACGCCATGCGGCCACTCTACTCATCCTCTCTCTGTCTCTCTCTTTCGCTCTCTCTCACTCACTCACTCTCTCACAAACACACACACAGTTATTTTCTTTAACATTTTCATTTCATATTTACATATTGTTTTTCGCTTTGTACTCATGCTTTGGCAAGGACAAGTTTAAAAAGTAAAAGGTTATTTCACACCCACTTTGGTTTTGATCAAAATACAGAACACACGCACGCACGCACACACGCACACGACGGACGGTTGCCAGCTGTGACAATGCTTGTCCAATTCAATGGTTCTTCAAAGTTTTTCCTGTCAAGGACATCAATAATGATGTATTTGGCCCATGGACCCCTCATGGCCTCATCTGAAAATATCATGTGCCAGAGTTACCTCTATACAAGATTTGTGTTCTTAAAATTCATTCCATATGAATACAGCTATGCAATAATAATAAGTTGGAGTGTAAAAATTCAAAACTCTCTTCCATGCTCCCAGTCTGCACTTTCAATGTTGATTTATACTATTTAACTACCATTTTGGTTCCGTTTTTGGTAAAGTGTGTGTGTGTGTGTGTGTGTGTGTGTGTGTGTGCGCGTGCGTGGTCTACCTGCTGTGCCTATAGCCCTGTTTTTAGGACTCGAACTTCGGCAGGAATTTTTGAGCGAACATCCGGACCATTTGTTTCTAATTAATTCATACTCCGAGTGCTTTTAACCAGGCTGCAATTCAACACGAGATATCCGCCTGGAACATGATTAGCACAGCGCTGAAGAGAGCGCAGCGCCCGCTCTTTATCAATCTCTCTGGTCTCTCCCAACACGCACGCACGTGCGCGCACACACACACACACACACACACACACACAGACACACAGACACACAGACACACACACACACACACACACACACACACACAGACACAGACACAGACACAGACACACACACACACACACACACACACACACACAGAGTCAAGTGGCTCCGCGAAAACAGCTGATATGCAAGCTCATCATTCCATAACATTGAGCCATGAGTTGAATGAGTTTTCAAGCAGCCCCCAAAACATGGTAATTGTGAGTACCTGTACGACTGTCCATATTTTTTGTCAGACCAAAAATGCTTCCCAATGTCTCTGTAAGCTTGCTGGCAGGCAGCTAAGAGTAAGACGAGAGTGTAGCTTGCTCGTTGGCTGTCTCTCGTTCATTAATTTGTTCCACTGGACCACCTGTGTAGGCTACTCTCAGAAGCGCATTGAGTGTGTATGTGTGTCAAGCCCATTAATTAAGATTCGAGTGCCAACCCTAACGAGCGAACGTTCGAACCCAGAATGTTCTGGGACATCCTTAGTGAGTGCACAGAAATGAAGCCAGCGTCGCTCGTCCTTTTTGTCTCTGCATGTTTTCTCGTAACCACTATACTGTAGCTCCTAGACCTAGAGGTTACACACACAGGTTTGTAACTATTGTGAGGACATCAACATTTTAGGATGGTAATTTTATGAGTGCTATTTTTTTGTTTTTATTATTTTCTTTTAAGTCTAAAGCCGAAAAAAATTATAAAAATAGGTGAAGCTCCCTGCACGTTATGAGCTTGTAGATCAAATATTGTCCGGTGTATGAGACAAGCACAACTAAGTAAAAATCAGGCATGACTCTAATCTTTATTTCCAAAACCTAACTTGTAAAGGTCTGATCCTAACTGTAAGCCCATCCTCAATCTGTTTAAAAATCTTTTTAAAAACCTAAAACAACCATTTCTCACTCGGGGACATCTGGTCCTTAGCTCCTTACAAGTATAGTAACGCACACACACACGCACACGGCGTGTGAAAGATAGAAGAAAGAGAGAGATGGAGGAGAATTAAAAAGAGAGAGAAAGTCTTTCATCTTTGCACCTCTACTGTATAGCCTTCAGCTTGTGTGTGTGTGTGTGTGTGTGGGTGGTCCACCCCCTTCTTCAGGCATGTGCCATCTGTGCTGAAAGTGTCAGGTTGAGGACAAGCGTGCACGTACGTACGCACGCTCTCATACTGTACGTGCATGTAGAAACACACACACCTGCACGCTCCCTTTCAAGCAGTGACATCACTTTAGCATATTTTCCTCCTGCTGTTTACATACAGTCTACTGTACATGTGTGTGTGTGTGTGTGTGTGTGTGTGTGTGTGTGTGTGTGTGTGTGTGTGTGTGTGTGTGTTCCTGTAGTGTACAGTATGTCAGTGTCCTTTGCGTGAGATAACCGTCCGACAGATCGACCTCAAACTCAGAGGACCCCCCCCCCCCTCCCCGGGAGAGTGGTGCTGGCATGAAATCGGTCACAGAGGGGGTTGTCCAGAACTGCTGATATGCCCATATATAGGCATATCAGCATATCAGGGAGGCATATGTACAGCATGGGCATATATGCTGATGACATGTTGCATAACCGGGTGGGGCATGCATTCCCAACTTGCATTGTTCCCGAGTGTGTCCTGAGTATAGGCCTGAAGGGTGTGTATGTATATGTATATATATATATATATATATATATATATATATATATATATATATATATTAGTGTCCCATCCAACGCATTAGCACTCCTAAGAAGGCTATCGGGTGACTTCTTTGGAGATACATCCCAAGAAGTTAAACGCTTGACCAGAATGGGGGCTGAAACGGCACTAGGGAGGATTTGAGTTCCCACTCTCAAACGGCCCTGAAGGGGTCTTCGCATCGTTCGGAATGGCTACTCGCTCGCTCCACTGTTCGCTCTGCGCTGCCTCTTGTAGCTTAAGTCTCTTTAGACGGCACATTTTTTTGCTGACCCTTTTTGTCTTTGTGCAAAAGTGCTCGTACGTGACCTTCCAGTCAAGCGTTTGGCATTTGGTCACTTATTGTCCCAAGAATAGATGGATGGAGTGAGTGTCTTACTCCATCCACCTCCACCCTCCACCTGTCTCACCACTGTACAGTCATTGGCTCATTCCATCTTGTAATTTTATCTCTCTCTTTCATTGTATGTATGTCTCTCTCTCTCTCTCTCTCTCTCTCTCTGTCTGCTTCCCCTTGTCACGCCCTTGTACATTTTACCTCCACTTCTCTGTTTGCCGCTCTACCTTTATTTTCTCTCTCTCTCTCTCTCTCTCTCTCTCTCTCTCTCTCTGTGTCTATCTTTATTGTCAGTGGGCTGGCAAGGCAGAGGACTCTTCCTGATAAACTCTGCTGGTGGTTGTTCCAGCGATTAGAGGAGAGAGACGGGGAGAGAGACAGACTTAGAGAGAGAGAGAGAGAGAGGGAGAGAGAGGGAGGGAGAGAGACATACTTAGAGAGAGAGAGAGAGAGAGAGAGAGGGAGGGAGAGAGACATACTTAGAGAGAGAGAGAGAGAGAGAGGGAGGGAGAGAGACATACTTAGAGAGAGAGAGGGAGAGAGACAGACAGAGCGCCATGGGGGGGCAGAGGAAGGGGAGAGAGACGGGGGGGTGAACAGACAGACGGACAGACAGACAGACATTTGACAGTCCTCCATTAGTACAAAGTGATTCATTAGGCCAGAGGTCACGCAGTTCAATGATTTTCTCATTAAGTCCATTTACACAAGTCGATTTTCTTACCAAACAAACAAACAAAAAAACTACAAATAAAACCCCACTGTCTGAAACAATAGTCTCATGCAAAAATAAATAATGAATGACAACCAAACGGCAGACAGAATGGGAACACTCTGTTAGCATTAATTACACTCTGCGTTCCCACCAGACATGGACAGAAAAGGGAACAACCACTCGCTAAACTAACTACTGTAAGTGAAACAAAGTTCCCGCCATATGGGAAGGAATCAAGTCCGTTAGTATGCACACCTGGCCGCCGCTGAGCCTCAGACGGCCTCTAGAGGCCGCTGTATTGCATTTTGGATTAACACTGTTTGTATAGAGAGCAGCGATTCAGATTAACACTGGTTGTATAGAGAGCAGCGATTCACAACCTGTTTGACGAGACAATATTGCAAGTGGGCCCCCAAATAATTGACAAACCGCTACGATGTAGTTGATATTATACAGTAACATTAATATGAAAGGATGAAAGTAATATATATATATATATATAGTATATGTATATATGTATATGTATATATGTATAGGCTTTACATTATTAACAAGTTGTGTTGTTGATGTTAAATAATCCAGGGTACAACTTTAAGCTACGATCATGGATCTATTATAGCAGGGGTCTGTGACCTTTTTTAAACCAAGTGCCATGTTTTTATTTTCCAGCTCGTCAGTGTGCCATATCAACATTAATTAATTTTAATGACACCACATAAAAAATTCCAACATATTTTACTTGTCCACAAATATAAAGTTTTTCCTTTCACGTTGTTATAATGATCATTAGACTCTAACAGAGTTCAGATTTAATGAATGTAGAATGCAGGATGTAATTTACACACAAATGTGAGGGACTTAATTTATTTGACTGAATTTATTATAATAGTTTATTTTAAAGCTGAAAATACTCTCTCACACACTTGCCAGTGTGCCAGTGATCACCCTCCTTTGTGCCAATGTTGGCACTGGTGCCTACGGTTGCCTACCCCTGTATTATAGGACATGTGCTGTTTCTAATGAACGCTCACTAGTACTACACTTCAGAATGCCTGTTGGCTGCTATCTTCCTGAAGCAAAGTCACTGACCCCGCATGGCAGCTTTAAAGAGAACTGCAGCAGCAACATTTATAAATGCTGAAGTACTGCAATCCTGGGGTTGTTTGATAAACGGTGGGTTTCTATAGCGCCTGTAACATATCCAAAGCGCTTTACGAGGAGCAGTACATTACACTGTGGGACAGCCGGGTATAGAGCGGCTGGCCTCTTGGGAAACGCAAGGTTTCCGCTTTGATCCCCTTGGTGATCCCTTTGTGTTGAAGTGTCCTTGAGCAAGACACTGAACTCTATACCGTCACCGATGAGCAGGTTTGTGACTCGCACGGTTTCTCCTCTAGCCATCAGCGTACGCACGTGCGCGCGTGCGTGTGTGTGTGTACAATATCTGTGTGCATATGTTAATATGTATGGGTTTTTTATGCACGTGTGCGCGTGCCCGCACACGTGAATGGGTGAATGAGGTAAATACTTTTCAGGATTCAAATTCAAAAGTAGCAGATGTACACGCTCAAAACTGGAGCTTGTGGATCTGCTACTTTTGATGTTATTTTTGTGAAGGGGTTGATTTATTAAAAAAATATACACAAAAAAGTTAAAGAATGGAGATAAGAGGTTTCTACCCAAATGCACCATTTGCCATTTCCTGTATAAGCCATTCTGGACGGGAAGCATTGACTAAGCATTATGTAGCTATTGAAAAATAGCGCGCTACAAGCTTGTAGGTCTGCTATTTTCTAAAATCTTTGAATATATATTCTTTCAGAAGACTTTTTATTTATTTTGACGTCAGGCCTAAATGGAATAAAAGATGGCCAGAGGAAACCATGCTCATCAGGAGCAGTTACAGCTCAGTGTCATGCTCAAGGACACGTACCTTCTGGCTCCCACACGTCCTGAACCACTGTTTGGCCCGTGTGTGTGTGTGTGTGTGTGTGTGTGTGTGTGTGTGTGTGTGTGTGTGTGTGAACCATGTCTTGCACTACATCATATGTTTCTGCTAACCTTGGATAGCCATATGCTAGTCCAGTGTGCAGTGCATGCCGGTGGAAAAAGTAATCGGATGTTTTACTTAGGTTAAAGTATCAATACTGCAGTGTAGAAATTCTTGTACCTTGTATGTAGATCATGCTATTTTCAAATGCCCCAAAATGTATATAGGGCTGAATTAGTTAATGTATGTTTTGTAATGATAATTGATAATAATCCAAATCTTCAAAGTAACTAGTAACTAAACATTTCAAATAGTATTTGAGTAAATGTGTGACACTGGCTGCCACATAAATGTGTGAAGAAATATATGTCCTGTATATATTGGTTAAAGTATAGTTGAATAAACCCAAAACGTAGTGTACAGAATTTAGTTTTGTGTTTTTGAATATGTCATTAATTTTCTGTTTGACAATAGGGGGAGCTGTGGGGAAAAGCATGTTAGCAATAGTTTGAGGAAGTGAGGTACCAGGAACATCTATAAGAGTACAGGAAGTGAGGCGGCCGTGGGTTCCATTTTAGGTATCAAAAAGAGCGATTGGTGGTGGTTTGTAAAAGAGCCTCTACTAAGAGCCAATGCTAAACCATAATCAGAAATTGATAAACCACAGAGTAGTGCGGCTGGGAAACTTTGAGATCTGGGAGAAGAAAGTTATCTCTGAATCCATGCAGAGCTTTTAGACAAAGGGGAACCTGCTATGGCATCCTGACTAGCTTTAGGACAAAGGGGAACCTGCTATGGCATCCTGACTAGCTTTAGGACAAAGGGGAACCTGCTATGGCATCCTGACTAGCTTTAGGACAAAGGGGAACCTGCTATGGCATCCTGACTAGCTTTAGGACAAAGGGGAACCTGCTATGGCATCCTGACTAGCTTTAGGACAAAGGGGAACCTGCTATGGCATCCTGACTAGCTTTAGGACAAAGGGGAACCTGCTATGACATCCTGACTAGCTTTAGGACAAAGGGGAACCTGCTATGGCATCCTGACTAGCTTTAGGACAAAGGGGAACCTGCTATGGCATCCTGACTAACTTTAGGACAAAGGGGAACCTGCTATGGCATCCTGACTAACTTTAGGACAAAGGGGAACCTGCTATGGCATCCTGACTAGCTTTAGGACAAAGGGGAACCTGCTATGGCATCCTGACTAACTTTAGGACAAAGGGGAACCTGCTATGGCATCCTGACTAACTTTAGGACAAAGGGGAACCTGCTATGGCATCCTGACTAGCTTTAGGACAAAGGGGAACCTGCTATGGCATCCTGACTAACTTTAGGACAAAGGGGAACCTGCTATGGCATCCTGACTAGCCGCAATTTGCAACACTTCCAAACTCCAACACTTATAATAAATAATCACCTGCACGGAATGTCTTGACAGAAAGTTACTCATAACATGTCTACAGTGGATTTTTATGAAACAAACGCTTTGCAGATTGAAAGAGGATAATTCAAGCTTTCCCTACAGCTGCAATGTTGGGTGAGTTTAACGTTGTTTACAAGCAGATCAGAAATTTCAATTTGATCAATGGAGTGTCAATGGAGGTTATTGCAACTCTAGATTCAACCCATTTTAAAAACAAATCTAGTGTTGCAAACTCTTTTGAGTTCTATTTGATTACTTTATGGATTACTAGATTTTGTATAACACCACAAATCTGGTACCTGGCACAACATATTTCCGTGTGTGTGCGTGACCATGTCTCTTATTGTGTCAGAGGACCTGGTCAAACAACAGTACAATGATGAGATAACGAGTCACTGTCTATCAGCAAACACTACAGCATTAACCTGTATGCCTGCCTGTCAACCTACTCTGTACTGTAGTACCAAAGCCATGTGATGCGGTTCCTGTGTTTATACTGCCCTCTGCTGGATATGAGACAGAGAGGGAGAGAGAAAGAGAGAGAGAGATTTTGGCAGTAATGTGAACCTTTGCAGAGAGGGAGAGGTTGTCTTGTTTGCCATTTTGTTGAGTCTAGATTGAGACGTATTGAGGATGCGTCTTGTTTTGACAATGTAGGAATCTAATTATATCGCCTTGAAAAACCTCCTGGAATTGACTGGAAATTCACAAAACATGGAGATGAGGGGTGTAAGCAATTTGTGCACGTGCACGTGTGCATGTGGGCATGCATGTGTAATAGTACTGCTATACTTGTGAGGGCCACATATCTGTACAATGTAAAACATAGAGACTTAAAAGCCCCCAACGCATCACACGTTTACCAGTTGTAGATCTATACTTGGCTTCAGGGTGAGGGTTAGAAAAGGGCAAATTGTCATCCTAAAACTGATATATTGTGTGTGTGTGTGTGTGTGTGTGTGTGTGTGTGTGTGTGTGTGTGTGTGTGTGTGTGTGTGTGTTCACACTGGGGGAGGGGGGTGGGTCCCTTCAGGTGACAGAGTCTCACTCTCATCTCTCTTCTGCAACAGCACACTCAATTTGTGTTTGTCTTTCACTCACTTTTCATTTTGTCCTTGCCACACACACACACACACACGCGCACACATAGTTGTTGTTGTTATAATGCGCATTGCGATAACTTGTGAATTGGTAGATGGTGTTGATTATTTGTTCTCCACTCTGCCAAAGAAACACCACTACATCAAAGACGTGTTGACGCCGGTGCGTCTCAATCGCTCTCCAAAATCTCTCTCTCTCTCTCTCTCTCTCTCTCTCTCTCTCTCTCTCTCTCTGTGTTCTACAACGTGTTTTCATGTCAATTAGCGTCGCTCGATGGGTGGAAACCTTGTATGTCTGAAAAACAATGTTTTATGTTTTTTTACACCATTGTATGATAAAGTATGTGAAGTACAGTAGTGCTATTTTGTTAAAGACACTGCTTGTTTGGACCCATGTGGTTCCATTCGTTAAGGTCCTTTCATACTGGGTGCTGTTTGGACCCATGTGGTTCCATTCATTAAGGTCCTTCATACTGGGTGCTGTTTGGACCCATGTGGTTCCATTCATTAAGGTCCTTTCATACTGGGTGCTGTTTGGACCCATGTGGTTCCATTCATTAAGGTCCTTTCATACTGGGTGCTGTTTGGACCCATGTGGTTCCATTCATTAAGGTCCTTCATACTGGGTGCTGTTTGGACCCATGTGGTTCCATTCATTAAGGTCCTTTCATACTGGGTGCTAAAACGCAGCAGTGTCCAGACACCTTTTGAAGCCGTGTAAGGGGCGTGCATTTGGTTCCTAGCAATCAGTAATATTGCCTGGGACCCCCTGGAACCCTCTCAAGGACCCCTCGGGATCCCCAAACCACACGTTGAGAACCAGTGATCATAACACAATTTACAACCCATTTGTTTGTTTTTGTATAACCTCAGAAGTGGGATGAAAAATGCATTGCCAATGTGTTTTCATTCGAGACACAATGTGTATAATTCTTTACTCATTTAAAATGCATAAAAGGGACTAATTGAATGCTGGAAAAATAATTACGCTACACTCTTTTCTTCTTTTTTCTTATTGTCAGATGAGCCGATTAATAATCACCAGATTAATTCATCATGAAAATAGTTCCAATTCAATGTGCTTACAGGCATGGAGAATGAACCGGGCCGAGTGGAAGTAATTACTGTTTGTATGCAAACAACAGAGTGATGGAATGACTCTCTCTCTCGCTCCGTTTCTCTCATGACTCCTCTGTCAATTTAATTCAATGTCGTCGCCGTCGGCTTGAAACCTTATATGTCTGTTACATTTCAGGGAAAGGGGATAGGTACAGAAAGAACAAGGAATCTGTTTGGCACAGTGGTGAAGTACAGCTGTCTAGGTTGTGGGTTCGAGGTTGTGGGTTGTGGGTTCGAATCCACTGTGGTGCATCCGACAAATAAATGTCTGTCTCTCTCTCTCTCTTCTTCCCTCTTCTCCAGGGTTCCGGTAAAGACATCATCAGTGGTGGTTGCCTAAATAAGGACAGCATCACGGTAGGCACAGCACATGCACTATCTATCTATCTATCTATCTATCTATCTATCTATCTATCTATCTATCGTATCTGATATATTTTCACATTCATCTATCGATCTGGTCTTTGAGAAAGGACCACAATGCAAATGGATTTGCCGTGTAGTATTGTGCGTATATTAACCGTATGACAATAGGCAAACAAGACGACCTGTACAACCTCCTCTTCTCCGTGTCTCTTCCACTTCTCTCCTCTCAGCAAGAGTGCATCTGACTTAGAATGCCAGCACAGCGTTGTGCAAGTGCTTATTTTGTTAACAATATACTATATAGGCTACTATATTGATTGCTTTTCCCTCCGGAAATACAAACAAAAATAGCCGATCTTCAAGCTCACAAGGTGTGGACATGTTGTGAGCACGTTGGCAAAGAGACTCTGTGTAAGGGTGGTGGGGGAACGACAGTTTACTACTTACTTACTAAGTCTAGAAAGTTAAGCTGTTTCTTTCTATTCTCCCCTAAATCGATTAGTTTGTATTACAATGTATTTATTTACAATCTATTAAATTGATTAGTTTGGAGAAGTGCAGTACTGCGCTGCCAGAGACTGCATGTGCCATTTGGGGGCAGCAGTAGCTCAGGGGTAGAGTGGCCGGTAGAGCAGCCGGATGGGACCCGCAAGGTTCCCAGTTTGAGTGTATGAATGTGTGTGAATGGGTGAATGTATGTAATGCACAATATATCGAGCAATCTGGATAAAAGCACTATTTCTAATGCATCATTTAGAATTGACAGCTCCCCTCCACAGGCTCTGTCCATGGTGCTGAATGTTCTAGTGCTGTTAGCTAGGGACAGACTCTGTCCATGGTGCTGAATGCTCTAGTGCTGTTAGCTAGGGACAGACTCTGTCCATGGTGCTGAATGTTCTAGTGCTGTTAGCTAGGGACAGACTCTGTCCATGGTGCTGAATGTTCTAGTGCTGTTAGCTAGGGACAGGCTCTGTCCATGGTGCTGAATGCTCTAGTGCTGTTAGCTAGGGACAGACTCTGTCCATGGTGCTGAATGTTCTAGTGCTGTTAGCTAGGGACAGACTCTGTCCATGGTGCTGAATGCTCTAGTGCTGTTAGCTAGGGACAGACTCTGTCCATGGTGCTGAATGCTCTAGTGCTGTTAGCTAGGGACAGACTCTGTCCATGGTGCTGAATGTTCTAGTGCTGTTAGCTAGGGACAGACTCTGTCCATGGTGCTGAATGCTCTAGTGCTGTTAGCTAGGGACAGACTCTGTCCATGGTGCTGAATGCTCTAGTGCTGTTAGCTAGGGACAGGCTCTGTCCATGGTTCTGAATGCTCTAGTGCTGTTAGCTAGGGTGCTGAATGGCCTACAAAGTCTGTAGTAACACTTTACCGCCGGCAGATGGAGCCAGAGTGCCAATTTGGCTGTATACTACTACTATTACTACTGAAAGCATATGATACACAGAATGTCTGCATGGGTTAGGAGGCTGGTAGTGGGGTTGGCTTGGAGTTGTGGCAGAATGTGTGAATGAATGCACACATGGCATTATTGCTGTTAGGTAGAAACCTTGTATCTCTGTGCTTCAACTTTTTGTGTTTTACATTGAATTAATGTCCTACTTTATCATGCACATCATATACTTACCTACATCACGCAACGGCGCAGAAGTAGTGGAAATAGTCTATCTACAATCTGAGTTCTGAGCTTGTGGATCGACAGTTTATTTTATTTGCTATTTTTGAAAGAATATTGATGCGAAAGTGGTCTTGGATCCATTGCAAAACAGGCCCTTTTTTTCATTTGCTGCAAAACAACATAACAAATGTGTCTACCCGAAGTGTATTACGACATGAAGCAAACGAATTGGCAGTGAAGTTATTATGATTGGAATGGTGAAGTGGTATTGGGGTGCATTAGGGGAGGTAGTACTCCTCCCTAATTGTCTAGGAGTGTGAGACAGAGCACCTGGTACCTGATTGCTCTCATCATGGGGATATGTCTCATCAGAAACCTTTTTTTTGGTGATTGGTTGAATCTCCAAATTTCTATTTCGGGTTGGCTTTTCATTACCTTGCATGCGTCTCCAGAATACAATATTAGCACTTTGGTGTGTGCGGCCACCTTATTGTCTCTTGAAGACTATCTTTGAGATCTTTCTGCTGTGTGCTGGCACCACTAGAAGGACATTGGTTTGCGACTTTGCGTAGCATTCCTGTGCATAGCATTATGAACTTAGGTTATTGTGCGTGCAATCAGGCCAGCAGTGTTAACGCAGTTGTTTGCCCAAAAAGTGACTTGGTCGAACGATCAATCAATCAATCAATCACACACCCCATGAAGCCTGGAATTATTTGATTGCCTTGTTTTTTTCCATTACTTTTTTCATTTATTATGAAAACATTTTGTTTTTCATTTTTTTATATTTGAAAGTAAATTTTCCCTTTAACTGTGTGTGTGTGTGTGTGTGTGTGTGTGTGTGTGTGTGTGTGTGTGCGCGTGTGTTGTGTGCACATTATCCACAAGAGGGCGCTACATATCAAGGAGATATACTCTTTTTAAGCTCATCTTTGAGTGGTTTCAGTTTAAGCGCTGTGACTTCAGTGAGACAGAGGAACTACACACCACTGCTGTTAAAGCAGAGACACAGTGGCACATGAAACCTTAACATGATGACACTTGGATGTAAATGTGTCCTTATACTCCATATAACGTACAGACCCATTTACAGTACAGATGTCTGGGTGGGTGTACAGGAGACTGCTACAGTACAGATGTCTGAATGGGTGTACAGGAGACTGTTACAGTACAGATGTCTGGATGGGTGTACAGGAGACTGTTACAGTACAGATGTCTGGATGGGTGTACAGGAGACTGTTACAGTACAGATGTCTGGGTGGGTGTACATGATACTGTTACAGTACAGATGTCTGGGTGGGTGTACAGGAGACTGTTACAGTACAGATGTCTGGGTGGGTGTACAGGATACTGTTACAGTACAGATGTCTGGGTGGGTGTACAGGAGACTGTTACAGTACAGATGTCTGGGTGGGTGTACAGCAGACTGTTACAGTACAGATGTCTGGGTGGGTGTACAGGAGACTGTTACAGTACAGATGTCTGGGTGGGTGTACAGCAGACTGTTACAGTACAGATGTCTGGGTGGGTGTACAGGAGACTGTTACAGTACAGATGTCTGGGTGGGTGTACAGCAGACTGTTACAGTACAGATGTCTGGGTGGGTGTACAGGAGGACTGTGTTACAGTACAGATGTCTGGGTGGGTGTACAGGAGACTGTGTTGCGGTGCACATTACATCATAGACCTAAATATGCTGGAAACCTCGTCCACAGTCATATTTCTTTGTTTTGTAAATTATTTTGTAAATTATTGCCTTATTGTTGCACAAAGCAGCTGTAGTAGATTCACAAGCTCTCAGTGTGATGTGTCGTGAGCTTGTAGATCTGCAATTAATTTTGTTTCTGTTTCTGTATTAAGAATAATTAGAAAAAAGAACAGAATTGAGGCTGTTGTGTTTTTCAGCTTTATCCCAAGCTTCTCCTCTTCACTGTTTACCATTCGCCCACGTCACATACAAATGAACTCTGACACGCACGTACGTGGAGCGCACACACACACACACACACACACACACACACACACACATGTATGCATGTTCGCACAAACATTGGCAAAACATATTCATATTTGCATCAGATGTAAGCAAACAAGCACACACACACACACACACACACACACACACAGAAATATGCTTCATCCTCGCACACACACACACACACACACACACACACACACCTCGGTTGCCAATACTGTAATTTATTTATGATGCTGGGAGGCAGAGAGAGACCGACACAGAGAGAAATGGAGAGATAACTGTGGCACCGAGTTTTTAAACAATCATTTATTCATATGAAAATTATCCCACATTGTCTACGACAAAGACAATCAAAAGACGACACAGCCGAAAGTAAAACTAAGTTAGAGCCGGGAAAAGAAAGTACGCCTTCATAATCCCACACATTTCCAAATGCAAATCCTACACTTTGACATGCAGCAATACTTCTATTCTAACAATATGCGTGCTCTACGTAGACTGTGGAAAATTACTAAACAATCACACCTCTGCCCTCCATCATTTTCTTCCACCTTTCCTACTGAAATAAATTGCCAAGTTTGTTTGACAAAATGGGAAATTCAACGTATCTTTATTTGGGTTTTTTTCTCCTCCCCACGTGAGAACCAAATAAACAAAAAAACATGCTCTAATTAAATACATTAATCTGTAGAATATTATACAAAACAATACAATAGTGTCTATCATAGCCAAAAGACTGTCGGATTTAGCAAACACTGAATTCACAGTATTAGACATACGGATACTGTTGCCACTACAGTATGCACTATATTATTATTATATATAAAAAAAGTGTTTTTTTATATAAGTGTACATATTTGAAAATAAATGTACATGGTCTCTGTCGTGTGGAAACCTCATATTTGTCCAAAACTGTTACTTTTCAGGATTCAAAATATAATAGCAAAAGAAGCAGATCGACAAGCTCAACTTGTAAATCTGTACTTCTGTAGTGTGATAGGGCGTTGATTTGTAAATCTGTACTTCTGTAGTGTGATAGGGCGTTGATTTGTAAATCTGTACTTCTGTAGTGTGATAGGGCGTTGATTTGTAAATCTGTACTTCTGTAGTGTGATAGGGCGTTGATTTGTAAATCTGTACTTCTGTAGTGTGATAGGGCGTTGATTTGTAAATCTGTACTTCTGTAGTGTGATAGGGCGTTGATTTGTAAATCTGTACTTCTGTAGTGTGGTAGGGCGTTGATTTGTAAATCTGTACTTCTGTAGTGTGATAGGGCGTTGATTTGTAAATCTGTACTTCTGTAGTGTGATAGGGCGTTGATTTGTAAATCTGTACTTCTGTAGTGTGATAGGGCGTTGATTTGTAAATCTGTACTTCTGTAGTGTGGTAGGGCGTTGATTTGTAAATCTGTACTTCTGTAGTGTGATAGGGCGTTGATTTGTAAATCTGTACTTCTGTAGTGTGATAGGGCGTTGATTTGTAAATCTGTACTTCTGTAGTGTGATAGGGCGTTGATTTGTAAATCTGTACTTCTGTAGTGTGATAGGGCGTTGATTTGTAAATCTGTACTTCTGTAGTGTGATAGGGCGTTGATTTGTAAATCTGTACTTCTGTAGTGTGATGAAGTAGGGCGTTGATTTACCAGAAAACACAAACATCTAAAACATGGAGGTTTCAGCCCGACTGCGACGATATTATGAACAAAACAATTCACCACTTTAACGATATAGAGGTTGGGCTTAGAGGGGAGTAAAAAGAAGATATAGAGGTTGGGCTTAGAGGGGAGTAAAAAAAAGCAAGCTAACTTGTGAGCTTGTAGACCAGCCATTTTGTTCTACTTTCGTGTGTAGTCTGACAAAGAAGAGCAAAACACGGCCACGTCACTATGACTAACGTCAATGCTCATGTTGCCATGACTCAGCCATAACCATATAAGGAGTTCCCAATGTAGATAATATTTCATTATATGGACATATATAGCCTAAAGATGACATCAGTGATCTCCATATATGGGCACAAAATGACAAGTTGTAGGCATAAAAGGGACACGGGTAGATATTGTGTGTGCATTTGCGTTCGTGTACACTGAACATAAAGCAAGCACATGACAAAGCGTGACTACTACGACTACTCTGAAAACGTAATGCCCTGCAGCGTGCACACACATGCAGAAAGACACACACACACACACACACACACACACACACACGAACGTACGCACGCACGTGCACGCACACACTCTGTGCTGTCAGTGGTGTGGAGTGAAAGGTTTTGTGATGGGCTAATTCCATTACAGAGGGAGGATGTAATCGATTGGCCATAGGCCTCCAATTTCATTACACTGTGAGCCACCTCACGTTCCTCCATTACCACCATGCTTTAGAAAGGAAGGTTCCTCTATTACCACCATGCTTTAGAAAGGAAGGTTCCTCCATTACCACCATGCTTTAGAAAGGAAGGTTCCTCTATTACCACCACCATGCTTTAGAAAGGAAGGTTCCTCCATTACCACCACCATGCTTTAGAAAGGAAGGTTCCTCTATTACCACCACCATGCTTTAGAAAGGAAGGTTCCTCTATTACCACCACCATGCTTTAGAAAGGAAGGTTCCTCTATTACCACCACCATGCTTTAGAAAGGAAGGTTCCTCTATTACCACCACCATGCTTTAGAAAGGAAGGTTCCTCCATTACCACAATGCTTTAGAAAGGAAGGTTCCTCTATTACCACCATGCTTTAGAAAGGAAGGTTCCTCTATTACCACCATGCTTTAGAAAGGAAGGTTCCTCCATTACCACCATGCTTTAGAAAGGAAGGTTCCTCTATTACCACCACCATGCTTTAGAAAGGAAGGTTCCTCTATTACCACCATGCTTTAGAAAGGAAGGTTCCTCCATTACCACCATGCTTTAGAAAGGAAGGTTCCTCTATTACCACCATGCTTTAGAAAGGAAGGTTCCTCCATTACCACCATGCTTTAGAAAGGAAGGTTCCTCCATTACCACCATGCTTTAGAAAGGAAGGTTCCTCTATTACCACAATGCTTTAGAAAGGAAGGTTCCTCCATTACCACACTGTAAGAGATTTCACTGTACTATTACAGTAAATTACTGGCAGCACTGACGCCCGCAATTTACTGTTATTTTACAGTACATCTACTGTAATTCATTTTACAGTAGATATACAGTTTTTTCAATTACAGTATATAACTGTAAATTAAATGTGGGCCTATGGTAATTTAACAGCATACCGTTTTTCAATTACAGTACATAACTGTAAATTAAATGTGGGTTCATGGTAATTAAACAGCATAATTTTTTTTCCCATTACAGTATATAACTGTAAATTAAATGTGGGCCTATGGTAATTTAACAGCATACCGTTTTTCAATTACAGTACATAACTGTAAATTAAATGTGGGTTCATGGTAATTAAACAGCATACTTTTTTTTCAATTACAGTATATAACTAAATTAAATGTCTGTTCATGGTAATTTAACAGCATATCGTCTGTTCAATTACAGTATATAACTTTAAATTAAATGTGGGTTCATGGTAATTTAACAGCATACAGTATTTTGAAATGCAGTAAAAATACAGTATAACTATGGGTTTTACTGTCATTTTACAGTATGTTCCAGTATGCATGTTTTCAATAAAATGTAATAAAAATTAAATTATTGATATACAACTAATACAAAACACACAGGTATAGATATTCAACACAGTTGGTTTATTATTAAAGCTGCTATTCAACAATAGTCTCCATTAAAACTTTTTTCTATTATTTTAAATGCAATCAATAATAAATGACAGACTGACTGACAGACTCATGCATGGGTAGACAATGAGCAAACAGTCTCAATTAACCCCCCAAAAAAACAATAAATAAAAGATAAACAGTTTAAATTAACAAACTGTCATTTAAAATCCTGAATGACAGGACATGGCAAAAACAGCATCTGCATTATAATGCAATATTAATACAGCAGCATCAAGAACAATCTTTTAACAGCATTGTATCAGTCTAGCCAACATGCAAAATACTTAACATGAGAGGTAACAGCATCATCTGCGTCATACGCAATATTAATATGCAGCATCAATACAATCATTTTAACAGCAGTGCATCACAGTTGAAGTGCAAATACTTAACATGAAAGGGAGACATTGGGAAGCGATGGAGAAAGGAAGAGGCCTTGGCTTGGTTTGCATCGCGTGGCTCAATCAGGAGTGCCTGTAAAAAAATATATATATATATATTGAGCAAAACAATGTAGCTGCTAAATACATTAAAAAAGGTTCAAAATGAAAAACTTTGAAAGGAGGTATATAATAGAGGTTGCACAGCAGTAGTGTAGAGTTACAGACAATGTTGCAGTCAGGTAACAAGTGCCAACCTATAGATCTAAAAGGGCCATTCATCTGGTTTTAAAAAGGCTATTGTGTATTCTGGTATACTTGTATATTCTAGAGCTCCTCAAGAGTGATGAGACTCACCTGCTGTTTGTGTGGGTGGTACACAGTAGGGGAGGTACACAATTTGGGTGTATATTGATAAATAATATTTTAAATATTTATAAAATGGATATTTTTCATTTAGAAGTTATGTGGTTTCCTCCCGGCAGCAGATATATATACAATATATCTGAGCTTGGATTACCTATGATGTTTACACCAGCAATAGATACCTTTGAATGAATTCCAGAGTTCTGGAGGCCTCGTCTTGGTACTTGAAGTTGAAAACACCAAAAACAGCAACTCCTGACCCGAATGCCCTCATAGATCACGTGTCCCTCAACACTGATCATCCACTGGCTGTTTGTCATGGACTCATTCCCTGTTAAATAGTAAATACAAAGTTTGAAATTAGATTGAGACTACAGAAGTATTTACTATCATACACATACATTTGACTCTATTTTAATAGATGAACAAAATATTTCTCAAAAACATAAAACATTTGGGGGACAAGGGTTAAAAATAATGGAACAGGTGTTTATATTTTAGAATGAATGACCTGATGAAGATCCTGGGAGATCGAAATGTTGTTGCAATAATAAGGTAAATCCTTTGCCTGAAACCTGTGTGAAAGCTCTACTAGACTAGACTATTGGCCCAGCACCCACCATCGATGTGCGTGTAAATAAGTATGCTTTGAAAATGGTACATTTACATTAACATTAACATACATCAGTAGACTGGTAATGTGCTACAGTGCTGCTACAGTAGTAGCTGTGACCTACCAATGAATTCCCACTCAAAATCAACCAGTTTTTTCAGCAGTGTGGCTACCATCTTACTATAGGTGTACTACAGAAAATACTACAGAAAATAGCAGATCTACAAGCTTACAATGCATGACACTGTGGCGTTTTGTACTGTCAGTGTGTAGATTGGATATATGCATTAGAGGTTTGGTATAAAAAAATGCCAAACAAACAACATTTTACACAACACTGATGATACTGCTGTGAAACAAGTCTATGAATCTACCTATAAAGGTTTAATCTGAAACACAATATTATTCAATGAAGTTTATGTAGTGTGCGTGGGTACCTGCATCTCTCTCAGCTACGGGTCCTTTGTTAGCCTGAAAATCATTGAAGAGCCCTAATCTTTACCATTACCACTGCTGTTGGGAGGAAACCTCATAACTCTATTTTTGAGGTTTAGTAGTAAAAAGTGCTTTGGACAAAAACTCTTAACTTCTTTGGACCCTCAAAATGTCTGCTAAAGCAACTAACTCCACCACCTCTCCCCCTCTCATGGAAGTAATTGACATACAGTTACAACACCAACTTTGATGAGGCTGTATTGCTTTGTTTTAAAAATATAAGGTTTTCTTAATTTCCATTTCCTGAAAAATTTGTGTGGGTGGTACACAGTAGGGGAGGTACACAATTTGGGTGTATATTGATAAATAATATTTTAAATATTTATAAAATGGATATTTTTCATTTTGGAGTTATGAGGTTTCCTCCCGGCAGCAGAGATATATACAATATATCTGAGCTTGGATTACCTATGACGTTTACACCAGCAATAGATACCTTTGAATGAATTCCAGGGTTCTGGAGGCCTCGTCTTGGTACTTGAGGTTGAAAATGTAGAACACCGCAAACAGTGCAGCAACTCCTGACCCGAATGCCCTCACAGATCACGTGCCCCTCAACGCTGATCATCCACTGGCTGTATTTACTATTTACAGGGAATGAGTTCATGACAAACAGAGTTTGAAATTAGATTGAGACTACAGAAGTAGTTACTATCATGCACATTCATTTGATTCCATTTTAATATTTCTCAAAAACATGAAAAATGGCAGTTGCTTGGATTGCAAGGTGGATCTGTAGAAGGGCAGGAAATACATATGGAACAGAAGACTCTCCCTACTTTTCATTTCAGTTTCAGTTGAGCAAGATGTATCTTCACTTAAAATACAATTAAGGCATGGCATCTTCACATGAAGGTTCTATGATTGCCTCATTTTACACAAAGGGCATTTTTTTACACAAAAATACATACCAAGCAGAACAAGTCGAGGACTGGCTGGTAGGATGAATTGTCTCTCGACGTCAGCACTTGTGTTAGACCACTGAAAAGTTAAAATAAATTAGGACAAAAATAATAATGTTGTAGCATGTGTACAATCACAATATTGAACAATAATTGATCAATACTCACATTAGCCAAAATCAGCAGTCCATCTTGGCTTTCTCCTAAATGGGTTGTAAGAAGCTGAATTACAGTCAAATCCCCATCCAAGCCCTGGGAAAAATTATACACTTTAAATGTTCTGTATGTTTGGAAATGTCTTTGACATCTGCAGGATGAACACACTTAAAAGAAGCATTGGGTGTGCAACTGTGGGTCCTCATGTGCCTCACGTTAACATATCAAAGCAAGAATATGTACACATATCACATGATATCATCTTGCTCACGTATTGATGTTTCAGAAATTGTTAAAGTTGGTTAGATTTTCCAAAGTGGCTTGAGCAATGTTGCTAGCAGCTAGCAGATGTTGTTTAAAAATATAGACTGTAGGAAACTTTCTTACCTTAGTCTCCTTTTCTTCTCAGTCTTCTTTATGCTTCTTCTTTTGTTCTTTTGTGTTGTTTTGTTAGTTTGCTTGGCAAAAAACTGTTGGCTAAAAAGATTATAGAAGGCTCCTTCACTGCATGGCCAACAACAATCAACTGACGAACTTTGAAGGGAAAACCTGGGTGTGGCCTATTTCCATGTGGCTTTGCATAAAATACTGCATTCTACTGTTAAATTACAGTCTCTAGTAAAATAACGGCATAAGCTGTGAACTGAATGGTCCCTCGGCTATAGACCCTTGTACTGGAGAAGTATATAGTACTCTGACATGCAACAGCAGAGAGAGAGGGGGGGGGGACATGCGTCACCATTCAATCCATTGAATTGAGCACAGCTGACAGCAATCAGACTAGCTCAGAACTGGGAATGAGTATTTTGGTTTATATTTCTTTAAAAAATCATAACTTTTGACAGGAATGTGCTAGAGACTTACTTTCTTTTTTGACAGACTCATAAATTATGAGGGTAGACTGACATATGTCAGAATTGTAAAGTTTTGTCAAATCGTCTTAGAGATAATCATAAATATGTATCTACAGGGAAAAGTAATGGTCGAAAACTAAATCAAACACCAGATTATTGATCAGCGTGTCGCCCTGAACGCATCAATATAAATCTCCTCACACACAGACTTACTGTTCTCTAACCCTAACCCAGCCACCAAAACGTGCTAGGGTTAGGGTTAGGGTTGCCGAGGTCGTAGAGCAAAACCGAGACCAGATTATTGATCAGCTCGTTGCTCTGAAAACACCAATATAAGTTTCCTCCCACACGGACATACGGTTCTCTTAATTGATTAGGGTTACAGGTTCGCTATCTCGCTTAATAACTCGAAAACGATAAGAAGTTGGATTCCGATTTTGAGATATGTTGTTCAGTTTTTTGAGACGAACAAGGGGATATCTTGTTTGTCCCGGTACGCCACTCCTAAGTTGGCTTCCTCCACTTTCGGAAGGTACATATAGGTGTACAACCTAACACCATACTGAAGGAAGATCTGAAATTTTGAAAAGTGTCGTACCAGGACAAACAAGATATCCACTTGATCGTCTCGAAAAACTGAACAACATATATAAAAATTAGACCCCAAGTCCTTATCGTTGTGGAGTTATTGAGAGGGAAAGATTGCCCGCTTTTGCAGTCTTTTTGCTGATCTTTGACCTTTATCAGTGGCCTAAAAAATCAGGCCCGGTGCCATTACATCCGGCTTACTCTCAATATGGATTGAGTGAAGTTTCAGATTTAAAAAAAATATCTTGAGCGATTAATTCCAGAAAATGGTCAGATTTTGCAGTCTTTTTGCTGATCTTTGACCTTTATCAGTGGCCTAAAAAATCAGGCCCGGTGCCATTACATCCGGCTTACTCTCAATATGGATTGAGTGAAGTTTCAGATTTAAAAAAAATATCTTGAGCGATTAATTCCAGAAAATGGTCAGATTTTGCAGTCTTTTTGCTGATCTTTGACCTTTATCAGTGGCCTAAAAAATCAGGCCCGGTGCCATTACATCCGGCTTACTCTCAATATGGATTGAGTGAAGTTTCAGATTTAAAAAAAATATCTTGAGCGATTAATTCCAGAAAATGGTCAGATTTTGCAGTCTTTTTGCTGATCTTTGACCTTTATCAGTGGCCTAAAAAATCAGGCCCGGTGCCATTACATCCGGCTTACTCTCAATATGGATTGAGTGAAGTTTCAGATTTAAAAAAAATATCTTGAGCGATTAATTCCAGAAAATGGTCAGATTTTGCAGTCTTTTTGCTGATCTTTGACCTTTATCAGTGGCCTAAAAAAATCAGGCCCGGTGCCATTACATCCGGCTTACTCTCAATATGGATTGAGTGAAGTTTCAGATTTTAAAAAAATATCTTGAGCGATTAATTCCAGAAAATGGTCAGATTTTGCAGTCTTTTGGCTGACCTTTGACCTTTGCAAACGTCGTGGAAATTTGAGACCGCCGCCATTGAATTCGGCATGCTCCAAATATGAAGAATACGTCTAGTGTACGTAGAAAAACATTAAACAACATGTTTTAAAGGTCTATTTGTGGAGAGGAGAGGAGAGGAGAGGAGAGGAGAGGAGAGGAGAGGAGAGGAGAGGAGAGGAGAGTAGAGGAGCTCACAGTGACACCTTGCAACAGGTGTGTGTAGTTGCTAATCAAATGTCTTGACACACACACACACACAGGTGGACCCTCTTGTAAACAAGTGTAATGCTTAATTGCTTAAAGTCTTTGTATTGAGTTTGTGTTTGAAATGTACTGTAATTCTGCAAACTGTTAAAGTGTTAATACATATTTCAATCAATCAATCAAGGCTTTGATGTTCTATGACAAAGTTTAAAATCCATCTCCTTCCAACCTATATGAGTCTAACAGTCAGTCAGCCAGCCAGCAAGCCAGCCAGCCAGCCAGCCAGCCAGCCAGTCAGTCAGTCAGTCAGTCAGTCAGTCAGCCAGCAAGCCAGTCAGTCTCCTCTTCTATACCATTGTAGGCTGTTGATTTAACAGTATTGTACTGCTACATAACAGGTTCTACTCATATTAGTTAAATAACAGCATACAATACTAATTTACAGGAAAGGGATGACTATTTAACAGTATTGTACTGCTACATAACAGGTTCTACTCATATTAGTTAAATAACAGCATACAATGCTAATTTACAGGAAAGGGATGACTATTTAACAGTATTGTACTGCTACATAACAGGTTCTACTGTTATTAGTTCAATTACAGCATAGAATGTTAATTTACAGAATAGAATGTTAATTTACAGGAAAGAGATGACAATTTAACAGTATTTTACAATTTGGTGAAAAACAGTAAGATACTGTTGCAAATCCACCCTAATTTTACAGTTATAGGTTACAGTGCACCATGCTTTAGAAAGGAAGGTTCCTCTATTAGCACAATGCTTTAGAAAGGAAGGTTCCTCTATTACCACCATGCTTTAGAAAGGAAGGTTCCTCCATTACCACCATGCTTTAGAAAGGAAGGTTCCTCTATTACCACCATGCTTTAGAAAGGAAGGTTCCTCCATTACCACCATGCTTTAGAAAGGAAGGTTCCTCTATTACCACCATGCTTTAGAAAGGAAGGTTCCTCCATTACCACCATGCTTTAGAAAGGAAGGTTCCTCCATTACCACCATGCTTTAGAAAGGAAGGTTCCTCTATTACCACCATGCTTTAGAAAGGAAGGTTCCTCTATTACCACCATGCTTTAGAAAGGAAGGTTCCTCCATTACCACCATGCTTTAGAAAGGAAGGTTCCTCTATTACCACAATGCTTTAGAAAGGAAGGGTCCTCCATTACCACAATGCTTTAGAAAGGAAGGTTCCTCCATTCCTCCATGCTTGCAATGCAGACAGACACAGCCAGCCAGGGACACACACAGCTGAGGCACCACTCAAAAACCTGACAGACACTCTAGTGTTAAGAATGAAAAATGCTCAAAGAATAAAGCAGATCTATAAAGCTCCCAAATGCAGGCTTGTAGATCCACCATCTGTTTTAAATGAATTAATTGAAGTGGTTTAGTGGGGATTTCTCACATTCAGCAAATAGTACAGAGATTAGTGAAGAAAAGATGCTCGCCCAGTTAATCTGAGAGAGAGAGAGAGAGAGAGAGAGAGAGAGAGAGAAAACTTCAAACGTGAAACCTTTCGTCAAATGTCCCGTATTACCGGCACGCCCTGGGGGGCCTGCCAGGGAAGAAAGGAAAAAAGAAAGAAAGAATAAAAACCAGGGTCTCTCCCGCTCGCCGCCTCCATTCTGGCTTTCTTGATTATGAACAGCGCCCGGGGATATTGCTGAACTTCAGATAATTGCCGTCATGCCGCCGCTGGCTTTGATGGCCTATAAACAAACTCACCTCGGCGTCATGGCATCCCATTCAACCCCCCCCCCCATCCCCCCCCCCCCCCCCCCCACGACACCGCTGGGCGAGCAAGCGAGCGGGAGCCTGGGAGAGAGAGACCCTTTTAAATGAAGGGAGAGCCCTCTGTTGTTGGATTTTGCCGTTTGTGTGTTTTTTGTTGTTGTTTTGTTTGTTTTTTAACGCAGCTTCCCAGTCTCTTCATAATGATAATATCTACGTATCTTGAAACCTCATATCTCTTTTTTTTATTTTTATTAATGGCCTACTTCGTCATGTATGAGTTCTGGCACAAAAAGTGGTGAACATCAACATAGGGGTTTGGACTCACGAGGTTTCCACAGCAACAATATGGGTTCTTAATGGGAACACCAATCTCTGTCAGGTGGAAACCTATTTTTCTGGATTCACATTCAAAAGCATCAAAAGTAAAAAATAAATAAAATAAAAACAGCTCGAAACGCAACGCAAAGCCTTTGGAGCTTGTAGATCTGCTACTGTTGATGCTTTTGTGTTGTGTAGTATGATCAAGTAAGTAAGTATATATATATATATGGAGATAAGACATTTCTGCCCCGACCGCTTTGATATGGCCCAAGCACGCACACACTACTTAACAGGAGTGACGCTAACACCTGACTCATAAATCACTGAGGTTCAGAGGTCAATGGATGGAGGGATGGTTGGGTGGGTGGATGGATGGATGGGTGGGTGGGTGGATGGATGGATGGATGGATGGGTGGGTGGATGGATGGATGGGTGGGTGAATGGATGGGTGGGTGAATGGTCAGACACCTTGCTCACGGACAGGGAGAAGGAATTGGTGTTGTGGTGTTGGGCGGGAGACAGGGCTATTCAAGGTGGTCCCTGGCAAACTATCAAGGGAGTGTAGTGTGTCAAACACACACACACACACACGCACGCACGCACGCGCACAGAGAGCAAGGTGAGAGCGCGAGAGGCCATCTGTCTTTGGTGAGATGATAACAGATTGAATGAGGGTGGGGGGGTTCACAGGGCCCGTATACAGACAGCTGTCTGGGGGCCTAAAATTGGTACGATGGCCTGTTTGTGGGAAAGTGGATTGCGAGCTGAGCTGCGGCGTCACTCAGGCAATGCTGGTCCAATCGATATGGCCACCACGGCCGGGGAATTGGCTCCCAGCTGGACCCAGGCCGCAGAGACTGGTGCGTGCGTGTGTGTGAGCGCGTGTGTGTGTGTGTGTCCCCGATTCTTCATGTTGGCAATTATCAGACAACTGAGTGTCGTGTGTGTGTGTGTGTGTGGTGTGTGTGTGTGCGCTCCTCCATGGGGTGAGTGGGCAGAGTGGAGGACAATCAGTGCCGTTACTCCATGTGGTGCTGAGCCATATGGACATATAGGATCATTGATTACCATGTTTTTATTACATGTTTTTGACCAAATGCATTGATATGATTCTACACGATATACACCTGTATACTGTACAGCGACTTACTACTCAGAAATGCCAGAAACACTAGTCATCCACCCCAGTGCAGCTTGTCTGCATCATGACTACTATAGACGAGTAACAGTTTAAGTCCACACTAATTATCCATAATGTATAAATGATGGATAAGGGGTCAGGACAACTAGGCCTTTTCGTGGAGGGGTCAGAATAAAATGTGGACTTAAATTGTTATTGGTCTATAGTACTATACTGTAGGTAAACAATAACAATGTGACTGTCTGTAGTCAGAGATAATGGCAGAAGAGTGTTCATGTTCATCTATAGTACTATACTGTAGGTAAACAATAACAATGTGACTGTCTGTAGTCAGAGATAATGGCAGAAGAGTGTTCATGTTCATCTATAGTACTATACTGTAGGTAAACAATAACAATGTGACTGTCTGTAGTCAGAGATAATGGCAGAAGAGTGTTCATGTTCATCTATAGTACTATACTGTAGGTAAACAATAACAATGTGACTGTCTGTAGTCAGAGATAATGGCAGAAGAGTGTTCATGTTCATCTATAGTATTATACTGTAGGTAAACAATAACAATGTGACTGTCTGTAGTCAGAGATAATGGCAGAAGAGTGTTCATGCGTGTGTTCAGTCCTGTCTATAGTCAGAGATAAGGTGTGTTCATTTACAAATGAAAGTTCACAGGGTTTTCCATAGCCTTCTGTTCTAAAAACACCTCGCCCTTTTTCAGCTCTGAAAAACTAAGAATATGAAAAACTAAGAAAGAAAGAATGTTCTTTCTTTCTTTCTTTCACGTCTTTCTTTCTTTCTTTCTTTCACGTCTTTCTTTCTTTCACGTCTTTCTTATTTATTGTTTCAATTTCACTGGAGGATAAGCGCCTTTTTCCTTTCTGGATTTAATTTCTTTCACGATTTCTCTGGAATATCTTTTCTTTCTTGCATCATTCTTTGTCTTGCATTATTTTGTTCTCTCTTGAATTATCTGGTTCTTGTCTTGCATTCTTTTGAATTATCTGGTTCTTGTCTTGCATTCTTTCTTTCTTATTATGTCTTTGATTGATTGACGTCTGCATTTATCATTATCACATCAATAAAAGCATAATGTCACATATCTGTAACAAACATGTGACCCACCATAATCAACAGCTTACATGTGTTTCCATTGCAGTCTTTCTATATCACATACTTTCTTTCTATTTTACATTATTTTTTGTTCTTTTGTTTTCTTTCTAGATTATTTCTTCATCTCTAGGATTCTTTCTGTCGTTCTCGATTAATGGTAACATCGATAGAGTAACCAGTATAAAGACAATAATCAATGCTGTAGTTGCACGTGTGACACATGTGTTTCTGTGTGTTATCAGCAGGGGGCAGGATGGTGCCATTCTGCTGTGTGTGTGCGTGTGTGCGTGCGTGTGTGCGTGTGTGTGTGTGTGTGCACGTAGCCCACATTGGGACTTCATCACTTAATTAGTTTTTCCTCCTTATTTTTACTCTTAGTTTGCACACTAGGGATTGTCTGTCTGTCTGTCTGTCTGTCTGTCTGTCTGTCTGTCTGTCTGTCTGTCTGTCTGTCTGTCTGTCTGTCTGTCTGTCTGTCAAAAAATCAAACTCCAAGTCATAATGCTTCGTGGACGCCACGTGTCGTGAGCTTGAAGATCGTAACATCTTTTTTGCACTCGACACCTTCATACGAGAAAACATGAATTAGTTTTCTCTTTCCCTCAGTATCTCCTTCTGCCTCCCCCGCTCTCTCCCTCTCTCTCTCTTTCTTGCTCTATCACTCTCTCCATCCATCCATCTCTCTCTCTCTCCCCCTCTCCCTCTCTCTCTCTCTCTCCCCCTCTCCCTCTCTCTCTCTCTCTCTCTCTCTCTCTCTCTCTCTCTCCCCATCACTGTATTGTCTGTATCAGCAAATTATACTGCAGAGAAGTGTGTGTGCGTGTGTGTGTGTGCGCGTGTGTGTGTGCGTGCGTGCGTGCGTGTGTGTGTGCGCGTGCGTGCGGATCTCTCCCTCTGATCTCCTCATGTATTATTTTTACCCTCCGTAAGCCTATTCCCTCTTGAAGTGAGCCGGTTATGGATGCTCCAGCACTGGTAGGGCTGAGACACAGGGATTATTACCAGGCTACGTGATTAAAAGCACAAAACCAGCCAGTCTCAGCTCCCTCCAGTTTCCTCTGACTCGCACACACACACACACACACACAGTCAGCCATACGTATATCGCCCGCTAGGCACGGTTAAAAGACAAGAAAGGAAGAAAACAATAAAAAAGCATGTTTCAACCTCGAGTGTATTGCTGCGATTATACCACTTTTATTATCAATATTTATGATTGGATGGCGAGAAGAGGGGAAGACACTATAGCTTATTAAGCACTTGAACCCCACCCAGCATTGCCTATTCCTGGGACCAAAAACAGCAGATCTACAAGTTCACACTGTGAGCAAAGAGATTTGGCATTAGGGATGTGCCGATGAGACATTTTGGCCAATATCGTTATCCGATATAATGAATTGCTGTTATGGCCGATAACTGATATTACCGATGTCGATATGATCACATGCAGGCGTAGGCAAGTCAGATTTAATTTATATACCTTTTATATGTAATATCGTTAGCTTGCAGATCTGTTCATTCAAGCTGTTAATTTGGGCTTGTTTATCTGTAAAGACAGACCGATTAATTACCGATTGATTAATCGAACCGCTGCCGATTTAATCTAAAAACCACTAGAATCGGCGGATACCGATGTCCGATTAATCTCCCATCACTAATATATACTGTAGACTTCTAGCCCCTGAAACGTGGTGTCCACGGTGCATTATACCTAGCCTGGCTAATAAGCCAGACCCAATCAACCGCTGCCGCGACAGTTGTTCTGTGATATTAGTCTGGCTTATTAGCCAGGCTACGGGTGCAGGTCTTTTTTCCGACAGCATATTGATCCGAAACCTCAATCCTAACCTACCCCTAACCGCAAGCACGGGAGCAGCGCATGTCGGACCATCGCTTTTTCGCATCGCAGCGAATGTCCCCCCGCTGCGGATCGGATCGTTGCCCCGTCGGCTAGAATGCTGTCGGAAAAAAGGCCGCCTCCCCATTATACCAGCTTGAAGATCAGATTTTCTGCCGCGCAAAACCGCAGCTAAATGATAGTTAGGAACCAAATGGACCCTTGTGGGTCTGTAACTCTGAGATTGTACAAATGGAACCTCCATTTGCACACTCTCGGAGTTACATTAACATTGATTTTACAATATAAATTGGGGGTCCCAGAGATAGAAATGCCATTAGATGGGGGTCCATACACTAATGCATGTCAAACCTGGATGGGGTCCTTTAAATGAAAATGGTTGAGAATCACCGCAAAAATCTTCTCCAATCGTCCTTAGCATATATTTTCAAATGGGGGTCTGCAGGAGTATCATTTTGGGGGTCCTTGACATGAAAAGGTTTGGGCTTAGAGCCTTGACGGATTCCGCTCCACCATATTATGGGGTTTAGGTGGATTCATCAGCCTTAATTGGTACATAGAATGATGATCACTTGAGGGGAAAGTGGGCGGTGAGTTTTTGTGGAAGAACCAAAGCCGCAGTGTTGTTGTTGTTGTTGTTGCTTGGTTTCTTTCTCCCGGCAGCCTGCATGTCTTCTGAAGTGACGTTACGTAAGCACTGTGCTTCTCTGTCTCCCAGAAAATGGGTCACTCCTGTTACATGAGAGACGTTCTCTAGTGCACGACTCGTTCTGTTTAATACCAAATAATTAGAGCACTAACTAACGAGCAGGTCCCCGGCAGGACGGGTTGCCTACACACACTAACTATAGAGCAGGTCCCCGGCAGGACGGGGTGCCTACACACACTGCAGGGCCCGCCACGTCTGGAAGGCAGTCGGAACTAATTGGTAATTGGAATTGTGCTAAATCTGACTGATCACAATGACTCCAGAGGTAATGCTGTATGTACCGTTTTGGACCAAATTTGTAGGACTATAGTCTCAAAAAGTGTGTTGAGAAAATGCAAAATGCAGGAAACACGTCAGTCAGAAATTGCCGGGGGGCCAACCTGTATGTGTGGAGATGTTTGGCTGTACTTCCTACGGTTCTAGAGTCATAGGCCAAAACATGAACTGACCTGTTATCGCGCCACCATGAGGCTAATCAAAAAAAACAAGTGGGGCAGAGGATCTTCCTTGGCCTACTGGGAATGTGCGTGCAAAGTTTCACAGACTGAGATAAGTTGTTCATGGACAGACCTAGTCTTCGGCCGTTTCGACCTCCTGGCGGGAATTATAAGAACACTTAGAACAGCAATCCTACCATAAATGAGTGTCCGTCTTTCCGAATGTAGTTCACGTTTCTCGAGAACCGCACGTGTATTGTTTTCAACTTGCATTGTTACTGATGCCGGTCTAGTAATAACAATAATATTCCCAGTAAATGATGTCACCATGGCTCTTGGGGGTTTTATATAACACATCTACTGACTGGAATGTTTATCATTTATGAAGTAAGTAAACAGAAAACAAATGAGAGAAACAAAAGATGGTTTCCTCATTTGATCCCTGCATGGTTACCACAAGAGTCAGCATAGCAACCGCTGAAGCCTAGTTAGCCACGTGGGTAACAGGAGCCAGAAACACAGTGCACTTTTTATCCCATCCAGGTTGTGGAACATGGATGTTTTGGGGATTTTTTAAATTTACTTAAAGCTTTCACTTCATTTGTCAGAACTGTAAAACAGCACATGGTAGGTTAACATAACATGGTAGGTTCTGCTGAGCTGACCTCATCTACATATTCTCCTCGGTCGTCCCTGGGTGGCGTCCAGTAGCAATTTGAATAGCAAAAGAATATTAAAAGCACATCGATTTGAGTCGTTTATTAAAAACGCTGAAGTGATTTATTGATCGCTGGCTGTGTTGTTGGACGCAGCCTGAGGGGTGAGGCGGTTTGCATGGGTTTCTGTGCAGTGCCCTGACTTGGACCTCAGTCACTCACACTGAGGCCTGTTTTTCTCTTCGGAAAATGTTTGTTGTGATGGAGGTGCCTGCATTGAATCCACCGTACTGTATAAAATATGGTTCTCAACCTCTTCAGGCCGTGACCCCCAAAAGAATCATATTTAAAGGGGAGTTTCGCACAAGCTACCGTATATGAAGACACGTATCCATTTGTCACTGGAACAAAAAGCATGCCGAGCGTTCCATACCAGCGGATTTGCCGTCCGGGTGGATCAACCGCTATAGAACTCCTATTCAATCACACCATTAGTTTTAGTTTTAGTTTACATCCGTTCTAGATGATATGATAGCAACACTCCATGCAGTGTTGTTGCTGTACTCTTCCTGTTCTAGTTAGACCCCTCCTATGCTTTTCTTATAATATACATATTATCAACATGATTTTGTAAAAAAAAGAAATTCCCCTTTAAGCACTTGGAATGTAGGACAGATAAATATTGTCAAAATGTTATTTCCAAAATGTCTGCCTATTTCTTATGTTATTTAACGACTCCCAATGAGCGGGTTGGTGCTGCGTTACTGCACCTTGCATGCTTTCCGTCCAATGGTGTGAATAGTTGCCATTATACAATCCATACATTGCAAAGCACTTTGAATTAAGGCGCTATATAAATAAAGCACACTTTTACCAGTTAAACGTACCAATATTGCAGACGTGAGATCTGGCAACGTGCGGCCATACGTTATGGAGTATTCAGAGCAACGAGTTGTCACGTCCCCAAACTTTATTGGCCGTGCACCCCCTGTACCTCCTGACCTACGTAGCTGATGCACACGCCAGCGCTGAGTCTCGTTGTATTTGGCCTAAAATTATATATTTTTAAATATGATTATGGCAAATGATCACATAATATCACTGCACTGAGAGACATGCAGCTGCTCTATACATACATCTCCTTACAACAGTGGTTTACTGGATTTTGCCCTTTGTGCTAAATAACACCATCAAACCGCCATTACCCTGTTCATGTCACGTACCCCATAGAAGGGGTGCACGCACCACAGTTTGGGAACCCCAGTAGACGCTTAGAAAAAGACGTGCGGTTTTCTCTCGGCTGGGAAACAACTTCTAATTAACCTGACAGGAGGAGGGGTCAACCTCTGGTGTAGGAGATTCTGACGTTTGCCGTCCAAATATAGCAGAATAGTGTCTTTAGCCTTACATAACTGTGTCAGTTACATTCAGGTTCACTTACAGTACTGTATCTCGCACGCACGCACACGCAGACACACAGACAGACAGACAGGCAGACAGACAGACAGACAGACACGTATATATTCTGACAGTCCAGCTATAGCAAGGTTTCTATTTTCAGAGCGTTTGGGTGAAGAGACGGTATGAGGCTCCTCCGGGGAGGAGCTAGCTGTCTCTCTGCAAGCCTATATATCTTCTGTCTGGAAGTCAGCTGGAGTTTGGACCAATTATTACACCAACAACACACTTCAGGCCTTTTGGAGATCTTCTGGGGAATAAGGCTATGCTGGCTGATGTACGCTTTAGTTTTTCTTTATTTTTATTTTTATCTTTCTGTTTTCATGTCGAGGACCCACAAAATAATATGTATTTGGCTGCAGAACCCCCCCCATCCGAAAAGGTTTTGTGCCATGGGTGGCGGGGGGGGGGGGGGGGGGGGGAAACACAATTAAAACATTCTAATGTTTTCAAAAATAGCAGATGTACAAGCTCGCTAAGCGGCTATTTTTCAATATAGCCAACGTATAAATGGATAGAGTCGTTAAGTTGATTGCGGTGCTGGGTTACCCCTAGCCCAGGGGTCCCCCCCAAAGACCCCTGGGGGCCCCAGGGGTCCCCCCAAGGACCCCTGGGGGCCTCAGCCGTGGCACCGAAAAATAGCAGATTCCTACACAAGTATATATGGAATTAGATGTTTGTCATTTCCAGGTCTGGATAAATATGGAAATAAGGAAAACACAGTGTTGAAAACTAATTGTTTCCAGACTATTGACTTACAATAACACACATCCCCCACGAAAGTAGATTAAAGAAAACACAACAATATCTCTGAAGAGCATATACTGTACAGTATATAGCAGCACAAATAACATTGTGACAAATGCTTGTCTGAACATTTGCAGCCGTGTACAGTAGTTATTAGAAAATGTTTTCTTTGTGAGGGAAAGATAATTGTATGCCTGCATTCATGGTTTCTTCATAAGGAAACATAATTGTATGCCTGAATTTATCGTCATGTCCATGAACACAGTGAATAAATGAGGCTTCACGGACATTCAATTATTTTTTATTGCATCATTTCCGGTTATTATTTATAAAAGAGATTCAGTCTTTTTTCAATATATTAAGGGGAAATAATGAGTCGGTAGAGCCGTTTCAGTAATAGTTTACTTATTTATAATTATTTGTTGAACAGTGCAGGCAAAGTTTACTTTATCTTATACAACTGTGTGTGTGTGTGTGTGTGTGTGTGTGTGTGTGTGTGTGTGTGTGTGTGTGTGCGTGTGCGCCCGCCCGCCCGCGTGCGTGCGTGCGTGCGTGCTCGGATGTCAAATATGGTGTGAGAATTTTGGAAATTTTAGTCTGGGAAAAGTATGGATCTTTTTTTAATGGAAAATGTGTAGGGAGTAGGAACCCTAAAAAAAACATGTTCAGGTGGGGGGCCATATATATACACGCACGTACGCATGCACGCACATTGTGGGGGCCCTTGGCACGGAGAAGTTTGAAAACTACTGCTTTACGATCCTCTGCTCCCAGTCAGTCGCTTCAATCAAATTGCCTGCAATGAACGGGCAGTTCCGCCGGCAGTTTTTCAGCTAGGCGAAACAAAAGATGCTGAACACTGCACTTTTTAGGGACAGAAGGAAAGGGAGAGAGGGAGTGAGTGAGCGTGCGGGGGTGTAAATCTAGGCAATGGTGACTTTCAATAAGGGAGGGTTTTATTTAGTCTGTGGCTCTGCAGCAGGCTTGTTGAATTGAAAGAAAAAGAGAGACGTTTTAGGGCTGGTAATGGCCTCCAACGGCTGAATGTGAGCTTTTTCTAGCACCCCGTCTCTCTGTGTGTGTGTGTGTGTGTGTGTGTGTGTGTGTGTGTGTGTGTGTGTGTGTGTGTGTGGGAGAAGCGAGAGAGAGGCAATTTGACAGTGACTCTGGACTTTTTTAAGAGACAAATATAATGTACAGTAAAAAGGAGACTTGGCGATGTCATTGAAAAAGTATTGTCAGCATGTTTTTTTGGTATGCCCTTAGGAGAGAGAGTGTGTGTGTGTGTGTGTGTGTGTGTGTGTGTGTGTGTGTGCTGCACATGAACACTGAATGAGTGTATAGCCGTGCTACCTCTCAAAAGGTGCACTTTTTCTTCTATGACCAGGAATATGGTACAACCGCTTTGTGACTGTGCTCGTATGATGACTTGTGGAGCTGTCCGTGCTACTATATATATTATGTACCGTTGCTACAAACAAAAACACACTGTTGACGTCATGCAGTCTAAATTGTGAGAGTTTATTATTTTTGGTAAAAGTAAAAGTTCCCTTTCCCATAACCTCTCCAGAGACATTCTGGTGCTGAATTCCTCCGAGTTTTCAACATGCTCTTTCTTCTCTCCATCCTATTTAAACTGGTTTAAAATTCTCACATTCTCCCTGTCCCCTTCACAGTTAAAAAAAAAATACATCTATGCAAATGAGGAATAGCTCTGTTGGGTGATCTTAAAACAATTGGTGAGCTCGAAAAACACGATGCGTTTGGATCTTGTGCATCTGCTACTTTCCATGCAGGGCATTCATTTACTAAAAAACAACACAAGTTAATAGTAGACTTCTGCACGATTCAGGTTGTTCTTTATCAGTGTCCACAGCCCTACTGTACCGAATGAGAAATGTATTGATTATGTTTTGATATTTAGTAAGCCTGTGTCACACTTTTCTCTGGCTTTCTCATTTATTTGAACATGTGACGTATAAACAGCTGAGAAACGTTTGTAGTCAGCAGGGCTCTGTTATGTTTGCTCTCTTTTTATCCTCACTTATTGACTTTACAAGATTATGTGTGACGTTTGGCTAGTCATGTACATGGAAGGCATTCATTCCTTTTTGAAGAATTAGATTAGATTTTCCTATTTATCTAAACCGCAGCTGTTTTGAAATTGGCTGGGGGTGCAACACATGACTATTGATATCCAAAATGACTCGACAAAAAACAACCTTTTCCCGGTGGCTTTTTATGTCTCGTACATTTTGTGATTTCACAAACGGGAACGCCACTGTACAATCACACCAGCTCATTGATTAATTGTGCATATTTGCATATCTATGCCTGGTGTATATATTTAGAGATGATTTGCTGCATATGAACGAGATAACTGGCAAACTTTGATCAAAATAACAATTCTTCTACATGCTCTAATTGTGTAGACTTCTTGTAAATGAAGTAATGCAGACGATTCTGCTCTTGAGAACTCCCAATACCTTATTGTTATTGTTTTCTTTATTTAACTTTCTTTCTTTTTTGTATTTGTATAAGAGTCTTGAGTGTTCAACACTGTTAAAACACTGATCAAATTAAAATGGGGTTAATTTGAACCTGTGACTTGGTTTCATTGTTGTTGTTTTAGTTTTTACCACTTGAACCCCAGCTTCCCTATCCTGGGGGGAACCTTCACCAAGAATAGCAGATCTATAGGCCTACGCATGTGAGCGTAGTTATTAATTTTTTTTGGCAAAGACAGAGGTGGAAAAGTACTGTTGCATCTCCTATCTGTATTACTAAGAATAGAGGGTTTAAGTGCTTAGAGCATGGTGGTGTTATTTTGATTTCAGTTATAACGATACCCCCCTCCCCTCCTCCCACCCTCCCTCAGTGCAGCATCAACCCAGCACCAGTAAGCCTGTGTTTGTTTTTGTACAGTAGGCTTGTGCACGCATGCACGCACGCATGCATGCACGCACGCACGCACGCACAATCGCTCATCTATTGTTCTGTCTCTATAAATAGTTGGGCTATTCTGAAACGTCCCAGTATTGTGTACAAAGCAGATAGGCACGCACGCACATTATAATTGTGGACACATACATGCACCTTGACATGGACACACATTTATCGATAGACCATGTGTATTGTAACATTGTACCATGGAATGAAAAAGTAATTAAACTCATTTTTTCTTCTTAAAATGGCTAAACACTAAGCAGTGCTTAGTATTGATACAGTCAATTATTTTTGACTTTTAGGATTTAGAAGACATTTTTCTAGCCTCAGTCCTAAATGGCTTAAGACACGGAAAATAGGGCCCTCCGTCAGGGAAATATAGGAACCAAATTGATGAGGGTCCATTTGGTTCCATTTGTGAACACTAAGGAGTTATAAAAGGATAAGTGATCAACACTAAGGGTTTTTTTTTAGCGTGCTGAGGCTCGCTTCCTCATTTTGTTCTCCATTTCCACGTTGATCCGACAGATTTGATCCCCGTGTGTGGATTATCAGGCTAATGCTGCAGTCAATGCAGCAAATATGAATGCTAAAAATAATAACGATAATATGAAAAACTCCCCCACCACCCCCCCTCATTCCCTTTCTGTGTGTGTGTGTGTGTGTGTGTGTGTGTGTGTGTGTGTGTGTGTGTGTGTGTGTGTGTGTGTGTGTGTGTGTGTGTGTGTGTGTGTGTGTGTGTGTGTGTGTGTGTGTGTGTGTGTGTGTGTGTGTGTGTGTGTGTGTGTGTGTGTGTGTGTGTGTGTGTGTGTGTGTGTGTGTGTGTGTGTGTGGGCAGTAGAATAAATTGACAATAGGCAATTATTTCTAGAGTTAGACTTAGCTGAAGATTGAGGTTGGAGTTAGGTTCAGGATCAGACGTTATGTTTAGAGTTTGGGGTTTGAATTTAAGCCTTATTTAGAATGAATGGCCAATTTACAAGCTCACAACGTGTCACAAGACGGACACGTGGTGAGCTTGTAGATCAGCTATTTTTGGCTTTATAGGGTTAAAAATGGAAAAAAATGGCATTCATAATGTTGGCGTCCTAAAAGATTGATGTGCTCACAAGTGTGTGTGTGTGTGTGTGTGTGTGTGTGGCGAGCAGTCGTGCATCAAATCCAGTGATGTTTCTCAGGGAGTTTATCACTCAACATTATGTAAATATTGCCTGTTGAATTATTTACAAAGCCTTGTCTGATTTGCATCAGGACGGAGTATGTTGCAGGTGTGTGCGCATGCGTGTGTGCGTGCATGGATGGATGCGGTTGAGTATTTTGGTGCAGGTGAATGCATGTGCATACGTATGCATGCCGCAGCTTGTGTGTGTGTGTGTGTGTGTGTGTGTGTGTGTGTGTGTGTGTGTGTGTGTGTGTGTGTGTGTGTGTGTGTGTGTGTGTGTGTGTGTGTGTGTGTGTGTGTGTGTGTGTGTGTGTGTGTGTGTGTGTGTGTGTGTGTGTGTGTGTGTGTGTGTGTGTGTGTGTGTGTGTGTGTGTGTGTGTGTGTGTGTGTGTGTGTGTGTGTGACCGACCGGATGATGTGACCACATCAGGCTTGTATCGGGGCTGAGTATGCCTACCGGTACATGCACATGTTTGTGTCTATGTATGTGTGTGGGTATACGTATACGTGCATGCTGTGCGTGAACAGCAGGAAGAGCTACACAGTCAAATCCTTGCGGTGTAAAAAAGACCCTCCACCTACACACACACACACACACACACACACACACACACACACTGTGCTGCTCCTCTCCTTACCAATCCAGCTACAGTATAGGTCCCATGGGCGCTGTATGTGTGTGTGTGTGTGCGTGCGGGCGGATCAGAATAAGCCTCTCTTTAACTCTGCCAGGGACTTGATGTACACATGGTGCCAGGCTCAAGACAGGAGGCTGCCTGAGGACACGACAGACAGACAGACAGACAGACAGAAATACTAGTCTCTCTTACAATAAAAAAATCTTGTGTAAATGTACACAAGTATTGGCAACCAAATATTAGAGAAGAATGTACAAAAATCATTAGATTTTTGCAGATATACAAGCTTGTCGATCAGCTATAGATGAGCTATTTTCAAATGACGCGAAATGTATGAAGTGGGTAAAGTGTGTTTTGCATTAACAATCAAAATCTACAAAGTTTTCAAATAGTTGTAGTGGAGTAAAAGTACAACATTTGCCTCTGAGATTAGTAGAGTAGAAGTAAAAAAAATACGGAAGATAGTACTTGAGCAAATGTACTCATTGTTACTTTCCACCAGTGGTGAGAGATGTCTTGTGTGAATTAGAAGTGCTCTTGGGGAGTGTGGAGTGCAATGCTGTGCATGCAGTGCATTGTGTGGGTGTGCTTGTTTTGAAACTTGTTTTGGTGCCGCACACCAAAAACAGTAGATCTACAAGCTCACAGCGCCTTGCTCCGTGCAGACTCTGCTATATTGGCTGTGATGCAGCACCCGCATGCAACTATAACTCAGGCATACCGTGAAGGCTGAGGTGTAACAAAATAAAAGATGAGGTATACCGATGAGGACCACTATCTATTAGGCTTCACCGCAATTTGAGAAATTGAAGGCGTGGCGGTATATAATGGACAAAGGAATGTTTGTGGAAATTAGGACTTTTCCCTCAGACAAGGTTTTTTTATACTCTACCTGATGATTCATTGTGATTTTCATGAAAAATGTGGAAAGCCTTTTGAATTTCTGGAATAGGCTACAGATTATTCACTGAATGAATGAATGCACTCACCAGCTAAGCAGTAGAGCTCCCATGCACAGTGCATACAGTAGGATATCGTTTCTCGCAACGTTGGTGAATTCAGGATTCAAATAAAAAAATGGCAAAGTATCTGATCGACAAGATAGAAACTCGTCGCTTCGCACCACGTTTTCAGTGTTTATGGCTTGTGGCTGTAGTGTGATCAACTAGGGCACATTACATATGCAGATAAGAGGTTTCTACCCGACAGCAACGGTATAATGACACTTGCTGTCATTATCTCACACAAACACACATGCACAAGCGCGCGCACACACACACACACACACACACACACACACACACACACACACACACACACACCTGTGAGTGCTAATGCAGGTGAAGTGTAATGCTTTGCAGTATATTTGCCCCCGAGCAGATGGTAGTCAGTAAATAGTAGGGCATTTCCCCAGTCTGCACGCTCCACCTCAGTGCGTGCGTGCACACACACACACATACACACACACACACACACACACACACACACACACACACACACACACACACACACACACACACACACACACACACACACACACACACATACACAGCTGCAGTGCATGCATGACAATAACGCACAAAGAAATGTGTGCTCAGTACAGTATGCTCCACAGTGGCATGCATATAGTACAGTATATATAGTACATAGTATAGTACAGTATAGCGTAACTCCTCTCTCCCTCACACATGCACTTATATGCTGACATACAAATGCGCACACACACACACACACTGGCACGCGCATGCAGTCGCACACACACACATACTGTGCATTTCCTCTGTATTGCCTCCATTGCAAATACAGCACTCTTGCATATACAACAGAGGCACATTTTTGCTGCGTGTCATTGTATTAGACAGGCACCCACGTGCACGCACGCACGCACAGACACGCACAGACACACACACACAGTGTTAAAGTGCAGAGAATAGGCCCGCGGCTACAGCTGATCACAGCGCTGGAGATAAGAACCTAACGGACTGTATCAATTGCCTCTCCCTCACCTCCATCCCCTGGTGAAACGAGAGAGAGAGAGAGAGCAGTGGCATTAAGTAACTAAGTACATTTACATTTAAGTACTGGACAATGTTGAGGTACTTTTTACTTTACTTGAGTACCAGTTACATTTTTCAATGTATTTTATACTCCACTACAACTCTTTTTTTGATCAAAGTTTTTTTTATTAATTTTTCACACATGAAAATATTATACAACATTTTTCGAAAAAATGTTTCCCCCCCCTCCCCTCCCCTCCCCCCAGAGTTCACGCTCTGAAAGAACCACAACCCCGGTATCTTGCACCATATGAAATAAAAGGCACATACAAATATACATACTGACATAATAGAATAATAGAAGTATACGCAAAATACTCCACTACAACTCTGAGGCAAATATATGTACTTCATACTCCACTACATTTGACAGGATTTTGTTACTATAGTTACTTCTGAAGACTTCGATTATTAACGCAAAACACACGTGAAGCCCTATTTCATACGCGAGGCTCACGCAGCTCGTAGATCGGCTATTTCTGAAAACATTAACACATTTTGACATATTAGAGTACTTTTTACATTGCTACTAAGTGTACATAATAATGATAATCATAATAATAATCAAGTTGAATACAGGCCTACCACTTGTAACACACTGTGGTATTATTGCTACTTTTACTTAAGTAAAAATAAAATACTTATTCCACCAGAGAGAGAGAGAGAGAGCTAAAACCCCAGCAGCACTTTAGCAAATGGAGCTTCTTACTTCGCCTCTATAGCTAATCAATTATCATCCATTCTCTCTCCATCTCTCTCTCTCCATCTCTCTCTCTCTCTCTCTCCATATCTCGCCCCTCTCTCCATATCTCGCCCCCCTCTCTCCATATCTCGCCCCTCTCTCTCTCCTCCCCGGCTATGTCCTTATTCTAATTTTCCTTTCTCATCCCGCTGTTCTTCGCTCCGTTTACCTTTATTTGCCCCCCTGCCTCTTCTTTGATTCTTTCTTTCATCTTGTCTTTCTTTCTTTCTATTTAAACTGGATCTGGCGCTGCAGGATTTCCGTCCGTACCATTTTCACGGCGCGGCCAAAGCGTCCGTGTCGTGTATGTACAGGACAGGCTATATAAAACACCATTTGAACTAATGTATGTATGCATTGCATGTATGTACAGTACTGTATGTATATCCCATTCAGGACAGGAATCCTTTTTGGCGTTATGGCATTTGGCATTATGTTATACTTTATCTATTGAAAAATAGCAGATCTACAAGCTCATAACACACGCAGTGCAAATCGTGAAAATGTGTCGCAAACCATTGAATATATATTCTTTCAGAGCAAACTTTTTCTAGCTCAAATCTTTGCTTCTGGGAGGGTCCCTGGAACTACATATTTCCAGATGGGTGTCCGCGACCAAATACGGATAATTATGGGGGTCCTTGAAATGAAAAAGGTTGAGCACCATGAGTGACATAGAGATATCGTTTTTTCAGAAAACTGTTTAGAAGCAATCTTTTTTAGAATGGCCCTCAGTTCTAAATGGGATATATACTGTGTGGTGCGTATATCTCCCCTCAGCAGTAGAGCAGTCTTAGCTGTCACACAGCAGGCGCCATAAACCAACCTCGGCATGACCGGAGAACCTTGTATATATATATCCATAATTATTTCAACCTTTTTATTTATATTTATTATATATATTTATGAAATGTAATGTCCTGCTTCATCATACCAAAGTGTCGCGCAAGAGTAGTAAAAAAGAAATAGCAGATCTGCACGGGGGACGCTGAAATGCTTCGCTATGTAATCCCTCAACTCCTACAATTCCAAGTTGTGCAGGGTTAATCCCCAGTTCAATTATGAGTATTCTGTGGAGTTGCGGCCTGAAAGGTTTAAGAACCCTTGAGTCATTACACCGACGTTGTTCTTGTAAAGAATGACAACCTGTCACCTCGTACAGTACGTGTTGTGACGCGTGGGGCTTCATTCACCAACGGCACACTTTACTGTATATCGACGGCTAACGACAGTTTTATCTTCACCTCTTTTTTTCACGTCGTATACTCTGCTAATGCAAACGGAAGCACACAGCTTTATATGTACTTAAGATCCCCATTGCATTGTCAGCATATATGCTTTCTCTTAATTTCATGCATGGGACTCTCATCAGAAATGCAAATGACCATGCAGATTCCGTGTGTGAGCTGTTTGTGTCAGCGCTTTTTGATGATTATCATATATACTCTGTATAATGCAGGAATCTGTCCCATTGAGGAAAGGGTTAATTTGCATACACGTATGCATACATGCATACATAACATACTGTACATATTGTACATACAGTCTGTCTCCTGTCCATTATCTCTCTCTCTCTCGCCCTCCACTTTAGTCTCTATATCTTGACTAAATGGACTACTTGAACGTATACTCTGGATCAGTGTTATATGTATACTTAAAAATAAATATATTAAAATATATTTATTTTTGTTTAATGTTTTGGTGTCAGCGTGTTGGCACAGGAAATATAATGTGTTGTATAAAGTGTCTGAGTAATCCTGTGAGGGATAGCGAAAGGACACGGAAATAAAATCATTCATTCATTAATTAATTCATTCATTAATTCATTCATTTATACATTCATTAATACATTCATACATTCATTCATACATTCATACATTCATTCATTCATTCATTCATTCATACATTCATACATACGTAAGTATAAGTAATAATGTAATCTGTACTATTTGGGTCAATTTGATACACATGATGACATACTGTGTGTTCCTGTACATTATTATTAAACTGATCTACAAGCTCACAGTGCTCACGCTGCCTTCTGTATTCTGATCTACAAGCTCACAGTGCTCACGCTGCCTTCTGTATTCTGATCTACAAGCTCACAGTGCTCACGCTGCCTTCTGTATTCTGATCTACAAGCTCACAGTGCTCACGCTGCCTTCTGTATTCTGATCTACAAGCTCACAGTGCTCACGCTGCCTTCTGTATTCTGATCTACAAGCTCACAGTGCTCACGCTGCCTTCTGTATTCTGATCTACAAGCTCACAGTGCTCACGCTGCCTTCTGTATTCTGATCTACAAGCTCACAGTGCTCACGCTGCCTTCTGTATTCTGATCTACAAGCTCACAGTGCTCACGCTGCCTTCTGTATTCTGATCTACAAGCTCACAGTGCTCACGCTGCCTTCTGTATTCTGATCTACAAGCTCACAGTGCTCACGCTGCCTTCTGTATTCTGATCTACAAGCTCACAGTGCTCACGCTGCCTTCTGTAGTCTGATCTACAAGCTCACAAGGAGCTGTGTGTAAATCTGCTGGACACATCTATACACGTGTAGATACGTACAGATGTGTGTTGCAAATGAGAGAGATAAAAGGGAGGAGAGAGATGGACAGGAAAAGAGGGATATAGAGAGATGGATGGAGGGAGGTGTGTGTGTGTGTGTGTGTGTGTGTGTGTGTGTGTGTGTGTGTGTGTGTGTGTGTGTGTGTGTGTGTGTGTGTGTGTGTGTGTGTGTGTGTGTGTGTGTGTGTGTGTGTGTGTGTGTGTGTGTGTGTGTGTGTGTGTGTGTGTGTGTGTGTGTGTGTGTGTGTGTGTGTGTGTGTGTGTATTAGTATGGATGAAGTGTGCAAATGGAAGGCGTATATTGCTAACGTCAGGGACTTGTACTGGATGGAGAGCTCGCCTCTGTATCTCTATCCCCCTCTCTCTCTCTCTCTCTCTCTCTCTCTCTCTCCTCCTCCACACTGCTCCATCCGCATATTTTGGCCCTCATCAATAAATTACATATTAATAGCCCTCCACTCTTCTCTTCTCCTCTCTTCTCTTTCTCTTTCTCTCTCTCTCTCTCTCTCTCTCTCTCTCTCTCTCGTTTTGCTGTGCTTTCTTCCCCTCCCTGTTCTCTCCCTCTCTCCCTGACTGTGGTTCCTGCCACGGTGCTTCAACAGGGGGTCCAGATTACTACAGGGTAGGACGCCAACTCTATGCGTGACAGGATCGTGTTTTTAGATGAACCACTTGAACCCTATAGAGCGTTGCAGTCCCGCCCACTGTCAGAGCGACGAGTGGCCCTGGTAATAATTCCCCATTCATTTTCTCCATAGGCTTTCCTAAAAGTATTTATTGAAAGGCGTTTACACCGCGGACAACGCCACCTCGGCTCGTGACAAATCATGACAATAAGCACAATGTTTTGGGCCGATCAAATAATTAGAAGGAAAAAAGGCAGGATACAACACTATTTGTTTTGTTTTTCTGATTAGTCACGATTGGAGTTGGCCATGGGGTAAACGTCTTTATATACGCCTATGGGGGAAAATGACTGGGGAATTATTTCCTGGGACACTCGTCGTTCTGAACTGTGACGTTCTATAGTGTCCCTATTCTCAGGAGAACCCCAAAATAACCGATCTACAAGCTCACGGCGCACACACGCATGTGCGCAGCCGCACACGCATACTCTATCCATCTATAATTCTCTCTCACTGACACACACACATACACAGATCTCGCACGCACCGTGCACTGCTCTTCTCCCCTCCTCTCCAACTGTGAGCAAATGTCACAATTACGTGTCAGGAGAGAGTGTAAGTTGTAGCTCTGGGTGTCGGGGAGCGGCGGTCGCCATGAAAATGTCACCCAGCCAAGGTTTGGAGAGGATCGAGGAGGTGTGTGTGTGTGTGTGTGTGTCTGTGTGTGTGTGTGTGTGTGTGTGTGTGTGTGAGAGATACAGAGAGAGAAGACAAAGACAATTTAAAAGGTGATTTATACTTGGTTGCACGCCTTGTCACACACACACACACACACACACACACACACACACACACCGAATATTGCCGATGCAGCTCTCTCTCTCTCTCTCTCTCTCTACGAGCTCTGTCTCTGTCCGGTGCTCGCCCGACGCCAACCAGGTACACATAACGGTGCTTTTTTCAGATTAACATATAAATACAATCTTTGGGTTTTGGCGCCGCTCTCCGGCTCCCATGCACCAACTTGATCTACGGCTCCGGGATTCATTTTAGACGCTAGAGGGAAAAAAGTGGGCCATCGATCTCCGAGCGGGCCGAGCTCTAATCGATAGCCACGCCACGCTCACGTTCCTACGACCGCTATACCGTACCCATGATGCTCTGTTCCTCCCCTTCCTCCTCTTTTCTCCCCCGTCTTTCCCTCAGCCCCACCCCACCCGGCTGACCCCCCCCAGACCCTCCCACCCCTCCGGTCCTCACCCATCCATCCTCATCCTCCCCTCCGCCATCACTCCAGCTCTCTCTCTCTCTCTCTCTCTCGTCCGTTCCTTCAGTCCATAGCTATGTTTTTTCAGGGTGGAGGTGGTGGGGTTGGTAGAGTTGGTGGGGGGTGGATGGGATGGAGGGGGGGGGTTTGAGATATATTTATGTGGCAGTTTAATTAGCGGGAGCCCGTGCGTCTATTGATTATGCACTTGCCTGGGGTAAAGTTTGCCTGCTGCTCCGAGTCATGTATCGATCCCCGCGCCGGTGGGGGAGGGGGAGCGCCGTTGGGGAAGGGGGAGCGCCGTTGGGGAAGGGGGAGCGCCGTTGGGGAAGGGGGAGCGCCGTTGGGGAAGGGGGAGCGCCGTGGCCCGCCGCGGGACACGCATATCAAGTGGCCCGAGGGGCGGCGGCAGCCTCCCACGCACACACACACACGTACGCACATGCACACGACACACCCATGATGCTTCGCTCCACCTTGCCGTCAACCCCACCTGTCTCCCCGATTCGCCCGCCTGTATACCGGTCGACTCGCACGCGTGGCTCCTTGGCTTTGTCCCTCACTGTGTTCGCAAATTAGCCTTGATGAAGAAACGGGGCGGTGTGTATTTGCATTGACGTTAATCACTGCTGAGGTTCGAGGCGGAGTGGTCGAGGGGCGACGAGGCACTGTAGACTAGACAGACAGACAGACAGACAGACAGACAGACAGACACAGACATTCCAGCCTTCGGCAGACTTACTTACTTACTGCACTGTATCTGTGGTTACATACGCCTCAAGGTTGAATGCTAAATTTGTTTTCAGACATTAGCATAATCAAAATACAGTAATGCAAGCAGCGGCAGAACGGGTTCATAGTTTATCAGGTGTGCGTGCAGAGTGCCCCCTCACTCCCTTCCTACACACAGTGCTGTGTGGATGTGGAGAGCCCCACCACAACCCTCCTACTGTATATACACCCAGAGCCCCACCACAACCCTCCTACTGTATATACACCCATCCTGTAGTAATACACCCATCCTGTGGTTCCAGCTCCCCTCATGAATAATCGTCCCGCCTATAGGACTGAGGTATGCACAGCATTGTCTGGAAAGATAATTTCATGCTTTAGAGGCCCGTGTCCATTTGGGGGGGGGAAAGCCACCTTAATGTCTCGATTAACTGTAAGATTAGCTCAGCGTGAGGTTAAGGTTTATTTATATATAAGTATATATATATATATATATAAATAAAAGAATAAACCTTGACCTCACACTGAGCTAATATTACATATATATATATATATATATATATAAGTATTCTCAACGTTTAGTGCGTTCCGGCGATTTCTGACTGCATCTGGGCGGTTCTGGCATGCACTGATGAATGAAAAAATGCAGATACAATTACAATGAAGGGTTTAACCCATTCAGACTTGAGGCCGATTCATCAAATGCCTTCTAAATCAGTAGTACTCAAAACGTCTCTGTGCCATGGACCCCCAAAAACCCTGGTTTCGTGCCAGGGGACTCCATAATCTCCCTCTCTGTGTCTCCTTCTCTCTCTCTTTCTTTCCCCCGACACGGTCGAGGAAGACGGGAGTTTTTTCGTTTACACTGTCACAAAATTGCTTGCTCTGGGTGGGATCTCTGTGGGTTCCCTGCTCTACATGTAAAGTGTCTTCAGACAACTTGTTGTGATTTGACACTTTAATCAAATTGAATTGAATGAGAACAGATTTGTGTTTTTAAAAAAACTTCAAAATGACTCAAAAACACGTTAAAACGACAAACACTTTTTGGTCCTAGTTTCAGTGGAGGAAATCAACACTGGTATAAAACACGAGGGGACGAGAGGGGATGGAGGTGAAGACCTTCCAGTGTGAGAGGGATATTAAAAGGCACCAGAGAGCCGGTAGCTCCGGGCTCTCTTTAGCCACAAAATGCCTCTGAAAGGTCAAGCTATACGCATTATTATTTACCTCCTGGACCCAGATCACTTCACCTGCCTGTAGGAAGTACACACTATTCCATCAAGCCACTGTTTTCTTTTCTTTATCCACTGCCTTAGCAGCAGTATAGCATCCTCATCCAAACCTTCTCGTGCCAAGGAAGGAGGACCGCCAAATGGATATATCTCTGACCGCGGGTGTCACTGGGAATCGCGTGCTTGCATTTTTCCTAAGCGATATGTTGTCATATAGTTTAATTTCACATACTACTCCTCCCGACAGTTGGTGGTTGAATCAAGGCAACGCCAACAGCAGTTCCACTTTAGCCCATAGGAGGGAACCTTTCTAGTTCTTATTAATTGTTGGGGGGGGTTAGGGTTAGGAAGGTGTACGTACTCTGACGGCTGTCTGATGAAGTATGACAGGGCCGTGCTATTATTCCTCCAGCCCATACAGTATGTATATGGTATTACTCATACTAGGGCTGAGAGCTCCTCAGCCACCAGCACATAGAAAAGGTCAAGCCCACATTGTGTGAAATGCAACCTCTGTCTCATAGAGCAGAGGTTCTCAACATGTGGCTCCGGACCCCGAGGGGTGTCCCCACATGATTTTGGGGGGGTTGCCAGACGAGAGTATAAGTGACAATTTAAGGACTTGGGAGACCTTTTTAATACAAAAGAAAGACCATTACTGCTATAGGCTAATCAACAAACAATACTATAATAACTGGTCAAACATTGGCTAAAAGTATGCCTCAACTCCTACAATTCCAAGTGCTTGTCACGGTGGGGGTGATTATTAATTCCATTAGTTATTTCTTTGTCCAGTGTCAGGGTAAATGATGATGCATTTCTCTCCCACAGTGACACACGGTGCACAGTGCATACATGTGTATTGGGGGCATTGATACAAAGACATATTGACAACTTATTGACAGTCTTTGTACAACAAGGACAACAAGAGCGAACGCAGGGCATGATATTGACAATAGACATGAGGTCTTCAACGTGGGTCCTTGGGGGGGTTCCAGGGGGTCCTCAGCTAAAGTAGATATAGCGTCACAATCATGGGAGGCTTTCCAGACTGTTAAGTGAAGTGAGAGACAAAAGAAATGCTGTGCTGTGCTGAGATGGCTGCTCTCCCAGAGCGAGGTATCCCTGGGTGGCTAAAGGCTAGTGATTTTCCAGAGACGTGTTTGGTCGTAGTGGCTACATCTGTCCATACATGATCGGATATCTATAGTTTTAATGAAATTGAGTTGACGTGTGTTTTTAATTTTTATTGTTTTTAAAGGGTATAGTATTACACTCTGTGCTGCCTACGGTTCCTGCAGCAACGCAGACGTGCCATGAATGACAGTAAAGCACACCCTCTGGTGTAATACTGCTTAAACGTACTGTAGCCAGCAGTCTGGAATGGACCCAATGCTAGGTCCACTCCGCCGCCAGCTACATTTGGGGGTCCTTGTTGACATTGAAAACAGTTTGAGAACCACTGGCCTATACTCACACACAGCACAGCGTTGCCGGGCCTGAAAGGAACTGCTATGAGTGTGACAATTATACCGTGTGCGTGCGTGCTTGCTTGCGTGCGTGCGTGCGTGCTTGCTTGCGTGCGTGCGTGCGTGCGTGCGTGCGTGCGTGCGTGCTTGCTTGCGTGCGTGCGTGCGTGCGTGCTGGGCTGGGCTCCAGCCTGCCTGGGGCTGATCTCATTTAATTGGCACCTGTCTCTGACATGTCAGCCACCAGCTAGCACCACAGCTCTGGTCCCTGATCAAAGGTGTGCACTGTCTGTCTGTCTATCTGTATATGTCTGTCACCCAGTATTTGACGTGAGGGTTCGAGCCTCACCCCTCCTTTGAGGTCAGTGGTTGTCAAACTTTTTAACCCGTGCCCCCCCCCCCCAATTTGAAAAGTTTTTGTGCCAGAGATATTTATCTGTGAACAACAGGGCAGGCTGGCATCAGCGTGCACGTGGGCGACCGTGCACACGTGGTCGCGTGCCAGCCTACACTGTCGTCTGCTCTATGCCAACTGACGGGCATGTCACTTTTGCAAGGTTGTTATCACTGGGTATAGGGTGGTTGTGACCACCGACGTAGGGTCCATTGGGCCACGCGGGCCGTGGTCCAGTCAGTTTAGAGCTGATCCAGTCTAACTTCGAAAACAAGAAAAACAACAAAAGAGAGCCTACTTTGGCATCCCTTGTGCATGCAAATTTCTGTTTAGTACAGCAAACCACAGCATGCAAGCCGCCTTTGTTTTAAATGGTCCCCCAAACCGTTCACACTTCACACCTATCGGCCGGGGATGCGCTACCCCCAATTAGTCTATTATGTTTAACTCTGTGGGTTAACCTTGTAACTTGTAGGTAGAAGTGGTTCAGTTTCTCAGTAACATCCATCAGCAGCACAAGGTCATGGTAGAGACTCATATCAGCATCAGATCAGGTAGAGACTCATATCAGCATCAGATCAGGTAGAGACTCGTATCAGAATCAGATCAGGTAGAGACTCATATCAGCATCAGATCAGGTAGAGACTCATATCAGCATCAGATCAGGTAGAGACTCATATCAGCATCAGATCAGGTAGAGACTCATATCAGCATCAGATCATGGTAGAGACTCATATCAGCATCAGATCAGGTAGAGACTCATATCGGCATCAGATCAGGTAGAGACTCATATCGGCATCAGATCAGGTAGAGACTCATATCAGCATCAGATCAGGTAGAGACTCATATCAGCATCAGATCAGGTAGAGACTCATATCAGCATCAGATCATGGTAGAGACTCATATCAGCATCAGATCATGGTAGAGACTCATATCGGCATCAGATCAGGTAGAGACTCATATCAGCATCAGATCAGGTAGAGACTCATATCAGCATCAGATCATGGTAGAGACTCATATCGGCATCAGATCATGGTAGAGAGTGAGACTCATATCAGCATCAGATCATGGTAGAGACTCATATCGGCATCAGATCATGGTAGAGACTCATATCAGCATCAGACCAGGTAGAGACTCATATCAGCATCAGATCATGGTAGAGACTCATATCAGCATCAGATCATGGTAGAGACTCATATCAGCATCAGATCATGGTAGAGACTCATATCAGCATCAGATCAGGTAGAGACTCATATCAGCATCAGATCAGGTAGAGACTCATATCAGCATCAGACCAGGTAGAGACTCATATCAGCATCAGACCAGGTAGAGACTCATATCAGCATCAGATCAGGTAGAGACTCATATCAGCATCAGATCATGGTAGAGACTCATATCAGCATCAGATCATGGTAGAGACTCATATCAGCATCAGATCAGGTAGAGACTCATATCAGCATCAGATCAGGTAGAGACTCATATCAGCATCAGATCAGGTAGAGACTCATATCAGCATCAGACAACAGCAAGGTGGAATGTGAGTTGTTTCTCCACAGCTGCTGGTCACCCTATCTGGGAACATTTATTTTAAAATAGAGGAAACAATCAGATTGAGAAGCAGTGCCATAACCTTGGCGCAGATAGCCTGTTGAGTGATAACAATGACACTTGTGATATTCCAAAGTAAAGTAAAAACCTCAGTGACGGCCTGTCGTAGCCGGAGTGCCATCAGTTGTTACAGACAACCACATTTTCAATATTGGATCTGCCCCTCATCCCCCCCCCCCCCCCCCCTTCCCCCGCTCGCCCACAAAGTAGTCCTTCACAGCATTGTGAATATCAACTACTGCACTGCGTGTACGTTTATAGTGGAAGTAAAGGTAAGATTGTTTTTTTGCACAGAAGTCATCAGACGCTGTCTGAAGGAGAGACAGCCAGCTGGGCCGTATCGTCTGAGTCAACCGACTCATCACACTGAATGGAAAAGCATTTCCCTCTCTCGTCGGGTCCTAACCTCATATGTCCAAAACTGTTACTTTTCAGCATTCAAATTTAAATGCATCAAAAGTAGGAGATGGCACCGCCATTCAGTTTATCTGGCACCGCTGCCACTGCTCCTGGATCTGCTGTACGTTTGATATGCTTTCATGTGACTCTGTATAGGTCAAGTAAGGCGTTCATTTGCGGGAAATATAAGAATAACTCGACAAGGTCAGAATATGGAGATAAGATGTTTCTGCCCGACGGCGATGATTTGTACGTGTCAGCGTCCCATCCTATGCATGCTCCACTGCATCCACTCACACACGCCATGCCACAATATCCATACCAAGTTGTACAGCCACAATAGCAAAAGTACATTTACTCAAGTACTGTACTTAAGGAACCTGAGGAACTTTTACTTTACTTTTCTAATTTTTTTTGCCTTTTTCACTTTGTGCCACATTTCGAGGTTGCGGATCTGCTTCTTTTAGTATTGAGGTTTTGACGTGACGCTGTAGTATTAGTATTAGCTGTAGTATAGTATAGTATTAGCTGTAGTATTAGTATTAGCTGTAGTATAGGGCGTATCAGACTGTAGTATTAGTATTAGCTGTAGTATAGGGCGCATTCGTTTGCAAATCCAGACGATATTTCAACAAACTCTACATCATAAATGTTCTGGCAAAAACAAAATAAAGAAAATAAAACCACGAGAGCAAGGCTCTTGCGAAGGCACCAGGAAGCATGTTTCTCTCATGTAGCCCAGTGCTGCCGTGCAGTATACTGTATGTAGGGGCCAGGTCACGGATGGGAAATAACGCTTCGTCTCCTGTCATCTCTGGCCTCAAAGGGAACGCCACACACTAGAGGGAACAGCAGGCGGCAACACACAGATTACCTTCACACCGCGTCATCAATTATTTATCTGCTGCTTTCTACTCTCTCCTCTTTCCTACGGATGTGGAAGTATAGCAGCGAGATGATTTGGGCGGAGAGGGAGGAGGGGGAAAATAAGGGACGGGGGGGGGGGGTGTGTGTGGGGAAGGGTTGCAACCTTTTGGTGTGTGTGTGTGTGTGTGTGTGTGTGTGTGTGTGTGTGTGTGTGTGGTAGGTAAGCGATCATGTTCATGTCCTCAAAGAGGAATGGTTGTTTTTATGATTAAAACAAAAGTTGGGGCTAGGTTTAGAGTTAGGCATTTAATACTGTCTAGTTTGCTTAAAGGTTAGATTTAAGGTTTGGAGTAATAGCAGATTTATAATCGGTTGTGTGCCTGACACATTCCTCCAAACCCTGGAGTGAATGTATGAATGCACACATGCTTATACACACACAACCGCACGCACGCAGAGTTTGAGCTCATTAGAATTAGGGCTAAAATAAGATGGGTGTTTTATAAGGCAAGATGAAACGAGGAGAGGAGAGCAGAGAGAGGATTTATGCGAGGGAACCAAAAAAAACCCTTTAATTATGTTTCTGTTTTTAACTGGTGCGAACATATATACTATATTATATATTTGTGCCTATCTGAAATCAGTTTGTGCCAGGAACGGGTAGCGTACCAGATTTGTGGTGTTACATTTGTGGTGTTGAAAACACTTAGATCCCGCAAGATTTGTTTTAAATTATTTTTAATAGCAGACCCACCTCACAACTATAATTGTTTGTGTGACAATGAATTGTCATGTAGAATATAATCGTGACAACGGTCAGCCCAGTTGTTACTGGTTGGAACTTGGGATGGTAGTTTTTTAAGTGGTACCTTGTCCTCCTCCTCCTCTTCCTCGCAGACCAAGTGACGCGTAGAAGATGGAATTGCATAAACGAGAGTTTCCTGTTTACAAGCTGGAAAGGAGCCGCATGCATGTCTTTCTCTGCCATGAGCTAAAGTACACTTAATAACATGGTTATTGTGCTGTATCGACCCAACATGAACCTCTCACACACACACACACACACACACACACACACACACACACACACACACTACAGCTGCAGAAGTGGATAAGATAAGGGTCTATTCAGCTCTAATGTCCATGTTGTTGCTACTGTTGCTTTTTGATTGGCTCTAGAGGAACTGTCACCATGTCCTCCAAATAATTGTGATTAATGATGTAATTGTTTTTTTTTACATCCAGTATAAGGAATATAAAAAAGTAACTTTGACTCAAGTAGGCCTATACTGGTTATAATCATTTTGTCTGTAAAGTCACTTGTGTTAGTGGTTGCGGTTTTCTTTTGGGAGTGTGGAGGGGAAGGGAGGGGGGGCTTGTTTCTAAAGTGTTGCTGCTTTAGGCTTGTTTCTAAAGCTTATTTGGGCTTGCTTCCTAATGTAGTTTAAGCCAGTGGTTATAACGTTTTTCATGTCAAGGACCCCCAATGAATTTGTATTTGTCCACAGACCCTATTTGAAAATATTTTGTGCCAGGGCCAACCACACAAGATGTGTGTTGTTATTTTCAACATTTTTCTAGCCTATGATGTTTTTTAAATAGCCAATCTAGCTCACAACACGTCGCATTGCGACACATTGTGAGCTTTTTTACAAGGCATGCTGACGCTGTGCAATCAGACAGCCAACCTCTCTAGTGTGACAGATTATATAGAGTCTAGATTCTATACATTTACAATTATATAACCCACACATTTATTTCTCAAAACCCAGAGCAACAAAACAGACTGATGACGTAGCCTATACCGCATTCCTATAGGAGCTCCAGCACTGAAGCACTGCTCCCTCACAGAGCCAGCAACATGAATGCAGATTCTTCCCACAATAAGTAGAGCATGCTCACTCCATAACTTCATCTCACTCTGTTTAACCAAGGAAGTCGCCAACATACATTTCTCTACCGTGCAATTCAAACCATGAGAGTCACACTGTGGAAAACTGCTGCCGAAACTTTGCTGGAATATGTTGGAATCAATGGAACCGAGTGGAGAAGCATATGAACAAACTATTTCTGAATGATTGAGTCCATTGGAAAATAATCGCTTCTGGAAAATAAAAGAAGACGTATAACACATTATAGTCTGCTGTGTTGCTTTTCGAAGCATTCGATGCATTTTATAGAGGTATCTAAAGAGCACAAAGTACGTTTCTGAACGTGTTTCCATGTTTCCAAATATCGCGATACCTCCGAGACACAAATGATACCTGCCGCTGTTTCGATGCCTCAATGAAATGATATACTGTGCACATCAAAAAGCAGGTTATTAGAAAACAACCTGTGATATGTCTTCTTTCATATTCCTGAACCGATTATATGAGAACGGTCTCAATCGTTCATAAATAGTGTTTGCATGCATTGTATTTCATCAAACTTCCGGTGCGAGGTTTAATACCCATGACGGTCGGAGTCCAGTCTCTCTCTCTCTCTCTCTCTCTCTCTCTCTCTCTCTCACACACTCACACTGGATGATGACAGCTGCCGGGAGACATTTATAATGATAGCCTACGCATTTATTTAACAAAAACAGTGACTACAGAACAGCTTGATGTATTGTTTATGTAGACTAGGCCTATTAATTTAGGGTAATTTATTTAAAGCTGTTGTTGTGCTATTTGCCGCTGTAGGGTCATGAGTCATGACTGACCATTTTCTCACAAAAATACACTCTTGCCTCGCTTGGGCGTGCGTGACTGTGTGCGTGTGTGTGTGTGTGTGTGTGTGTGTATGTGAGAGAGAGAGACTACATGTTGATGACTCATAATGTTACAATGGTGGATTTGTGCAGCATTGTGTTTGTATGGTCAGGAATGTGTTGCTGTGGGATAGAACAGAGACGGTTTTATTCATTTTTTTGCAAGATAAATAAATAACCTACAACACACTTCCGTAATCCAAGCACCTCATTCCGTCAACCGTTTAAATACGGCCCTCTGCTACACGTTAGCTCTGCTTCCATTGCTTCTCAGACGCTGCTGCTGTTGGCAAGCTTGTCTCCAGTCCGCCACCCCAGCCTCCACCTTTTGATCAGAGTCTAGCATAGGCTCAAATACGTGTGGATTTATGTCTGCTGATTCAAGCTAAATATCAATATCAATGTATTGGTTATGTATTTCTATTGTATCCCTTTTTGCTAACGTTCCCCAATTTTGTGTAGCACTTTGCTTCAGAGAACATCTCCCAGAGCAATACATGATTAATACATTAATATACACGATTAATCTACGTGAACATGTTTCTGTCTGAACAAGCACAAACCTCGCTTTATAATAAACAGAACATAGCAACATTTATTTTCTTATTTAACCAAACCTGGAGTCGGATGCTGTGACTGTTCCTCCGCAGGCTGCTCGTTGGTGGCGCGACAGTGACCCCCACCCCCATTCCTTTCTCTGCACTGTGCTTATATTATGGATTCCACTGACCTAGGGAGTGCCTTGTTCTCGTTTTTGCAACTATGCCTATAAACCTAACCTTATAAGCCTAACCCATAACCTCAGTAAAAGTATGCATGCCAGGGAGCCAATCAGACACGGGTAAGGCGGTCTATCCCATAACATTGGTGGAATCCATAATAACACTTCTCTGCACATTATGCACAATTCACAGCGAGGCGGAGTTGTGGTACAGGTGTTCTCTTAAACCTGCATCTTGGCTGGCTGACTGACTGATTCGCTAGCTGACTGGCTGGCTGGCTGTTTGGCTGGCTGGCTGGCTGACTGTTTGGCTGGCTGGTTGTTTTATGCGTTGCGGGCATTGCTGATGGCTGTGACACGGTAATGTATTTGTCTGTCACTCCGCTGCTTTCCCCCTGAGTGCCTTGATGAATGTACTGAGCTGCTCCGCGCCGCGCCATAATCCCTCACCACCACTCTGCTCACTGCTTACACACAGAACCTCACCACCACTCTGCTCACTGCTTACACACAGCAGAACCACACCACCACTCTGCTCACTGCTTACACACAGAACCTCACCACCACTCTGCTCTCTGCTTACACACAGAACCTCACCACCACTCTGCTCACTGCTTACACACAGAACCTCACCACCACTCTGCTCTCTGCTTACACACAGAACCTCACCACCACTCTGCTCACTGCTTACACACAGAACCTCACCACCACTCTGCTCTCTGCTTACACACAGAACCTCACCACCACTCTGCTCACTGCTTACACACAGAACCTCAGCACCACTCTGCTCACTGCTTACACACAGAACCTCACCACCACTCTGCTCACTGCTTACACACAGAACCTCACCACCACTCTGCTCACTGCTTACACACAGAACCTCACCACCACTCTGCTCACTGCTTACACACAGAACCTCACCACCACTCTGCTCACTGCTTACACACAGAACCTCACCACCACTCTGCTCACTGCTTACACACAGAACCTCAGCACCACTCTGCTCACTGCTTACACACAGAACCTCACCACCACTCTGCTCACTGCTTACACACAGAACCTCCCCACCACTCTGCTCACTGCACAGCAGAACCTCACCACCACTCTGCTCTCTGCTTACACACAGAACCTCACCACCACTCTGCTCACTGCTTACACACAGAACCTCACCACCACTCTGCTCACTGCTTACACACAGAACCTCACCACCACTCTGCTCACTGCTTACACACAGAACCTCACCACCACTCTGCTCACTGCTTACACACAGAACCTCACCACCACTCTGCTCACTGCTTCTACACACAGAACCTCACCACCACTCTGCTCACTGCTTACACACAGAACCTCACCACCACTCTGCTCACTGCTTACACACAGAACCTCACCACCACTCTGCTCACTGCTTACACACAGAACCTCACCACCACTCTGCTCACTGCTTACACACAGAACCTCACCACCACTCTGCTCACTGCTTACACACAGAACCTCACCACCACTCTGCTCACTGCTTACACACAGAACCTCCCCACCACTCTGCTCACTGCACAGCAGAACCTCACCACCACTCTGCTCTCTGCTTACACACAGAACCTCACCACCACTCTGCTCACTGCTTACACACAGAACCTCACCACCACTCTGCTCACTGCTTACACACAGAACCTCACCACCACTCTGCTCACTGCTTACACACAGAACCTCACCACCACTCTGCTCACTGCTTACACACAGAACCTCACCACCACTCTGCTCACTGCTTCTACACACAGAACCTCACCACCACTCTGCTCACTGCTTACACACAGAACCTCACCACCACTCTGCTCACTGCTTACACACAGAACCTCACCACCACTCTGCTCACTGCTTACACACAGAACCTCACCACCACTCTGCTCACTGCTTACACACAGAACCTCACCACCACTCTGCTCACTGCTTACACACAGCAGAACCTCACCACCACTCTGCTCACTGCTTACACACAGCAGAACCTCACCACCACTCTGCTCACTGCTTACACACAGCAGAACCTCACCACCACTCTGCTCACTGCTTCTACACACAGAACCTCACCACCACTCTGCTCACTGCTTACACACAGCAGAACCTCACCACCACTCTGCTCACTGCTTACACACAGCAGAACCTCACCACCACTCTGCTCACTGCTTACACACAGAACCTCACCACCACTCTGCTCACTGCTTACACACAGAACCTCACCACCACTCTGCTCACTGCTTACACACAGAACCTCACCACCACTCTGCTCACTGCTTACACACAGAACCTCACCACCACTCTGCTCACTGCTTACACACAGCAGAACCTCAGCACCACTCTGCTCACTGCTTACACACAGAACCTCACCACCACTCTGCTCACTGCTTACACACACAGAACCTCACCACCACTCTGCTCACTGCTTACACACAGCAGAACCTCACCACCACTCTGCTCACTGCTTACACACAGAACCTCACCACCACTCTGCTCACTGCTTACACACAGAACCTCACCACCACTCTGCTCACTGCTTACACACAGAACCTCACCACCACTCTGCTCACTGCTTACACACAGAACCTCACCACCACTCTGCTCACTGCTTACACACAGCAGAACCTCACCACCACTCTGCTCACTGCTTACACACAGAACCTCACCACTACTCTGCTCACTGCTTACACACAGCAGAACCTCACCACCACTCTGCTCACTGCTTCTACACACAGAACCTCACCACCACTCTGCTCACTGCTTCTACACACAGAACCTCACCACCACTCTGCTCACTGCTTCTACACACAGAACCTCACCACCACTCTGCTCACTGCTTACACACAGCAGAACCTCACCACCACTCTGCTCACTGCTTACACACAGCAGAACCTCACCACCACTCTGCTCACTGCTTACACACAGAACCTCACCACCACTCTGCTCACTGCTTACACACAGAACCTCACCACCACTCTGCTCACTGCTTACACACAGAACCTCACCACCACTCTGCTCACTGCTTACACACAGAACCTCACCACCACTCTGCTCACTGCTTCTACACACAGAACCTCACCACCACTCTGCTCTTTGCTTCTACACACAGAACCTCACCACCACTCTGCTCACTGCTTACACACAGAACCTCACCACCACTCTGCTTCTACACACAGAACCTCACCACCACTCTGCTCACTGCTTACACACAGAACCTCACCACCACTCTGCTCACTGCTTCTACACACAGAACCTCACCACCACTCTGCTTACACACAGAACCTCACCACCACTCTGCTTCTACACACAGAACCTCACCACCACTCTGCTCACTGCTTACACAGCAGAACCTCACCACCACTCTGCTCACTGCTTCTACACACAGAACCTCACCACCACTCTGCTTACACACAGAACCTCACCACCACTCTGCTTCTACACACAGAACCTCACCACCACTCTGCTCACTGCTTACCCACAGAACCTCACCACCACTCTGCTCACTGCTTACACACAGAACCTCACCACCACTCTGCTCACTGCTTCTATACACACAGAACCTCACCACCACTCACCTCACTGCTTCTACACACAGAACCTCACCACCACCACTCTGCTCACTGCTTCTACACACAGAACCTCACTGTGTGTGTGTGTGTGTGTGTGTGTGTGTGTGTGTGTGTGTGTGTGTGTGTGTGTGTGTGTGTGTGTGTGTGTGTGTGTGTGTGTGTGTGTGTGTGTGTGTGTGTGTGTGTGTGTGTGTGTGTGTGTGTGTGTGTGTGCGCGCGCAAGTGCGTGCGTGCGAGAATGAGGTGCGAGGGAAAAACATGATAGAAAGATAAATTAGCGTGGCAAAGAAAAAAGGACGCAAGGAAGAAACATAATGAGACCAAATCCCAGAGACAAATGATTTAGAGTCTGAGGGTGTAGCCGCTATAGTACACACTCCTTACTGGTACACGTACACAGAAAATACTTCAATGTTCAAATTACAGACCTGAAAAGTAGCCTATACAACCGTACCTTAATGGTAAGAGCTGCCTTTATGGTGTTTTAAATTAAGGCAGTGGTTCTCAAACTTTTTCAAAAATCAAAATTTAGTATACAAGCTCGCAGCGCGGCACAAAGTGACGCACTGTGAGCTTGCAGATCTGAATGTCCCGGCCCGACATTTGTGGCTTATCTCTGCCTTATAGGTTGTGACCAGGCTTTTCTCTTGGCAGACGAGTAAGGCTGGGACGGACACTATGTCTCTGCAGGTAATCATACGGGCGGGCTGGCAGGTGAGCCAGTAGAATCAGCAGTGACGGCACACAAGGTGCGTGGGGAGGAATCAATTGGCATAGGATAACAAACAAGAAGTGGAGAGAGGGGTAAATAAATAATGGTGATTTTACACAATGTGCATGCAGGGGCCTTGGTGTGTCTCTCTCATATAAAGCTTAAACTATCTTTAAATCAATACACATTATATACACAATATACAACGTTGACACATGTGTAGATGATCTGGGTTGTGTAGTTCTAGTGACCATGTCATCGTGATATAACTAGTCCAATGGGCCAGATATCTGACATTAATCATACGGAAATATAGTAGCTGTAACATCACAAAAGCCAGTACAACCTCTATACACAGTGCAACCTCGCAGACTTCACCTTCCTCCCTAGCCTCCCATTTGTCTTCCTTTTCTTCCTTTTTCATTTTTTTCTTCTACCATGCACTCCAACATCCATCCGTCTATGTCGGCTTTCCCCGCGATTTACCTGTTGGTCTCCCGGGGTTGCGTCGACGCCGGCACAGGGCCCGCGAGCATGTGTGTGTGTGTTTATGTGTGTGTGTGTGTGTGTTTATGTGCGTGTGTGTGTTTATGTGTGTGTGTGTGTGTGTGTGTGTGTGTGTGCGCGTGCGTGTGTGTGCACCCTCCAGCTTTGTCAGAACAGCGTGTTCGCCACTTGAAAGCCATGCCTATATTCTGGGGAAGAACATTAACCAAAAATTGCAGATCTACAAGCTCACAACAAGCTCACAATCTGCAAATGTTTGCCGAAGATATTTGGCGTAGACGGAAGAAAACTGTAAAATAGTCCAAGACTGGGCGGTTTATGTCATGTAGTTAAGCCCGTGTTGGTACGTTATGTGTGTGTGTGTGTGTGTGTGGGGGGGGGGGGGGGGGGGGATGTTGCATGCCCCGAAAATAAACCATCCGCAACATCGTAGATCGGCATAAATTAGGGACCCACTCCTCCTCTGTCCTCTCCCTCTGCAGCCCATTAGCTGGGCGTCCCAGCATCGCCTCGCCTCTATTTAGGTTTGTGTTCATTAGCCGCGTGAGTTTAGCAGGGGGGGGGGGGGGGGTGGTGGTGTGCTGTAACCTCCTTTCTCTCTCCTCTTACCCTGTCATCCTGCTCTCCCCGCAGTTTTTATTTATTTTATTTATTTTTTGGTACTATATTCTGGAAGTCCTTCGTCTATCTGTCTTTCTGTCTCGTTGGGCTCTCTCTCTCGGTGTGTGTGTGTGTGTGTGTGTGTGTGTGTGTGTGTGTGTGTGTGTGTGTGTGTGTGTGTGTGTGTGTGTGTGTGTTGTTGTAAGGGACATCAGCGGTGACACCGGTGCTGTTTCATTAAGTGTGAGCAGACACAGCACATACATCACACAACTACCCACAATGCTTAGGGACAGCCGCCATCCTAGTCAGGTGGCTTAGCAAAATCACCCCCAATGGGTCCACTAGAAATGTCAAAACTTCACCAAATCATCTTCATCAATATCCATTAAAAAAATAAAGCTTTTGGCCTATAACTCATGAACCGTACCCTCAAAAATCATATTCCTTTGATCATGACGCAACTTACCATGTATATGCCATGCCCATTTCTGCTTACCAGTAACATTTTCTACAAAACATACTTTTCGCTACAACTTTTAAATAGTCTGTCCAAAACTCAACACAACACAAATTAGTTTGTTTGAGAATAAGATTTTTGATTGTGTGACATAAGAGTTATAGTCCAATAAGGGAATTGGCCTGTTGTTTTTTAAGCCAATAATTTGACGACTGTATCATGGGTCAGTAGGAGACTCTGCTGTGTCCTCTCCTCCTCCTGCATCAAGTGTCCAGCCGGACCAGCCGCTTTAGGCTTGAGGCGCGTTGTCTTTTGGCTATTGTCCTTTTTAACCATGTTAGATTCATTGAAAACACCTTCCCTTAGTTCTGATGACTGGAATATAAGTAAAAAAAAAAACAGATATACAAGCTCCTTGTGGATCTGCTATTTTTTCTGCGTTTTGTGTGATGATCATGGGCGTTAATTTACAAAACAAAAAAACACAACTAGTTAGACTATGGAGACATACAAGGTTTCTGCCACAGACAGACAGACAGACAGACAGACAGACAGACACACAGACACACAGACATACAGACATACAGACAGACAGACAGACAGACAGACAGACAGACAGACAGACAGACAGACAGACATACAGACATACAGACATACATACAGACAGACAGACAGACAGACAGACAGACAGACAGACAGCAGAGATATGCACCATGGCACTACGTGGGTGTCGTAATAAATCTTACGGATGTGTTTATCTTTTCAGTGACTTGCTACTACTTGAGCATGTATGGGGGGGTGGGGGGGGGGGGGGTGGAGTCACTCTGCAGTCATAGCTCTGTCTGCATAGTAATTGGTTGGGTAGGCGTCCATACTGTTTTAATGCATAAATATATCAAGCCATGGAATGACTATTTAATGGTGTGTGGAATTAGAGATGGAAGCGCTCTGTCTGTCTGTCTGTCTCTCTCTCTGTGTCTCTCTGTCTCTCTCTCTCTCTCTCTGTCTGTCTGTCTGTCTGTCTCTCTCTCTCTCTCTCTCTCTCTCTCTCTCTCTCTCTCTCGTCTTCCTGTTCCATGCACATCTTTAAGGCAGATGTCATTGGTCTGCTGCATCGTCGGTCGTAGTTATGTCTAACGGAGCTGTGTGTGTGTGTGTGTGTGTGTGTGTGTGTGTGTGTGTGTGTGTGTGTGTGTGTGTGTGTGTGTGTGTGTGTGTGTGTGTGTGTGTGTGTGTGTGTCTCTGTCGGGGGCCTTTAAAGCAAGTGGTGTGGACGTAAAAAGCCTGAAAATGTCAACAGCTTTAAAACGCTGCCTTGCTTCTGCAAACCGTCCGCCCGTCCATCCATTCCTTTTTTTAAATATGTTGCTGTGTGGCTCAAACCTCTTCTCTCCTATACAGTACGTTTTAACAGCGGGTGAACAGTGGGGGGGGGGGGGGGGGGGTGTATTGTTTGAGCATACGGGAGTAAAACCATGACTTAGTGCTATGCGTTGTCAAGGGAGTGAGGTTTTCTACACAGTGGTAAATATTATCCTATTGGATTTGTCTTATATACGCCGTGCCGGTGGACCAATCTTTAGCATTTTATTTTGCCTCAGTAAGACGACCTTTAACGTGTTTTAGCTTTTTTTTAACAACGCGAGTAAGCCAGGCTTCACGGAAAATGCCAACTTTTCTCCGGCCAATATACAGTACTGTACGTATATCGACAGGGTGTTAGTGTGCTCATGCAAGCACATAGACGCGCGCGCACACGCGCGCGCGTGTGTGTGCGCGTGTGTGTGTGTGTGTGTGTGTGTGTGTGTGCCTTTTACATTTTGCCTCACCATAATGTTTGAGTGTCGACTCGACTCCCTATAGCTGACTGGGTGTGTGTGTGTGTTGAATGTTACGTGTGTGTGTCTTTGTGCGTGGGTGTGTACATGGCATGCTGTATCCCAACTGCCACTTAAAAGGTATCCTCCTCAGCTCCTGTGTCTTTTCTGCTGTAGGACCTCTGTGCATGCATGCACGCACGCACACACACACACACACACACACACACACATGTCCAGTTGTGGTCAAGCCTGCAACTTCCGGCCCCTTTTCGGCGATGTGTGCGAAGTGCCCCGGCCCCCGTGCGTGGCCCCTGGGCCCCTGTGAAGATGGTCCAGCCATTGATCAAGCTTGTCATCCGCCCGCGCATCCCACATGAGCAACATTTACATTTTTCTAGGCCTGGCCCGGTCCCCGACCGGCCATTAAAAATGAATCCCAAAAAAGCTCTGTGTCTGCTATTGATCTACAAGCTTACAGACAGACAGACAGACAGACAGGCAGACAGGCAGACAGACAGACAGACAGACAGACAGACAGACAGACAGACAGACAGACAGACAGACAGACAGACAGACAGACAGACAGACAGATCTTAATTTGGATTCCATGAGTTCCCTCTCCACTGCACTCTCTGCTCATTCTCTTTCATGAATCTTTTATAATGAAGGCTAAAGATGGCAGCCAACTAGACGGTATGTAAGCGTGACAGCGCTGTTCAGCCTGCCGTGGATTGCAGAAGCATAGCAAAAGCCAATACTTTTTTACTTTAACTTTTTTATATTGCAGTATTGATACTCTTAAGTAAAAACTTAAGAGTACCACTGATGTTATAGTAGCTGCTTCAAAGACAAACTAACACAAACATACTAACTAAAGCTAGGAGCACAACGGAACAGTATAAAACAGGGGCGGCAGTGGATCAGAGGTAGAGTGAATGTAATGCACAGTCTACTGTATGTAAAGCGCTTTGGATAGAAGCGCTAATATAAATGCACCATTTAACACAACGGGAACACAGAAAGGACCGTGACATGTGGAGCAGGGCAGTCTTTTCCTTTTGGGAACACGATGGCATTGGACTCTGTAACCCCCCCCCCCCCACCACCAGACCCCCCCCCAGTCTCCTCCAGGCCTGGTGGCCTATGGCGGGCACTCCGTTAGCCATGCATCAGGCAAAGCACCATGGGTATTTTTTTCAGCGGCGTACATTAAATCAGCACGCCGCCATCCAAAATACTCATTAGGAGTTAACCTTCTAAGTCCTGAAGTGGCGTTTTTTTATTATAGCTCCTCTGGAAAATATCAGCCCGTCAGCAAAGACACTGCATGCTCTCTCTCTCTCTCTCTCTCTCTCTCTCTCTCTCTCTCTCTCTCCCTCTCCTCTATCTCTCTCTCCCATTATGAGCTTGAACAATCGATAAATGATTGTGTGAGAAGAGAGAGAGAGAGAGACCCCACCCCCATTTGGACAGATAATTTGCGGCAGCAAATGGCCAGCCCAGGCACAACAATGGCATATTGAAGGTATAGTGGGAGAGAATGGTGACGGAGAGGACAAGCGGACAGAAAAGAGAGGAGACTGAGAGAGAATTGAATTTCCACTTGTTTTTGCCTTTGTATCATTTAGTCATGTTGATACACCTCTCGGTCAACCTTGAGCTTTCAGTCCTATATCAGTCACATCTGAGAAGTTTCCAGCTGCTGTGGATCTGCTAGACTGTTGAGGATCTGATGGAGCACAGAGAGAACGGCTCTGCTGTGGATCTGCTGTACTGTTGAGGATCTGATGGAGCACAGAGAGAACGGCCGCGGAGGAGCCGCCGTGATCTCCACACCGTTTGGGCGACCCGCGGTTCAATGCGCCGCCGGGGCCTTTTGGCGAACGGATCGATATCCACGGGAGAAGATTAGGAGCACCGGGGGTTAGGGGATGACGGCAGGGGGAGAAGGAGGGGTGAGGGAGGGGTGGGAGGGTGTGGGTTAGGGGATGACGGCAGAGGGAGAGGGTGAGGGAGGGGAGGGTGTGTGTGGAGCACCGGGTGTTAGGGGATGACGGCAGAGGGAGAGGGAGGGGTGAGGGAGGGGTGGGAGGGTGTGTGTGCGGTCGTAGCTATGGAGCATTATGGCCATAAGGGAAGTGCCTCCATTAGTGTCCTTCTGACCTCACCCCCAGATGCCAGGAAATGCTTACCCTGTGTCGTTCCTCTGTCTCTGCATTCTCTCTCTCTCTCTCTCTCTCTCTCTCTCTCTCTCTCTCTCTCTCTCTCACTATTGGGTCGAAATACATGTATTTATTTATGTATCGTTATATTTATATTGTTTGTTATTTAGTTAGGTATACATTGCAGAGCAAGCCCTACTTCATTGTGGCATTTTTCTAAGCTGCCATCTCCCATCATGCACTTTGTGTCCACAGTCCATTTAACTGCATATTGATGACTAAGCACTAAGCAGCCAGTCAGGAAGCCACAGCCTCACGCACGCACGCACGCAAGCACGCACGCACGCACACAGGCACACGCACACAGGCACACAGACACACGCACACAGACATGGCGCACGCACACAATGCACAAGCTCACAAGCTCTTAACCACTTAAACCCAAGCATCCCTATTCTGGGGGAAAATAGCAGATCTACAAGCTCACAACGTGTCACTGTGCTTTTTCCAGCGAAGATATTCAAATGTAGAGCTCAAAACAAGGACACAAAATTGTACATTTTTGGAATTCAAATTAAAAAAAGCATCAAAAGTAGCATTTACCTACAAGCAGCGTTTTGCAGCTTAACTTACGAAAACACACAAAGTTAGAATATTGAGATAAGAGGTTTCTGCCCGACAGCAAGAAGGTTATATGATATTGTGTGCTATATTCCAGTGCAGGTGCACAACCAACGAGGCTATACCAGAGAATAAGACACTTCTCTCAAACAGAGAGCAGTTTGACCCCTCTTCCCTTCTCGTTAACCCCTCCCTCACACGCATGCGCACACACATAAGCACACACACACACACATAAGCACACACACACACACACACACACACATGCACGCCTGTGCGCATGCACTCACAGATGTGAAGAAACAGTGTTTAAAAAGACTCCGTCTCCAGATAAAGGTCAGGTAATGCAGATGACACATAGGCGTCTAATTAACGTCTGCGGCGGTGGTCTTCCGCTGCCCCCCATCCGCCGATCCCAGACGCGATTGGACACACACACACACACACACACACACACACACACACACACAGTGATTGGATAAACATATTAAAGGCGGCCTTAAGAGAACGAACTCGCACAGACGGATGGATAGACGGACTGACGTGCAGGAACTCGTTTGTATTCCGTTGGGCAAAATGTCACGTCTTTCTAATTCTTTTTTTTCCTTCTCCTCCATTACTTTTGACTTGATCGCTGCGCCTTTTCCTCCAGTCAGTCGCCCTTTGCAGCACTCACACACGCACACACACACATTTTGTCGTTCATTTGCGTGCCATTTCTTTAAAGAAAAGTCTGCACTCCAGGCTAGACTGTGAACTGTAACCAACAGAAGAAACTCAGTGGGGGCGCGGGGTGTAGCGCTGGCGCTTTGGCATGGGGGGGGTCAGATCAACATATGGAATGAATTCTGTACTGGCCATATGTGGAGCGTGTCTTGAGTGTACAGGGTTTGATGCGGTCAGATCAACATATAGGGAATGTCAGAACAGGTCAGTGACGACCATATATGGTGACGTGACATGCGACCTACAGTCGCAATTATTGCTCAAATGTTCTGAAACTGTAATGTATTTGGCCACGGACCTAGCCTGGACTCCATGATACGCAGAGTGAGTGAGTAGGTGGAAATCGAGCCATCGTATAATGAGCATTAGTGAGGTCTCGGTCGGCTGGAAACCCCAATGTCCAAAACCTTTCACCATTTCAAAATCAAGAACAGCTAACAGCTCTACAAGCTGATGCTCGGTATGATCAATAAACAGAAAAGCTTCATCAGCTTAAATCTGATAATGTTCCAGTTTCAGTTCCGTCCGCTCATTTCTGAGTGCCGTGTCGTCACTTCCGATTACACTTTATCCTGTGCGTGAGTTCTCTCTCTCTCTCTCTCTCTCTCTCTCTCTCTCTCGCTCTCTCTCTCTAAACATTGGTATCCCAACCTGCCTTCTCTGTTTAATAAAGAGCCTGAGAGACGGGGAGAGACTCTGGTCATAATCATATCATCACTATCAGAATACAGAGCTGTATTCAACACTTATTTTCCTACCTTTAAGAGGCAAACTGCGTGGGTGAAATGATGCCATGCAGCGTGCATCATGGCTTGGTGAGCGTTAAACAAAACCCCTTCAGATACCTATCTGTGTCTCAGCGGGAGACGGCGTCTTCTGTAACATCAGCCCGCTCTGCGCCGCGTGTCGCTTGTTGGGGGAAAATAATCAATTTGCCCGTCCCATGTCATCATCACAATAACACAGATAAAGTCTTTCTCCTTCTCAGGTGTGCGTGCGTGCGTGCGTGTGCGTGCATGTGTGTGCGTGCGTGCAGGAACATTTGTTCCCTCTCCTTCCTTTAACAACCAGGAGCGGACGAGGGGGAATGAGATTTTTCCGGCGTTTGACGGTTAGCATAATAGAATGCCACTCATGTCTGTGATCACGACAGTCTGTTGAATACATTTAGGAAACGACGGCGACTGCATATCAAGATGGGTTTATTTCTCTACCACTTGAAACACCCCCAGGGCTGCTGAACTGAGCACACCTAAAACAGCGTTCCCCAAGCAGTGACCTGTGTCTGTCTGCGGGTCACTGACACGTTCTATGCGTCCATGAGTACCATAAATGTCTTTTTTTTTGGACCCATTCTGACCTGAGATCAGATTCTAAAAATGTCTGTTTGAAAATGACAGTTTTCTGAAAAAGCTATGTTTCTATGTCAGTCGTTCTTCTACGTTTTTTCAAAAATGGCCTACAAGCTCGTAGCGCGCCACTCGGTGGCACGCTATGAGCTTGTAGATCTGCTATTTTTAAATGGCTAAAGCATAACGTGTCGGGCAGAAACCTCTTATCTCCATATTTTAACTTTTAGTTTTCTTTCCGGTAAATTAACACCCTACTCCATCATTCTACAGTGTCACACGAAAGCATCAACAGTAGCAGATCTACACGCTCGCTTGTAGATCTGCTACTTTTGCAAAATAAATAATTAATGTAAAACAAAATATCCTGAAAAGTAATTATGTCCAAACAGTTTTGGACATATGAGGTTTCCAGACAGACGGACAACAAATGACGCTCATCATAGTGATTTTAGTGGGGAGTGTCGCACTAAAGTGGTGAAAATCAAGAAAAATCTAGATCACGACGCATCACAACGAGACACACTTGTAGATCGGCTATTTTTCACTATTTTATAACTTAAAATGAATAATGCAAAAGGTACCGTTTTGGACGTACTTTCCCCGCGACAACAATGACAGAACATGCTATTTTAGAACGGTGTTAATATTTAAAACCCTGTGTTGCAGGCAGTGGCTTGTGTGCTTCTCCAAAGGGTTTGCTTCTTTTTTTTATTGCACCAATGAGGATTACAGCTTCTAATTTTATTCTATTCTCGTACCATGACAATAAAGGGCTTACTATTCTAGGCTTTCTGTGTTATTGAGCTTTTCACAAGTCAGGGATGCTCCGACGCAAAGGATGTCATTATGCACATTGACATTATAGCTCATTCCAACTAAAGGTCACATTTGGCACCTCCATTTTGTTCAGATAAGCAAAACATTGACCTCGTATTTATGGTCAATCTGCATATGTTTTTCCATTTTATGGTAATATTCCCCTGATGTAAAAGACCTTCCACACACCCAGATACATTTAAAAGACCTTCCACACACCCAGATACATTTAAAAGACCTTCCACACACCCAGATACATTTAAAAGCCAACGTGCGGGCAACAAACGACGAGATCAATAGTAAAAGGTATACCCACAAATTGCCACGTTCAAGACAAGTTGTATATGTGCAAGGAACGTTTCAGACGTGTGGACCTTCCTCAGGCAATTGTGATATACCACCAAAATAAATGTCTTTTCAGAAAGAGAAGCACACACGAGTATACTGTACATTTTCAACATTCTTCCAAGTACAACATTACTTTTAGAGCGAGGTGATTACTGCAATCAAGGCCAGAACAAGTCTGAGTTTTACTCTTGCAAATTGTGTCGGCCTAATAAGATCTTCATAATCCAAGTCCCTGTAGGGCGCTCAGATGGTGCAGTGCTAAAGTAGCTTCCCACCACCGCGGAGGCCGGGGGCTCCAAACCGTCGCAGTGCATCCGCTTTCGTCGAGCGTCTTTACGAACACAATTGCCCGTGTTGCGGGGAGGGGAGGGGTGGGGAGGGGAGGGGTATTTGTAGTCGTACGGGCTGCATGCCACGGCACCCGTCAGTCGCACTCCTTCAAGGACCCCTGGGGGTCCCCGGACCCCACTTTGAGAACCACTGCCCTAGAACACTGCATGGGGGGGGGGGGGGGGGGGGGGATAGTGTAATATACAACTCAAATATGTGACATTGTCTCCCCAACTTTTTTTTAATTTTTGTATTTATTGGTTTTGTATTGTGGTTCCACTGCGACCGACAGACAGACAGACATTTATCTTAACACTTATTTTGCCCAAGACCTTCCCGCACGTCTTTTTTTTAAATTACACACGTAGAAGGTATTGAAAGAGCACGGGAAGAGAAGACTGTACGGTGGACTGGAAGGAAAGAAACATGCGCAATGGGCTATATGCAGCCAACACTTCCGCGTTCAGCTTCTTTGGTCTCAATGGGCTATATGCAGCCAACACTTCCGCGTTCAGCTTCCTTGGTCTCAATTGCACATGTTTCTTTCCTTCCAGTCCACCGTACGGTCTTCACTTCCCGTCCTCTTTTAATAGTCCTTGGTTTACGGGCCGACAAAACTTGCAATTATAGAGAGATCAGACTTAGTAGCGCGAGGTAGTAATGGAATATTACACCTCCCGGTTTTGGGGGGAAATGGATTAAAATCTCCCTCATCTGCTGGGCACTTTAGCGCCTTTATTTTTGAAAAAAATTCCAGGGCATAAAAAGTCTACAACTTGCGTTCTAATGAAGTGGCATTTATCTCCCAACTTGTTGTGGTGGTACGGTGGTTCCACTGCGACCGACAGACGGACAGACGGACGGACGTACGTGTGGTTAATTTGTCGGCGGTTCCATAACGCTCTGTGGGTTTTCTAGTCCTTAATGAGCTGCAAGGCTCACAAGGACTCGGCGGAGCGACTCTTCCCTTCATTAGAGCTAATTGTTTTTTCTTCTTCTTCTCCTCACACACACTTTGTGCTGATGTGCAAGAAGTGACGCGCAAACATAATTGTTATCGTTATAAAAACAAACGGGGGTGTATTCTCGACGACGCCATTTGTTATCGGCATTTCTTTATGTAATGTGTGATGAGTCTGGCAGTTTTTCTTCCCCGGTTGTGTCCTCGGAAGGCTTTTCAGTCACAACTTTATTCCATTCGGAGTTACATTGTGTAGAAGGAAGCTCGGAGATGACATGCTCTATATGCACCTGCTGCCAGTAACTTATTTAAGTACAATTTTGAGCATTTTTCTTTTACTTTACTGGAGTTTTTACTTGTATTTCTACTCCACTACATCTCAGAGGCAAATATTGTAGTTTCTAATCCACTACAACTATTTGACGAAAACTGTAGTTACTATACTTGCCTTATATTTACTTTGGCTATTTTCAAAAGATTTCTATACATATTGAACATTTGAGTGCTCATTCCTTCATTCCCATTGGTTCCCAAGTTAAACCTATACATTCTTCTTCCTAAGCCCAAACCACACCAAAGGGTCGAGACGGGACGAGAGGGTTTTAGCGTCCGTGCCAGCAGTGTGACATGTCCTGTTGCACGTCGACCCAAGTGGTTCAACTGGTTCAAACGTTGAAAACCCCCTGTCCTGAAGCCCAAGTTATACTTAGTTCCGGAATGTGTGGAATCAGTGAATGCCATGCAAAACTGCAGATTATACAAGCTCAGCCAATTTGACCATGCAAATGAATCGATATCTGATATCTGCCAAAATGTCAATATTGTGCATCCTTAACACAGACGCACGCACGCACGCACGCACGCACGCACGCACGCACGCACGCAGGGGCGGTTTTTACCGCTACGCAAACTACGCAGCTGCGTAGAGCCCCGACGGCTAGAGGCCCCGAGAGTTCTCCCTGAAAAATGTTTAATATCGCAGCCCCGCCAGCCCGTTCCGTCGCAGACTCGCACTTGACTCGCAGACTCGCAGTCGTTCGCCTATTGCGGTCGGTTAGGGGGGCCCCCCTAGGGGGGGCTCCGACGGCCCATGGCGTCGCTTCCTCGGCGTCACTTCTTCATGATCCTCCCCCGTTAAGCGACGCCCGGTCGCGGCCGTCCGTCCCGTCGTGGGCTCCCCTGTTGGTCTTTGTCCCCCTATACTGCGCCTCAAACCCGGCCGTTTCAACGTGGAAATAATGTTGCAAAACAAAACAACAACAATCATACAGCCTAGACTGTCAGGAAAGGAATAGGACCTTGGCGCAAAACGTCATATTTACCCTGCACTTCAATAACAAAAGTGTGTTCTTACATGATCCTCCATTTTACGATTTAAACTCTAGGTGAGTAAATTAATTTAATATGAAAGTTTTCAGTGACGTAAATTGCAGATCATTCTCCTGTCGAAAATGATTGTTTGGGTATTAATACCAATTGAAATTACAACAAATAGGCTTCCTCTACCAATAAGGTGTTCAGTGAGTGTGTCATGCATTTGCATATGTTCTCTGGTTGCATTTTCTGCTGCATCAGTTTGTTGTTCATTTGCGTTTGTACTAGTTTAGTTGAATGAGTGAGTCAGAGTGCAACTAAGAGCAACACCAATCATGAAACGAGTTTACCCCAGTGGATCTCATTAAGACAAGAAAAAGAAAAAAGCTGAAATGCTCCGGGCTTCTTTACCCAAGCTAACAAGTTTTTTCAAGCCAGCAGAAGAACCCAACCCAATTTTTAGAGGAGAGAGAGCAAGAGGAAGTGTTGCACCAGGAGGCTAATGTAGACACTAACAATAACAATGAGGTTGGTTCTGAGGCTGCAACTACTAGTCGATTGACTACAAGTGAGTTTGCTGCTACTAGGGCTGCTAGCATCACTGCATCAGTGATGATGATGATGAAGACGATGCTGATGATGATGATGATGCATTAGATGTTTGACACAGGGGTGAAAAATGGGTTACAAAATCGTGGGATAAAAAATATAAAAAATAAAATAAAATAAAAGTATTTGAAATGAAATAAAACATTAACTTTTCAAGATTTCAATTCAGAAATAGCTAAAAATAATTCAGAATTTCAATTTAAAAAAAAGCAAAAATAGCAGATCTACTAGATCAAAATTTTGATCTCAAAGTGCACCGGATTGAAGCATTTTCATGGCAAATTTACAGATTTTGTTGGCGTGGCAATGAGGGGGCCCCTAAAAAAAGGTTTGCTTACAGCCCCCTGTTTGCTCAATCCGGCCCTGCACGCACGCACGCACCATAAGTAAAGTAGTGTGTAAAAGTTTGAAAAGTGGTTTCAGGACACAGGACTTCCTGTCATGACAACTTGTGCAGATATAGAACACGTCCTAAGACAGTGTGACGTCATGCGTTCAGCCCTGGCACTGAAGCTGCTCCCTAGCTGTCTCCTGTTATTTACCACCGTCCTCATCCTGTCCACGTAAACAGACAATGTCCTTAAAAAACCCCAAATCACCTAAAATAACAAAAACAACACTCAATAGACCCTGTACATATACTCGAGTACTTTAATTGAGTATTTCCTTTTGTTGACGCACTCGTATATGTCTACTCCACTACACCTCGGAAGCACATTTTGAAATACGTAATGCTTCCAAATAAGTATTTCTACTTTTACTTACTACTTTCCTGCGATAAACCACAACCATCCACCACACCACACGGCAAATCAAAAGAACTTAAAGTCTCTGGAAGTTATGTCAGCTCCTGGATTCATATAGTGGGCCCCATAATGGAGTCCCCTGGGAGCCAACTCGGGGGCTGTAGCACCCTCATTATGTTAAGAGTTTGGCACCAGAGCTGGGTGCTGTCTCCCTGCCTCAGGAAATAAGGGTCATTGATTGAGAATGGATGAATCACTGGACCTCTAAGCAAGCCCCTTCCCTCCCCACCTTCACCATCCATCTCTCCTTCCTCTCTGTCTCTCACTCCCATATTCACGTTGTCATTTCATTTTAACCATGCACTTAAACCCGCTATTCCTAGTAAAACGACTTGGAGTCTTGGACTACTTTTTTCACGCCTATAGCTAAATCTCGTCGCCATAAATTGCTGATCTACAAGCATGCAATGTGTCCCAGCCCGGTGTGAGCTAGTAGAACTTCTCCTCGGAATAGGAAGGGAATGTACCTTTTTATCTTTTATCGCTCTACCTCTCTTTTTCCCCTGTCACACTTAATCTATATTGTTTTCACATTTAGTCTCTCTCTCTCTCTCTCCCTCTCAGACATCTCATTCATTGCCGGTTGCCAATGGTGTAGGAGTGGCTGTAATCATTGTCATAACTTATTATTTAAGACTCTGAAGTGCGACTGAGGGGCAGGACCTCATTTACAATGCAGCCTGGGTTACAATAGAAGTACAGTAGTCTACTCTACATAATTATAGATATTAAGGGAGGAGATAAGTAAGGTAATACTGTAAGTAAGCATTTTAAGGAAATGGTCCTACAGTATGCGACATTTGGGTTATTAATCACTCAAGCCCTATATAGGCTACTTTGTTGAACGATGAGTTGCAGAAATAGTGAATCATCAGCTCGTAAGTGCTTCGCACATTTTTTGTAATTTCTTTAAGAAACAATATATAATACTGGTAACTATAACTTCATCTGTAACTTTGTAACCAACTGCTGTGCTGCCTCTGGGCGACTGAAACTCTCTGCGGGATCAATAAAGGTATAGCCTATTTATCTATCGTTGACTGTTGTGGACTGTTGTCTGAGCCAAGGACGTAAAAACAAATACAGGGACGGCAAGGTTGAAATGTGCGTTTCCTTCGGAAAAGGGCTCTTCGAGTTATAGCCTGGACTTTTTATTTTTGCTAGTTTTTCTTTTCTCTCAATGTCACTTATTTTCCTCCGTGTGCTGGCTGGCAAACTTTGCATGCCTCCCTGTGCTCTGAGTCTTCATGTGGTTGACACAGCTTATCATGCTGCCGCCAGATTCATTACCAATTATAAAGCTGTGAGTCACCATGGTGACTTGTATACGGTACTGTGGGGTGAGATGGCCTGATCTGACCAGCCGTATATAGGCTGTATGGCACTGTATGGCACTGTCAGGCAGAAATCTCTTATCTCCATATTCTAACTCAGTGGTTCCCAAACTTTTTCATGCTAAGGACCCCCAAATTGACACTAATTACCCCACGGACCCCCATTTGAAAAAATATGCCAGGGACCGCATAAAATATTTTTATGGCTCTAGCAGTGAATCTCAACCCATTTAATTTCAAGGACCCCCCCCCCCAGTTTTACATGCATTAGCTACGGACCCCCCATTTCTATCTCTGCGGGAACCCAATTTATGTTGTAAAATCAAGTCAATTCAACTCAGAGTGTACAAATTGAACCAAATGGAACCATTTGGTTCCATTTGTACACTCTCAGAGTTACAGACCCATAATGGTCCATTTGGTTCCAAACTATCATTTTTCTGTTATTGTTAAACATCTGCATTACTTACAGGAATTGCATTACATTCACAAGAAGTCAACACAATTGGAGATTGTGGAAGAATTGTTATTTTGATCTCCACATCAATACGGCATGTACTGTAATTGTGGACACAATCTTATCCAACGGCAACACAATAGTTGTGGGACTGAGAGGCTAAATGTCATCAAAGGGTCCGTGGCTCAAATGCAGAATAAATAATGGTCCTTGATATGAAAAGGGTTGAGAAACCACTGCCCTAATTGATCGTACTACAGTGTCACACAAAAGCATCAAAAGTAGCGGATCTGCAAGCTTGAAACACGGCACGTAGCGACGCATTTTTGAGCTTTTTTTTTTTGGCGTACACAGTATGTGTATGCCGTCTGTGCTGCCATTTGAATGAGATACACCGTTTTGAAAGTCGACGGGTGACATGCGAGCGGATATCTTCTAAGAGGGAAACAAGCAAACGAATGTGTCAACATCACTGACGCGTGCAAGAGTTGTCTCTTTTTTTTTAGGATAAGCCCCTTGAGATGCAGCATCTCGTTTTTCACAAAAAAAAAGAACGGCTATTTGTGCTATACTTTTGTGCAAAACTCTTGTATGATGAGGTATAGAGTTTTTAAGAAAACATAAAATAGGCTACATTAAAAAGTTGAAACATGGAGTTAAAAGCTTTCTGCCCAACAGCACTATGATATCCTACAGTGTAGAAAGACAGAACTTTGCCAGTAAAAAAAGAAAAGGGAGAAAAAAAAACAACATGTGGACAGGTTCCTATAAGCGTGTGACATTATGACAACTGATATATTCCCACGGGGCTTATGGGAACAGAAGGCCTGTCATAAAAAAAAAACACTCTGAGAGCTGGCTGGAAGAAGAAGCAGGCTACCCAAATGTTTTATTTAAGTAAAAGCATTATCATTAGTAGTACAAGGTCGACACAATTTACTTGAGTAAAAGTACAAAAGTATTGGCATCAAAAAGTAATGTATAAGGTCTCATTATGCATAAGGTCCCATTTCACACGTTTTAAAATGTATGAGTGAGATAGATAGATAGATACGATAGATAGATAGATAGATACATAGATAGATAGATACATAGATAGATAGATAGATGGATACATACATACTGTAGATAGATAGATAGGCCATTCATTCATTGATTACAAGTTACAAGACCTCTGCCCGACAACAATGACTCCTGGGGATGGCGGTCTGATTAGTTTTCCATGTTTATCTACTGACACGCTACATGCACCACGGCACACACTTTTCTACTGCAAAATGTCAAGTCATGCTAATTGGAATTACCTTTACAAAGTCATGAGTTTTACAAGAAATACTGCCAACAGTTAATGGTTTGATCTGTTTCCCCTCCAGTTAGCGTGCGTGCGTGACCACGCAAACATACATAGAGATTCAGAGACCTGGTCATAGCACGCTTCAGCATAATTAAACACACTTAACTGTCATGAAAACACAAAAGGAGACCAAATTAAAAACGCTCACATTTTCATGTTTCATAATACTTAAGGGAAACATTATGGAATCTTACTCTAATTCTTTCAGTTTAGATTTTTAAGCATCCAACCACATACATTAACTTACATAGTTTCAAGTCATTATATATAGAGAATCCCCCCCATTTCCGTACAGGCATTTGGGACCACAGGCATTATGGTGTCTGTCGGGTGGAAAGCTCACATGTCTCAAACTGTTACTTGTCAGATATAAATTCTATAAAGTGGCACATGGACAAGCTCAAGTGTTGAGCCTGATCTCCACTTTGTTGTGTGACTGACGGAGCATAAATGAAGCATTACTGTCAACTCACTATCAAGTTGAAACACTCCCTCTGTGCCACTTCAACTGATGTCCTTTTAAGGGTACGGACTAGATACACTTTTAATTGAATTTAGATTTTATTTTAATTAACACGCAGGATTTTCTCTTCAGTGGGCCTATTATTTTGTATTCAACTCGTGTTGTAATGTCATGCTGACAAAATACGCAGACACATTGTATGTACAAAACCTTTTTCCTTGTTTCACACACACACACACACACACACACACACACACACACACACACACACACACACACACACACACATAACCTGCTCCAAAGTTATTAGTGCAGCCTCGCCAGCAGCCGTTGAAAACTAGATTTCTCAACAGGCCCGAAAATTAAGGCCCGGCCCTACCTGGGCCCTCATCAAACTCTGCCACCCTTAGATCTCCATATATGGAGCTGACCTGTTCTGACATTACATATGTTGATCTGACCTCATCAAACTCTGTACACTCAAGACACGCTCGACGCTCCATATATGGCCAGTACAGAATTCATTCCATATGTTGATCTAACCCCCCATGCCAAAGCGCCAGTACTCGCCCAGCAGTCTGCTGTTACCAAGGCGGATGCGTGCACGCGACCTCGCCCTTTAGGGAGAGGTCGCAGTGTATGCGAGCGGAAACAAATTTATTGCTAATCGCTTGTTAGCGGGACCTTTTTGCATGTCTCACAGCCGTCATCCACTATCATTCATTTGTGGCTTCATGAATTTAGTTAATTAACGTCTTTGCGAGTTTCATCAGGAAGGTTGTCTGGGGCCTCAGAATCGTCCGGGTTCCTATATGAACTGCCACCGATTTGTCTTCGTTCATGACAAACAAGCTAGCTATTCTGAATCGTGGCGGAAAGGTACAGTATAGGGAAGCTACTAGTCTGGAAGTTACTCAAAAAGGTTTTGAACTTTTACACTGTGAAATTTGAGGGAGCACCCATTTTCAACCTCTTCATATAATTGGTGCTCATTATAAGATGGCACCATACTCTTCCTGGAAAGTTAGCACTCTGAAATGGAACCATTGTTCTTGGAAAACTAAAATTTAAATAAAAGAAAACGAAATATTCAATAAGTGAAATAATCAGTCAAATGTCAACTAATGAAGTCATTGGTTGGCAGGCTTCTGAAATGTCTGCAGCTCATCTCTGACACGCGGAGTGAGTAGACAAAATGATGCCATCGTATAATGAGACTCGGTGAAGACCAATTATGCTGTATGAAGAAACGGTAACACACGGGTGAAAGTGCTCCTTTAACGATGTGATGAAATCCCATATAACAATATTGAATTCTTAACCTGTATATTTGGCAAGTCTCCACTCAAAATTACACTCCTTTCACCTCTTTCTGTCCTGAATTATCAACCAGAACGTGTCCTGGATGCTGTGCATTCAGCTACGTTGTGATGTGTCTGGCTGCGTTTTGGTTGTCTATTGGGATTCGTGCCTGTTTATAGAAAACCACCACGACAATGTTTATATTGGATTCTGTTCATTCTTCACTAGCGAGTCATTTAACTGAAAGATGACTTGTCAGCCTCGCCGGCGTGCGACACAGCAGAAAGATAAATTGTGAGGAGCTCCGTGACATGTGAGGATAATGAGCAGGCTGACGACAGGTCCTCACAGCAGGGGACGTACGTATCATCACATGACAGAGCGTCTCTGGTCCACACTGCTGGAAAGGAACTGCATTTGCTCAAGCACTGTATTTTAGTACAATTCTGACTCTACTCCATATAGTACTTTAGTTACTTATTCTTCTAAATCCTCCAGTTTTCTGAAATAATTTTCACGATTTTTCAAAAATAGCAGACCTATACACGCTCGTAGCTATGAGCTGCTATTTTTCAATAGCTAAATTATGAGCTTGTAGATCTGCTATTTTTCAATAGCTAAATTATAACGTAATGTTTAAAAACACCAAAAGGGGTTTGACTCCATATAGTACTTTAGTTACTAGTTACTTTGTCGATTTTTGAGTGTCATTACAAAACCACCACCATAGACTTAGATACAGACTTTGACAATTTGAAAATAGACGATCTACAAGCTCACAACGCGTGTCTTTGCGACATGGCGTGACCTTGTAGAGCTGCTATTTTCAATGGATTTTGAAAACTTGTGAAATGGGACCTTCTGTATAACAAGTAATTAGCAGTTCATACTTTGATGCCAATACTTTCGTACTTTTACTCAAGTCAATTTTAAATCCCGAACTTGCAACAGACTATTTCTACAATACTTCTTCCATCACTGCTATTGCCACAGCTCTCTGTCATTAATGAATACACACCTACTGTATCCCTGGATTATGGATCTGGTGTTGTGAGATATGGGAACACAACACAGGGAGGCTATTATTACATAGAACGATAAAACAGAACAGACTGGGCTGGCTTAGCGGTCCAGGTAATCCAGCATGACAGTGTCGTGGGTTTGAGTCCCCATCCTGACGAACTTTACTGTGCCCCCCCCCCCCAGCTCTCTCCCTGCTTCCTGTTAAGCTACTGTATATATATCAATAAAGGCATAACATTCCGCAACATATCCTAAAGACTAAAAGACTCATTTAAATATTCGCCTCGGTTCGTCCAGTTTGTGTTGCGGCAGGTCACGCCACGCCCTCTCAACAATAATAACAGAAGAAAAAAAATATAATAATAATTCTTTACACAAAATGGAATGTTCTCTTATGGGGGTCCCTGGCAGAACATAATTGCAGATGGTGGTCCGGGCCAACTATTATATTGATTTGAGGGTCCTTGACATGGAAATGTTCGAGAAACACTGCTATGAACCAAATTCTGTAATGTCATTTAAATATTCGCCAGCGGATTTCCGGGTGATTTGTTCGTCCCGCTCCCAGACGGGTGCGAATCTTTTACAGAGCTGTAGTTGAGCTGTAGTTGAGCTGTAGTTGTGCTTCCTGGTGAGGTTGGATTATTTTGGACTCCACGCATTGGAAACCAAAACGCAGCTGTGTTAAAGGAATGAAAATGAGGCGATTAGCATTTCAGCTCCGTATGTGGCTTCTACAGCGGCGAGGAGGCTTACTCTCCTCAGAAGCACTCCATAGTAAAGCTGCTCGCTTCCAGAGACCACCGCTCAACTGTGATGCGGAGTTTGTACCCCGCGGCGTCCATTTTTTCTAATCGCTCGGGCCTCCACTCTCTCTCTGTCTCTCTGTCTCTCTCTGTCTCTCTCTCTCTCTCTCTCTCTGTCTCTCTCTCTCTCTCTCTCTCTCTCTCTCTCTCTCTCTCTCTCTCTCTCTCTCTCTCTCTCTCTTCCGTGCTGGACGTGATTGGTGGCCCCTTAGAGTAATGGAGAGAATGAAAAATCGCTTTGAGCGTTGCATCGAAAACACACGCACACACGCATGCATGCACGCACACTCGTTCTCTTTGGTCACGCACACACATAAACACACACAGCAGCTCACATTCCTGTCACGCAACGGGAGTGAAGAAGTACTCTTGACTGTATTCTTTTTTTTATTAACTAAAAACTGTAGCAATGTAGAAATACTCTGTTATAAGAATACTCTATTGAAAATAAAATGATGTACTTAAAGTCCCAAAAGCAAGAAGGACTCATGTCAAATCCCGCAATGCAGATCTGCAATTTCTGCAACATAATTTATTTTTTAAATTCATTTGAGGTAGTAGTAGTAGGGCCTTAATGTACGGTAAACAGTGTGATGCTGTAGTATGATCAAGTAGTAGGGCGTTAATGTACAGTAAACAGTGTGATGCTGTAGTATGATCAAGTAGCAGGGCGTTAATGTACGGTAAACGGTGTGATGCTGTAGTATGATCAAGTAGCAGGGCGTTAATGTACGGTAAACAGTGTGATGCTGTAGTATGATCAAGTAGCAGGGCGTTAATGTACGGTAAACAGTGTGATGCTGTAGTATGATCAAGTAGTAGGGTGTTAATGTACGGTAAACAGTGTGATGCTGTAGTATGATCAAGTAGCAGGGTGTTAATGTACGGTAAACAGTGTGATGCTGTAGTATGATCAAGTAGCAGGGCGTTAATGTACGGTAAACAGTGTGATGCTGTAGTATGATCAAGTAGTAGGGTGTTAATGTACGGTAAACAGTGTGATGCTGTAGTATGATCAAGTAGCAGGGTGTTAATGTACAGTAAACAGTGTGATGCTGTAGTATGATCAAGTAGTAGGGTGTTAATGTACGGTAAACAGTGTGATGCTGTAGTATGATCAAGTTGTAGGGCGTTAATGTACGGTAAACAGTGTGATGCTGTAGTATGATCAAGTAGCAGGGTGTTAATGTACGGTAAACAGTGTGATGCTGTAGTATGATCAAGTAGTAGGGCGTTAATGTACGGTAAACAGTGTGATGCTGTAGTATGATCAAGTAGTAGGGTGTTAATGTACGGTAAACAGTGTGATGCTGTAGTATGATCAAGTAGTAGGGCGTTAATGTACGGTAAACAGTGTGATGCTGTAGTATGATCAAGTAGCAGGGTGTTAATGTACGGTAAACAGTGTGATGCTGTAGTATGATCAAGTAGTAGGGTGTTAATGTACGGTAAACAGTGTGATGCTGTAGTATGATCAAGTAGCAGGGTGTTAATGTACGGTAAACAGTGTGATGCTGTAGTATGATCAAGTAGTAGGGTGTTAATGTACGGTAAACAGTGTGATGCTGTAGTATGATCAAGTAGTAGGGCGTTAATGTACAGTAAACAGTGTGATGCTGTAGTATGATCAAGTAGCAGGGCGTTAATGTACGGTAAACAGTGTGATGCTGTAGTATGATCAAGTAGCAGGGTGTTAATGTACGGTAAACAGTGTGATGCTGTAGTATGATCAAGTTGTAGGGCGTTAATGTACGGTAAACAGTGTGATGCTGTAGTATGATCAAGTAGCAGGGTGTTAATGTACGGTAAACAGTGTGATGCTGTAGTATGATCAAGTAGCAGGGTGTTAATGTACGGTAAACAGTGTGATGCTGTAGTATGATCAAGTAGCAGGGTGTTAATGTACGGTAAACAGTGTGATGCTGTAGTATGATCAAGTAGCAGGGTGTTAATGTACGGTAAACAGTGTGATGCTGTAGTATGATCAAGTAGCAGGGCGTTAATGTACGGTAAACAGTGTGATGCTGTAGTATGATCAAGTAGTAGGGCGTTAATGTACGGTAAACAGTGTGATGCTGTAGTATGATCAAGTAGCAGGGTGTTAATGTACGGTAAACAGTGTGATGCTGTAGTATGATCAAGTAGCAGGGCGTTAATGTACGGTAAACAGTGTGATGCTGTAGTATGATCAAGTAGCAGGGTGTTAATGTACGGTAAACAGTGTGATGCTGTAGTATGATCAAGTAGCAGGGTGTTAATGTACGGTAAACAGTGTGATGCTGTAGTATGATCAAGTAGTAGGGCGTTAATGTACGGTAAACAGTGTGATGCTGTAGTATGATCAAGTAGTAGGGCGTTAATGTACGGTAAACAGTGTGATGCTGTAGTATGATCAAGTAGTAGGGTGTTAATGTACGGTAAACAGTGTGATGCTGTAGTATGATCAAGTAGCAGGGCGTTAATGTACGGTAAACAGTGTGATGCTGTAGTATGATCAAGTAGGGTGTTAATGTACGGTAAACAGTGTGATGCTGTAGTATGATCAAGTAGCAGGGCGTTAATGTACGGTAAACAGTGTGATGCTGTAGTATGATCAAGTAGCAGGGTGTTAATGTACGGTAAACAGTGTGATGCTGTAGTATGATCAAGTAGCAGGGTGTTAATGTACGGTAAACAGTGTGATGCTGTAGTATGATCAAGTAGCAGGGCGTTAATGTACGGTAAACAGTGTGATGCTGTAGTATGATCAAGTAGCAGGGCGTTAATGTACGGTAAACAGTGTGATGCTGTAGTATGATCAAGTAGCAGGGCGTTAATGTACGGTAAACAGTGTGATGCTGTAGTATGATCAAGTAGCAGGGCGTTAATGTACGGTAAACAGCAATAATGGATGTACATGATAGGCCAAACGGATCCAAAGTAGTAATGTCACCAAACACTGATTGTATCAAATAGATTAATCATCTCATTCCCCTATCACCCCCCACACACACACACACACACACACACACACCCTCAGCGACAGGGGGGGGGGGGGGGGGGGGACGACAGCGATGATACAAAGACAAGGAAATTACTCCAGTAAAGTAAATGTAGCCTTGAAATTGTACGTAAGTGCAGTACTGGAGTAAAGGTACTCGGGTAGTTTACCGTCACCACTGCGGGGGTGGGGGATGGGGGAACGTATGGACTGCAGGGGACAGACTCATGGTTCAGATTGTTCAGTCGGTCCACTCGCATTAATGGTGAAGTAAATTGAAAAATGCAATCAATGATTGGAGTGAATGCTCGGCGGTAATGACATCAGTGTGAGATAATCCAATAATTGCAGAGCTGATGTATTCTCTATTGGTATTTGGGGCCCCGCTCGGCCTGTCACAATAAAGTATGTCCCTCTCTCTCCCTCTCCAGAGAGAGAGAGAGAGAGAGAGAGTCTGACTGAGAGGCTTGTCAGGGCCGAGCTGCAGTGGAAGGATTACTTTACTCAAAGTGACTTGTTTTGTATAGGCTATTATTAATAATCTAAATCTGCAACCAGCCAAAAAACAAACTGAGATTTAGTGGAGTAGAAGAATTAAACATTGAAAAATAAAGTATACATTTTAATTAATTCATTACATTATCAGGAAAAATGGGGTAAATATTTCAGAAACAGCAGATCTACAAGCTCACAGTGCGTCTCAATGCGAAATGGGGATTTTGCATAATAAGTGCTCACTTTTGAGACCATACTTAAAACGTGTACCCCCCAAACAGTACAAAACATACAAATATGCACTTTTTAAGTGCATATTTGATATTTCTACATTGTGGTATAGGCTATTGCTAAAAGTGTACTTGGTGTTTTAAACATTATGTTATAATTTAGCTATTGAAAAATAGCAGATCTACAAGCTCATTGGCGCGCTACGAGCGTGTAGGTCTGCTATTTTTTTTTTTAATTGTGAAAATATTTATTTCAGTACATGAGTATATGCACTTAGTTACAGTACATTTCACCGGGCGGAGGGTTGAAGTCAATGGCTTGGTCGTTTTTTATTCTGTATTCATTTCAGCCACGCTAAAATCCAGCCAAATGTGAAGAAAAAAACCCCCTCCACAAAGTAATGCCGTGGGAATAGTGCTGCTGGATGCTGGAGGAACACGCTAGTTAGTCAAACGCTGGTCGATAAGAACGCTGTTACGTTCAAAGGGAGAAACGGATTCAAGGAGGCATCCCTCCTCTCATATCGACTGGAGTGCTTATGTAAGGATGTGTTCTTAGTCAACCTGTATAATTAAATAACATGTTCTTCTTCTGTCGACGTAATCGTATGAATAAATATTTATTTATAGCGAACCGAACCGAGAGTGCCGATAAGGCTCGTTGTGATTATAGCCCACGCTGTATATTATGATGCACTTACTGTATGCTTGATTTCCCACATTTCTCATGAGGACCAGGAAAATGGTCCATTTCTCAAATTCTACTATAATGCTGTACTTGTAGGGGACATTTGGCACTCACAATACAAGTACACACGCGCGCACACTCTCATATTCTTGTCCCACGCATCTCTCTCTCTCTCTCTCTGTGTGTGTGAGAGAGAATCAGTGCCAGCGTCGGCGCTACAGTACACACACAGAAACAGAGGTCTTGGCGTGTGTGTGTGTGTGTGTGTGTGTGTGTGTGTGTGTGTGTGTGTGTGTGTGTGTGTGTGTGTGTGTGTGTGTAAGCTGTTAGTCCTGATACTTGGCAGCATGTCGGCCATGTTTGCTAACTTAATGCAGTGCCCACGGCCCTGCAGGCCTTTCCCTCCTCCTCCTCCTCCTCCTTCCCCTAAAACATACTGTAGGGCCAAGAAGCCACCAGGCGAAATTCAGCCAATTGCTCTGCAGTAGTACTGTAGGCACCCAGGCTACTGTACTGTTCTGTATGTATGATTTAAAGTGCTCTGCAGTAGTACTGTAGGCACCCAGGCTACTGTTCTCTACATGTATGTGGCAGAGACCGTACATTTAACATTTAAATGTCTTCTAAATAAGACAGTTTTCTGAAAGATCAGTGTTGCTCAAACCTATTATGTATTTGGCCACCGACCTCCATCTGAAATGATTTAGTTCCAGGGACCTCCCAGAAGCAAAGATATGAGTTAAAAACCATTCGCTGTGAAATAATATATATTCAAAGATTTGCGCCACATTTTCATGATTTTCCAATAAATAGCAGATCTATAAGCTCGTAGTGCGGCACTCTGTACCACGCTACAGTATATGAGCTTGTAGATCTGCTATTTTACAATGGCTACAGTTTAAAATAATGGTTAAAGTGGTTAAAAGCTATAAGGTGACATGGATCAGGTCTAAATGGGTTAATGCATTAA